>NW_027464617.1:2114202-2416231 GCF_043290135.1 Rhipicephalus microplus
GGTGAGAGTGGAGCACGACTGCCTCCGGGGCCCAATTGGCTAGCGCGATCGGCTGTTAACCGAAAGGTTTGAGGTTCGAGCCCACCCGGTGGTGATGCGGCGCTTTTTTTCCTTTGGGCTGATAGCTCTGAAGAAATGTTTTGATGGTGGTGAGAGTGGAGCACGACTGTCTCCGTGGCGCAATTGGCTAGCGCGATCGGCTGTTAACTGAAAGGTTGGAGGTTCGAGCCCTCCCGGCAGTGGTTTGTTGCTTTTTTTCTTTGGGCTGATAGCTTTGAAGATATGTTCTGATGGTGGTGAGAGTGGAGCAGGACTGTCTCCGTGGCGCAATTGGGTAGCGCGATCAGCTGTTAGCCAAAAGGTTGGAGGTTCGAGCGCACCCGGTGGTGAATCGGCGCTTTTTTTTCTTTGGGCTCATAGCTTTGAAGTTATGTTCTGATGGTGGTGAGAGTGGAGCAGGACTGTCTCCGGGGCGCAATTGGCTAGCGCGATCGGCTGTTAACCGAAAGGTTCGAGGTTCGAGCCCACCCGATGGTTGTGCGACACTACTTTTTTCTTTGGGCTGATAGCTTTGAAGATATGTTCTCATGGTGGAGAGACTGGAGCAGGACTGTCTCCGTGGCGCAATTGGATAGCGCGATCGGTTGTTAACCGAAAGATTGCAGTTTCGAGCCCACCCGTGGACGGTGTGTCGCTTTTTTTTTGCTTTGCGCTGATGGCATTGAAGGTATGTTCTCATGGTGGTGAGAGTGAAGCACGACTGTCTCCGTGGCGCAATTGGCTAGCGCGATCGGCTGTTAACCGAAAGGTGGGAATTTCGAGCCCTCCCGGGAGTGGTGTGTTGCTTTTTTCTTTGCGCTGATAGCTTTGAAGATATTTTCTGATGGTGGTGAGAGTGGAGCACGACTGTCTCCGTGGCGCAATTGGCTAGCGCGTTCGGCCGTTAACCGAAAGGCTGGAGGTTCGAGCCCACCCGGGGGTAGTGCGGCGCTTTTTTTTTCTTTGGTCTGATAGCTTTGAAGATATGTTTGATGGTGGTGAGAGTGGTGCAGGACTGTCTCCGTAGCGCAATTGGCTAGCGCGATTGGCTGTTAACCGAAAGGTTGGAGGTTTGAGCCCACCAGGAGACGGTGTGTCGCTTTTTTCTTTGCGCTGATAGCTTTGAAGATATGTTCTGATGGTGGTGAGAGTGGACCACGACTGTCTCCGTGGCGCAATTGGCTAGCGCGTTGGGCTGTTAACCGAAACGTTGGAGGTTCGAGCCCACCCGGTTGTGGTGCTGCGCTTTTTTTCCTTTGGGCTGATAGCTCTGAGGAAATGTTCTGACGGTGGTGAGAGTGTAGCGCGACTGTCTCCGTGGCGCAATTGGCTAGCGCGATCGGCTTTTAACTGAAAGGTTGGAGGTTCGAGCCCTCCCGAGAGTGTTGTGTAGCTTTTTTTTCTTCGGGCTGATAGCTTTGAAGATATGTTCTGATGGTGGTGAGAGTAGAGCAGGACTGTCTCCGTGGCGCAACTGGCTAGCGCGATCGGCTGTTAACCGAAAGGTTGGAGGTTCGAGCCCACCCGGTCGTGGTGCTGCGCTTTTTTTCCTTTGGGCTGATAGCTCTGAGGAAATGTTCTGACGGTGGTGAGGGTGTAGCGTGACTGTCTCCGTGGCGCAATTGGCTAGCGCGATCGGCTTTTAACTGAAAGGTTGGAGGTTCGAGCCCTCCCGAGAGTGTTGTGTAGCTTTTTTTTCTTTGGGCTGATAGCTTTGAAGATATGTTCTGATGGTGGTGAGAGTGGAAAAGGACTGTCTCCGTGGCGCAATTGGCTAGCGCAATCGGCTGTTAACCGAAAGTTTGGAGGTTCGAGCCCTCCCGGGAGCAGTGTGTCACTTTCTTTATCTTTGCGCTGATAGCTTTGGAGAAATGTTTTCACGGTGGTGAGATTGGAGCACGACTGTCTCCGTGGCGCAATTGGCTAGCACGTTCGGCTGTTAACCGAAAATTTGGAGGTTCGAGCCCTCCCGGGAGTGGTGTGTTGCTTTTTCTTTGCGCTGATAGCTTTGAAGATATGTTCTGATGGTGGTGAGAGTGGAGCACGACTGTCTCCGTGGTGCAATCGGCTAGCGTGATCGGCTGTTAACCGAAAGGTTGGAGGTTCGAGCCCACCCGGTGGTGGTGTGTTGCTTTTTTCTTTGCGCTGATAGCTTTGAAGATATGTTCTGATGGTGGTGAAAGCGGAGCACGACTGTCTCCGTGGCGCAAATAGCTAGCACGTTCGGCTGTTAACCAAAACATTGGAGGTTTGAGCCCTCCCGGGAGTGGTGTGTTGCTTTTTTCTTTGCTATTATAGCTTTAAAGATATGTTCTGATGGTGGTGAGAGTGGAGCACGACTGTCTCCGTGGCGCTATTGGCTAGCGTGATGGGCTGTTAACCGAAAGGCTGGAGGTTCGAGCCCACCCGGTGGTGGAGCGGCGCTTTTTTTCCTTTGGGCTGCTAGCTCTGAAGAAATGTTCTGACGGTGGTGAGAGTGGAGCACGACTATCTCTGCGGCGCAATTGGCTAGCGCGATCGGCTGTTAACTGAAAGGTTGGAGGTTCGAGCCCTCCCGGGATTGGTTTGTTGCTTTTTTTTCTTTGGGCTGAAAGCTTTGAAGATATGTTCTGATGGTGGTGAGAGTGGAGCAGGACTGTCTCCGTGGCGCAATTGGCTAGCGCGATCAGCTGTTAACCTAAAGGTTGGAGGTTCGAGCCCACCCGGTGGTGGTTCGGCGCTTTTTTTTGTTTGGGCTCATAGCTCTGAAGATATGTTCTGATGGTGGTGAGAGTGGAGCAGGACTGTCTCTGGGGCGCAATTGGCTAGCGCGATCGGCTGTTAACCGAAAAGTTGGAGGTTCGAGCCCACCCGGTGGTGGTCGGCGCTTCTTTTTCTTTGGGCTGATAGCTTTAAAGATATGTTCTCATGGTGGTGAGAGTGGAGCAGGACTGTCTCCGTGGCGCAATTGGCTAGCGCGATCGGTTGTTAACCGAAAGATTGGAGTTTCGAGTCCACCCGTGGACGGTGTGTCGCTTTTTTTTGCTTTGCGCTGATGGCGTTGAAGGTATTTTCTGATGGTGGTGAGAGTGAAGCACGACTGTCTCCTTGGCGCAATTGGCTAGCGCAATCGGCTGTTAACCGAAAGGTTGGAATTTCGAGCCCTCCCGGGAGTGGTGTGTTGCTTTTTTCTTTGCGCTGATAGCTTTGAAGATATGTTCTTATGGTGTTGAGAGTGGCGCACGACTGTCTCTGGGCGCAATTGGCTAGCGCGTTCGGCCGTCAACCGAAAGGCTGGAGGTTCGAGCCCACCCGGTGGTGGTGTGGTGCTTTTTTTTCTGAGGGCTGATAGCTCTGAAGAAATGTTCTGACGGTGGTGAGAGCGGAGCACGACTGTCTCCGTGGCGCCATTGGCTAGCGCGACCGGCTGTTAACCGAGAGGTTGGAGGTTCGAGCCCACCCGGTGGTGGTGCGGCGTTTATTTTTCTTTGGGCTGATAGCTCTGAAGAAATGTTCTGGCAGTGGTGAGAGTGGAGCACGACTGCCTCCGTGGCCCAATTGGCTAGCGCGATCGGCTGTTAACCGAAAGATTGGAGGTTCGAGCCCACCCGGTGGTGGTGCGGCGCTTTTTCTTCTTTGGGCTGATAGCTCTGAAGAAATGTTCTGACGGTGGTGAGAGTGGAGCACGACTGTCTCCGTGGCGCAATTGGCTAGCGCATTCGGCTGTTAACCGAAAGGTTGGAGGTTCGAGCCCACCCGGTGGTGGTGCGGCGCTTTTTTTCTTTGGGCTGATAGTCTGAAGAAATGTTCTGCGGTGGTGAGAGTGGTGCACGACTGTCTCCGTGGCGCAATTGGCTAGCGCAATGGGCCCTTAACCGAAAGGTTGGAGGTTCGAGACCACTCGGTGGTGGTGTGGCGCTTTTTTTTCTTTGGGCTGATAGCTCTGAAGAAATGTTCTGACGGTGGTGAGAGCGGAGCACGACTGTCTCCGTGGCGCCATTGGCTAGCGCGACCGGCTGTTAACCGAGAGTTTTCAGGTTCGAGCCCACCCGGTGGTGGTGCGGCGTTTCTTTTTCATTGGGCTGATAGCTCTGAAGAAATGTTCTGACAGTGTGGTGAGAGTGGAGCACGACTGCCTCCGTGGCCCAATTGGCTAGCGCGATCGGCTGTTAACCGAAAGGTTGGAGGTTCGAGCCCACCCGTGGGTGGTGTGGCGCTTTTTCTTCTTTGAGCTGATAGCTCTGAAGAAATGTTCTGACGGTGGTGAGAGTGGAGCACGACTGTCTCCGTGGCGCAATTGGCTAGCGCGATCGGCTGTTAACCGAAAGGTTGTAGTTTCGAGCCTTCCTGGGAGTGGTGTGTTGCTCTTTTCTTTTCGCTGATAGCTTTGGAGATATGTTCTGATGGTGGTGAGAGTGGAGCACGACTGTCTCCGTGGCGCAATTGGCTAGCGCGATCGGCTGTTAACCGAAAGGCTGGAGGTTCGAGCCCACCCGGTGGAGGTGCGGCGCTTTTTTTTTCTTTGCGCTGATAGCTTTGAAGATATGTTCTGATGGTGGGGAGATTGGAGCACGACTGTCTCCGTGGCGCAATTGGCTAGTGCGATCGGCTGTTAACCGAAAGGTTGGAATTTCGAGCCCTCCCGTGAGTGGTGTGTTGCTTTTTTCTTTGCGCTGATAGCTTTGAAGATATGTTCTGATGGGGGTGAGAGTGGAGCACGACTGTCTCCGTGGCGCAATTGGCTAGCGCGTTCGGCCGTTAACCGAAAGGCTGGAGGTTCGAGCCCACCCGGTGGTGGTGTGGCGCTTTTTTTTCTTTGGGCTGATAGCTCTGAAGAAATGTTCTGACGGTGGTGAGAGCGGAGCACGACTGTCTCCGTGGCGCCATTGGCTAGCGCGACCGGCTGTTAACCGAGAGTTTTCAGGTTCGAGCCCACCCGGTGGTGGTGCGGCGTTTCTTTTTCTTTGGGCTGATAGCTTTAAAGATATGTTCTCATGGTGGTGAGAGTGGAGCAGGCCTGTCTCCGTGGCGCAATTGGCTAGCGCGATCAGCTGTTAACCTAAAGGTTGGAGGTTCGAGCCCACCCGGTGGTGGTTCGGCGCTTTTTTTTGTTTGGGCTCATAGCTCTGAAGATATGTTCTGATGGTGGTGAGAGTGGAGCAGGACTGTCTCTGGGGCGCAATTGGCTAGCGCGATCGGCTGTTAACCGAAAAGTTGGAGGTTCGAGCCCACCCGGTGGTGGTCGGCGCTTCTTTTTCTTTGGGCTGATAGCTTTAAAGATATGTTCTCATGGTGGTGAGAGTGGAGCAGGACTGTCTCCGTGGCGCAATTGGCTAGCGCGATCGGTTGTTAACCGAAAGATTGGAGTTTCGAGTCCACCCGTGGACGGTGTGTCGCTTTTTTTTGCTTTGCGCTGATGGCGTTGAAGGTATTTTCTGATGGTGGTGAGAGTGAAGCACGACTGTCTCCGTGGCGCAATTGGCTAGCGCAATCGGCTGTTAACCGAAAGGTTGGAATTTCGAGCCCTCCCGGGAGTGGTGTGTTGCTTTTTTCTTTGCGCTGATAGCTTTGAAGATATGTTCTTATGGTGTTGAGAGTGGCGCACGACTGTCTCTGGGCGCAATTGGCTAGCGCGTTCGGCCGTCAACCGAAAGGCTGGAGGTTCGAGCCCACCCGGTGGTGGTGTGGTGCTTTTTTTTCTGAGGGCTGATAGCTCTGAAGAAATGTTCTGACGGTGGTGAGAGCGGAGCACGACTGTCTCCGTGGCGCCATTGGCTAGCGCGACCGGCTGTTAACCGAGAGGTTGGAGGTTCGAGCCCACCCGGTGGTGGTGCGGCGTTTATTTTTCTTTGGGCTGATAGCTCTGAAGAAATGTTCTGACAGTGGTGAGAGTGGAGCACGACTGCCTCCGTGGCCCAATTGGCTAGCGCGATCGGCTGTTAACCGAAAGATTGGAGGTTCGAGCCCACCCGGTGGTGGTGCGGCGCTTTTTCTTCTTTGGGCTGATAGCTCTGAAGAAATGTTCTGACGGTGGTGAGAGTGGAGCACGACTGTCTCCGTGGCGCAATTGGCTAGCGCATTCGGCTGTTAACCGAAAGGTTGGAGGTTCGAGACCACTCGGTGGTGGTGTGGCGCTTTTTTTTCTTTGGGCTGATAGCTCTGAAGAAATGTTCTGACGGTGGTGAGAGCGGAGCACGACTGTCTCCGTGGCGCCATTGGCTAGCGCGACCGGCTGTTAACCGAGAGTTTTCAGGTTCGAGCCCACCCGGTGGTGGTGCGGCGTTTCTTTTTCATTGGGCTGATAGCTCTGAAGAAATGTTCTGACAGTGTGGTGAGAGTGGAGCACGACTGCCTCCGTGGCCCAATTGGCTAGCGCGATCGGCTGTTAACCGAAAGGTTGGAGAATCGAGCCCACCCGTGGGTGGTGTGGCGCTTTTTCTTCTTTGAGCTGATAGCTCTGAAGAAATGTTCTGACGGTGGTGAGAGTGGAGCACGACTGTCTCCGTGGCGCAATTGGCTAGCGCGATCGGCTGTTAACCGAAAGGTTGTAGTTTCGAGCCTTCCTGGGAGTGGTGTGTTGCTCTTTTCTTTTCGCTGATAGCTTTGGAGATATGTTCTGATGGTGGTGAGAGTGGAGCACGACTGTCTCCGTGGCGCAATTGGCTAGCGCGATCGGCTGTTAACCGAAAGGCTGGAGGTTCGAGCCCACCCGGTGGAGGTGCGGCGCTTTTTTTTTCTTTGCGCTGATAGCTTTGAAGATATGTTCTGATGGTGGGGAGATTGGAGCACGACTGTCTCCGTGGCGCAATTGGCTAGTGCGATCGGCTGTTAACCGAAAGGTTGGAATTTCGAGCCCTCCCGTGAGTGGTGTGTTGCTTTTTTCTTTGCGCTGATAGCTTTGAAGATATGTTCTGATGGGGGTGAGAGTGGAGCACGACTGTCTCCGTGGCGCAATTGGCTAGCGCGTTCGGCCGTTAACCGAAAGGCTGGAGGTTCGAGCCCACCCGGTGGTGGTGTGGCGCTTTTTTTTCTTTGGGCTGATAGCTCTGAAGAAATGTTCTGACGGTGGTGAGAGCGGAGCACGACTGTCTCCGTGGCGCCATTGGCTAGCGCGACCGGCTGTTAACCGAGAGTTTTCAGGTTCGAGCCCACCCGGTGGTGGTGCGGCGTTTCTTTTTCTTTGGGCTGATAGCTCTGAGGAAATGTTCTGAAAGTGTGGTGAGAGTGGAGCACGACTGCCTCCGTGGCCCAATTGGCTAGCGCGATCGGCTGTTAACCGAAAGGTTGGAGGTTCGAGCCCACCCGGTGGTTGTGTGGCGCTTTTTCTTCTTTGAGCTGATAGCTCTGAAAAAATGTTCTGACGGTGGTGAGAGTGGAGCACGACTGCCTCCGTGGCCCAATTGGCTAGCGCGATCGGCTGTTAACCGAAAGGTTTGAGGTTCGAGCCCACCCGTTGGTGGTGCGGCGCTTTTTCTTTTTTGAGCTGATAGCTCTGAAGAAATGTTCTGACGGTGGTGAGAGTGGAGCACGACTGTCTCCGTGGCGCAATTGGCTAGCGCGTTCGGCTGTTAACCGAAAGGTTGGAGGTTCGAGCCCACCCGGTGGTGGTGCGGCGCTTTTTTTCTTTGGGCTGATAGTCTGAAGAAATGTTCTGCGGTGGTGAAAGTGGTGCTCGACTGTCTCCGTGGCGCAATTGGCTAGCGCAATGGGCCCTTAACCGAAAGGTTGGAGGTTCTAGCCCACTCGGTGGAGGCGCGGCGCTTTTTTTCCTTTGGGCTGATAGCTCTGAGGAAATGTTATGACGGTCGTGAGAGTGGAGCACGACTGTCTCCGTGGCGCAATTGGCTAGCGCGATCGGCTGTTAACCGAAAAGTTGGAGGTTCGATCCCTCCCGGGAGTGGTGTGTTGCTTTTTTCTTTGCGCTTATAGCTTTGAAGATATGTTCTGATGGTGGGGAGATTGGAGCACGACTGTCTCCGTGGCGCTATTGGCTAGCGCAATCGGCTGTTAACCGAAAGGTTAGAATTTCGAGCCCTCCCGGGAGTGGTGTGTTGCTTTTTTCTTCGTGCTGATAGCTTTGAAGATATGTTCTGATGGTGGTGAGAGTGGAGCACGACTGTCTCCGTGGCACAATTGGCTAGCGCGTTCGGCGGTTAACCGAAAGGCTGCAAGTTCGAGCCCACCCGGTGGTGGTGTGGCGCTTTTTTTTGTTTGGGCTGATAGCTCTGAAGAAATGTACTCTCGGTGGTGAGAGCGGAGCACGACTGTCTCCGTGGCGCCATTGGCTAGCGCGATCGGCTGTTAACCGAGAGGTTGGAGGTTCGAGCCCACCCGGTGGTGGTGCGGCGTTTCTTTTTCTTTGGGCTGATAGCTCTGAAGAAATGTTCTGACAGTGTTGAGAGTGGAGCACGACTGTCTCCGTGGCCCAATTGGATAGCGCGATCGGCTGTTAACCGAAAAGTTGGAGATTCGATCCCTCCCGGGAGTGGTGTGTTGCTTTTTTCTTAACGCTTATAGCTTTGAAGATATGTTCTGATGGTGGGGAGATTGGAGCACGACTGTCTCCGTGGCGCAATTGGCTAGCGCGATCGGCTGTTAACCGAAAGGTTGGAATTTCGAGCCCTCCCGTGAGTGGTGTGTTGCTTTTTTCTTTGCGCTGATAGCTTTGAAGATATGTTCTGATGGTGGTGAGAGTGGAGCACGACTGTCTCCGTGGCGCAATTGGCTAGCGCGTTCGGTCGTTAACCGAAAGGCTGGAGGTTCGAGCCCACCCGGTGGTGGTTTGGCGCTTTTTTTTCTTTGGGCTGATAGCTCTGAAGAAATGTTCTGACGGTGGTGAGAGCGGAGCACGACTGTCTCCGTGGCGCCATTGGCTAGCGCGACCGGCTGTTAACCGAGAGTTTTCAGGTTCGAGCCCACCCGGTGGTGGTGCGGCGTTTCTTTTTCTTTGGGCTGATAGCTCTGAAGAAATGTTCTGACAGTGTGGTGAGAGTGGAGCACGACTGCCTCCGTGGCCCAATTGGCTAGCGCGATCGGCTGTTAACCGAAAGGTTGGAGGTTCGAGCCCACCCGGTGGTGGTGCGGCGCTTTTTCTTCTTTGAGCTGATAGCTCTGAAGAAATGTTCTGACGGTGGTGAGAGTGGAGCACGACTGTCTCCGTGGCGCAATTGGCTAGCGCGATCGGCTGTTAACCGAAAGGTTGTAGTTTCGAGCCTTCCCGGGAGTGGTGTGTTGCTCTTTTCTTTTCGCTGATAGCTCTGAAGAAATGTTCTGACGGTGGTGAGAGTGGAGCACGACTGTCTCCGTGGCGCAATTGGCTAGCGCGATCGGCTGTTAACCGAAAGGTTGTAGTTTCGAGCCTTCCCGGGAGTGGTGTGTTGCTCTTTTCTTTTCGCTGATAGCTTTGGAGATATGTTCTGATGGTGGTGAGAGTGCAGCACGACTGGGTCCGTGGCGCAATTGGCTAGCGCGATCGGCTGTTTACCGAAAGGCTGGAGGTTCGAGCCCACCCGGTGGAGGTGCGGCGCTTTTTTTTTTCTTTGGGCTGATAGCTCTGAAGAAATGTTCTGACGGTGGTGAGAGCGGAGCACGACTGTCTCCGTGGCGCCATTGGCTAGCGCGACCGGCTGTTAGCCGAGAGGTTTGAGGTTCGAGCCCACCCGGTGGTGGTGCGGCGTTTCTTTTTCTTTGGGCTGATAGCTCTGAAGAAATGTTCTGACAGTGTGGTGAGAGTGGAGCACGACTGCCTCCGTGGCCCAATTGGCTAGCGCGATCGGCTGTTAACCGAAAGGTTGGAGGTTCGAGCCCACCCGGTTGTGGTGCTGCGCTTTTTTTCCTTCGGGCTGATAGCTCTGAGGAAATGTTCTGACGGTGGTGAGAGTGTAGCGCGACTGTCTCCATTGCGCAATTGGCTAGCGCGATCGGCTTTTAACTGAAAGGTTGCAGGTTCGAGCCCTCCCGAGAGTGTTGTGTAGCTTTTTTTTCTTTGGGCTGATAGCTTTGAAGATATGTTTTGATGGTGGTGAGAGTGGAAAAGGACTGTCTCCATGGCGCAGTTGGCTAGCGAAATCGGCTGTTAACCGAAAGGTTCGAGGTTCGTGCCCTCCCGGAAGTGGTGTGTTGCTTTTTTCTTTGCGCTGATAGCTTTAAAGATATGTTCTGATGGTGGTGAGAGTGGAGCACGACTGTCTCTGTGGCGCAATTGGCTAGCGCGATCGGCTGTTAACCGAAAGGTTGGAGGTTCGAGCCCACGCGGGTGTGGTGCGGCGCTCTTTTTTCTTTGCGCTGATAGCCTTGGAGAAATGTTCTGACAGTGGTGAGAATGGAGCACGACTTTCTCCGTGGCGCACTTGCCTAGCGCGTTCGGCTGTTAACCGAAAGTTTGGAGGTTCGAGCCCTCCCGGAAGCAGTGTGTCACTTTTTTTTATCTTTGCGCTGATAGCTTTGGAGAAATGTTTTCACGGTGGTGAGAGTTGCGTATGACTGCCTCCGTGGCGCAATTGGCTAGCGCGATCGGCTGTTAACCAAAAGGTTGGAGTTTCGAGCCCTCCCAGGAGTGGTGTGATGCTCTTTTCTTTGTGCTGATAGCTTTGAAGAAATGTTCTGACGGTGGTGAGATTGGAGCACGACTGTCTCCGCGGCGCAATCGGCTAGCGTGATCGGCTGTTAACCGAAAGGTTGGAGGTTCGAGCCCACCCGGTGGTGGTGCGGCGCTTTTTCTTCTTTGGGCTGATAGCTCTGAAGAAATGTTCTGACGGTGGTGAGAGTGGAGCACGACTGTCTCTGTGGCGCAATTGGCTAGCGCGATCGGCTGTTAACCGAAAGGTTGGAGGTTCGAGCCCACCCGGTGGTGGTGCGGCGCTTTTTTTCTTTGGGCTGATAGTCTGAAGATATGTTCTGATGGTGGTGAGAGTGGAGCTGGACTGTCTCCGTGGCGCAATTGGCTAGCGCGATCGGCTGTTAACCGAAAGGCTGGAGGTTCAAGCCCACCCGGTGGAGGTGCGGCGCTTTTTTTTGGGCTGATAGCTCTGAAGAAATGTGCTGACGGAGGTGGGAGTGCTGCACTACTGTCTCCATGGCGCAATTGGCTAGCGCGATCGGCTGTTAACCGAAAGGTTGTAGTTTCGAGCCTTCCCGGGAGTGGTGTGTTGCTCTTTTCTTTGCGCTGATAGCTCTGGAGATATGTTTTGATGGTGGTGAGAGTGGAGCACGACTGTCTCCGTGGCGCAATTGGCTAGCGCGATCGGCTGTTAACCGAATGGCTGGAGGTTCGAGCCCACCCGGTGGAGGTGCGGCGCTTTTTTTTTCTTTGGGCTGATAGCTCTGAAGAAATGTTCTGACGGAGGTGGAAAAGCTGCACTATACTGTCTCCGTGGCGCAATTGCCTAGCACGATCGGCTGTTAACCAAACGGTTGGAATTTCGAGCCCTCCCGGGAGTGGTGTGTTGCTTTTTTCTTTGCGCTGATAGCTTTGAAGATATGTTCTGATGGTGGTGAAAGCGGAGCACGACTGTCTCCGTGGCGCAATTAGCTAGCACGTTCGGCTGTTAACCAAAACATTGGAGGTTTGAGCCCTCCCGGGAGTGGTGTGTTGCTTTTTTCTTTGCTATTATAGCTTTAAAGATATGTTCTGATGGTGGTGAGAGTGGAGCACGACTGTCTCCGTGGCGCTATTGGCTAGCGCGATGGGCTGTTAACCGAAAGGCTGGAGGTTCGAGCCCACCCGGTGGTGGAGCGGCGCTTTTTTTCCTTTGGGCTGATAGCTCTGAAGAAATGTTCTGACGGTGGTGAGAGTGGAGCACGACTATCTCTGTGGCGCAATTGGCTAGCGCGATCGGCTGTTAACTGAAAGGTTGGAGGTTCGAGCACTCCCGGGATTGGTTTGTTGCTTTTTTTTCTTTGGGCTGAAAGCTTTGAAGATATGTTCTGATGGTGGTGAGAGTGGAGCAGGACTGTCTCCGTGGCGCAATTGGCTAGCGCGATCAGCTGTTAACCAAAAGGTTGGAGGTTCGAGCCCACCCGGTGGTGGTTCGGCGCTTTTTTTCTTTGGGCTCATAGCTCTGAAGATATGTTCTGATGGTGGTGAGAGTGGAGCAGGACTGTCTCTGGGGCGCAATTGGCTAGCGCGATCGGCTGTTAACCGAAAGGTTGGAGGTTCGAGCCCACCCGGTGGTGGTGCGGCGCTTCTTTTTCTTTGGGCTGATAGCTTTGAAGATATGTTCTCATGGTGGTGAGAGTGGAGCAGGACTGTCTCCGTGGCGCAATTCGCTAGCGCGATTGGTTGTTAACCGAAAGATTGGAGTTTCGAGCCCACCCGTGGACGGTGTGTCGCTTTTTTTTGCTTTGCGCTGATGGCGTTGAAGGTATGTTCTGATGGTGGTGAGAGTGAAGCAGGACTGTCTCCGTGGCGCCATTGGCTAGCGCAATCGACTGTTAACCGAAAGGTTGGAATTTCGAGCCCTCCCGGGAGTGGTGTGTTGCTTTTTTCTTTGCGCTGATAGCTTTGAAGATATGTTCTTATGGTGTTGAGAGTGGCGCACGACTGTCTCTGTGGCGCAATTGGCTAGCGCTTTCGGCCGTTAACCGAAAGGCTGGAAGTTCGAGCCCACCCGGTGGTGGTGTGGCGCTTTTTTTTCTTAGGGCTGATAGCTCTGAAGAAATGTTCTGACGGTGGTGAGAGCGGAGCACGACTGTCTCCGTGGCGCCATTGGCTAGCGCGACCGGCTGTTAACCGAGAGGTTGGAGGTTCGAGCCCACCCGGTAGTGGTGCGGCGTTTATTTTTCTTTGGGCTGATAGCTCTGAAGAAATGTTCTGACAGTGGTGAGAGTGGAGCACGACTGCCTCCGTGGCCCAATTGGCTAGCGCGATCGGCTGTTAACCGAAAGATTGGAGGTTCGAGCCCACCCGGTGGTGGTGCGGCGCTTTTTCTTCTTTGAGCTGATAGCTCTGAAGAAATGTTCTGACGGTGGTGAGAGTGGAGCACGACTGTCTCCGTGGCGCAATTGGCTAGCGCGATCGGCTGTTAACCGAAAGGTTGTAGTTTCGAGCCTTCCCGGGAGTGGTGTGTTGCTCTTTTCTTTTCGCTGATAGCTCTGAAGAAATGTTCTGACGGTGGTGAGAGTGGAGCACGACTGTCTCCGTGGCGCAATTGGCTAGCGCGATCGGCTGTTAACCGAAAGGTTGTAGTTTCGAGCCTTCCCGGGAGTGGTGTGTTGCTCTTTTCTTTTCGCTGATAGCTTTGGAGATATGTTCTGATGGTGGTGAGAGTGCAGCACGACTGGGTCCGTGGCGCAATTGGCTAGCGCGATCGGCTGTTTACCGAAAGGCTGGAGGTTCGAGCCCACCCGGTGGAGGTGCGGCGCTTTTTTTTTCTTTGGGCTGATAGCTCTGAAGAAATGTTCTGACGGTGGTGAGAGCGGAGCACGACTGTCTCCGTGGCGCCATTGGCTAGCGCGACCGGCTGTTAGCCGAGAGGTTTGAGGTTCGAGCCCACCCGGTGGTGGTGCGGCGTTTCTTTTTCTTTGGGCTGATAGCTCTGAAGAAATGTTCTGACAGTGTGGTGAGAGTGGAGCACGACTGCCTCCGTGGCCCAATTGGCTAGCGCGATCGGCTGTTAACCGAAAGGTTGGAGGTTCGAGCCCACCCGGTTGTGGTGCTGCGCTTTTTTTCCTTCGGGCTGATAGCTCTGAGGAAATGTTCTGACGGTGGTGAGAGTGTAGCGCGACTGTCTCCATTGCGCAATTGGCTAGCGCGATCGGCTTTTAACTGAAAGGTTGCAGGTTCGAGCCCTCCCGAGAGTGTTGTGTAGCTTTTTTTTCTTTGGGCTGATAGCTTTGAAGATATGTTTTGATGGTGGTGAGAGTGGAAAAGGACTGTCTCCATGGCGCAGTTGGCTAGCGCAATCGGCTGTTAACCGAAAGGTTCGAGGTTCGTGCCCTCCCGGAAGTGGTGTGTTGCTTTTTTCTTTGCGCTGATAGCTTTAAAGATATGTTCTGATGGTGGTGAGAGTGGAGCACGACTGTCTCTGTGGCGCAATTGGCTAGCGCGATCGGCTGTTAACCGAAAGGTTGGAGGTTCGAGCCCACGCGGGTGTGGTGCGGCGCTCTTTTTTCTTTGCGCTGATAGCTTTGGAGAAATGTTCTGACAGTGGTGAGAATGGAGCACGACTTTCTCCGTGGCGCACTTGCCTAGCGCGTTCGGCTGTTAACCGAAAGTTTGGAGGTTCGAGCCCTCCCGGAAGCAGTGTGTCACTTTTTTTTATCTTTGCGCTGATAGCTTTGGAGAAATGTTTTCACGGTGGTGAGAGTTGCGTATGACTGCCTCCGTGGCGCAATTGGCTAGCGCGATCGGCTGTTAACCAAAAGGTTGGAGTTTCGAGCCCTCCCAGGAGTGGTGTGATGCTCTTTTCTTTGTGCTGATAGCTTTGAAGAAATGTTCTGACGGTGGTGAGATTGGAGCACGACTGTCTCCGCGGCGCAATCGGCTAGCGTGATCGGCTGTTAACCGAAAGGTTGGAGGTTCGAGCCCACCCGGTGGTGGTGCGGCGCTTTTTCTTCTTTGGGCTGATAGCTCTGAAGAAATGTTCTGACGGTGGTGAGAGTGGAGCACGACTGTCTCTGTGGCGCAATTGGCTAGCGCGATCGGCTGTTAACCGAAAGGTTGGAGGTTCGAGCCCACCCGGTGGTGGTGCGGCGCTTTTTTTCTTTGGGCTGATAGTCTGAAGATATGTTCTGATGGTGGTGAGAGTGGAGCTGGACTGTCTCCGTGGCGCAATTGGCTAGCGCGATCGGCTGTTAACCGAAAGGCTGGAGGTTCAAGCCCACCCGGTGGAGGTGCGGCGCTTTTTTTTGGGCTGATAGCTCTGAAGAAATGTGCTGACGGAGGTGGGAGTGCTGCACTACTGTCTCCATGGCGCAATTGGCTAGCGCGATCGGCTGTTAACCGAAAGGTTGTAGTTTCGAGCCTTCCCGGGAGTGGTGTGTTGCTCTTTTCTTTGCGCTGATAGCTCTGGAGATATGTTTTGATGGTGGTGAGAGTGGAGCACGACTGTCTCCGTGGCGCAATTGGCTAGCGCGATCGGCTGTTAACCGAATGGCTGGAGGTTCGAGCCCACCCGGTGGAGGTGCGGCGCTTTTTTTTTCTTTGGGCTGATAGCTCTGAAGAAATGTTCTGACGGAGGTGGAAAAGCTGCACTATACTGTCTCCGTGGCGCAATTGCGTAGCACGATCGGCTGTTAACCAAACGGTTGGAATTTCGAGCCCTCCCGGGAGTGGTGTGTTGCTTTTTTCTTTGCGCTGATAGCTTTGAAGATATGTTCTGATGGTGGTGAAAGCGGAGCACGACTGTCTCCGTGGCGCAATTAGCTAGCACGTTCGGCTGTTAACCAAAACATTGGAGGTTTGAGCCCTCCCGGGAGTGGTGTGTTGCTTTTTTCTTTGCTATTATAGCTTTAAAGATATGTTCTGATGGTGGTGAGAGTGGAGCACGACTGTCTCCGTGGCGCTATTGGCTAGCGCGATGGGCTGTTAACCGAAAGGCTGGAGGTTCGAGCCCACCCGGTGGTGGAGCGGCGCTTTTTTTCCTTTGGGCTGATAGCTCTGAAGAAATGTTCTGACGGTGGTGAGAGTGGAGCACGACTATCTCTGTGGCGCAATTGGCTAGCGCGATCGGCTGTTAACTGAAAGGTTGGAGGTTCGAGCACTCCCGGGATTGGTTTGTTGCTTTTTTTTCTTTGGGCTGAAAGCTTTGAAGATATGTTCTGATGGTGGTGAGAGTGGAACAGGACTGTCTCCGTGGCGCAATTGGCTAGCGCGATCAGCTGTTAACCAAAAGGTTGGAGGTTCGAGCCCACCCGGTGGTGGTTCGGCGCTTTTTTTTCTTTGGGCTCATAGCTCTGAAGATATGTTCTGATGGTGGTGAGAGTGGAGCAGGACTGTCTCTGGGGCGCAATTGGCTAGCGCGATCGGCTGTTAACCGAAAGGTTGGAGGTTCGATCCCTCCCGGGAGTGGTGTGTTGCTTTTTTCTTAACGCTTATAGCTTTGAAGATATGTTCTGATGGTGGGGAGATTGGAGCACGACTGTCTCCGTGGCGCAATTGGCTAGCGCGATCGGCTGTTAACCGAAAGGTTGGAATTTCGAGCCCTCCCGTGAGTGGTGTGTTGCTTTTTTCTTTGCGCTGATAGCTTTGAAGATATGTTCTGATGGTGGTGAGAGTGGAGCACGACTGTCTCCGTGGCGCAATTGGCTAGCGCGTTCGGTCGTTAACCGAAAGGCTGGAGGTTCGAGCCCACCCGGTGGTGGTTTGGCGCTTTTTTTTCTTTGGGCTGATAGCTCTGAAGAAATGTTCTGACGGTGGTGAGATCGGAGCACGACTGTCTCCGTGGCGCCATTGGCTAGCGCGACCGGCTGTTAACCGAGAGTTTTCAGGTTCGAGCCCACCCGGTGGTGGTGCGGCGTTTCTTTTTCTTTGGGCTGATAGCTCTGAAGAAATGTTCTGACAGTGTGGTGAGAGTGGAGCACGACTGCCTCCGTGGCCCAATTGGCTAGCGCGATCAGCTGTTAACCGAAAGGTTGGAGGTTCGAGCCCACCCGGTGGTGGTGCGGCGCTTTTTCTTCTTTGAGCTGATAGCTCTGAAGAAATGTTCTGACGGTGGTGAGAGTGGAGCACGACTGTCTCCGTGGCGCAATTGGCTAGCGCGATCGGCTGTTAACCGAAAGGTTGTAGTTTCGAGCCTTCCCGGGAGTGGTGTGTTGCTCTTTTCTTTTCGCTGATAGCTCTGAAGAAATGTTCTGACGGTGGTGAGAGTGGAGCACGACTGTCTCCGTGGCGCAATTGGCTAGCGCGATCGGCTGTTAACCGAAAGGTTGTAGTTTCGAGCCTTCCCGGGAGTGGTGTGTTGCTCTTTTCTTTTCGCTGATAGCTTTGGAGATATGTTCTTATGGTGGTGAGAGTGCAGCACGACTGGGTCCGTGGCGCAATTGGCTAGCGCGATCGGCTGTTTACCGAAAGGCTGGAGGTTCGAGCCCACCCGGTGGAGGTGCGGCGCTTTTTTTTTCTTTGGGCTGATAGCTCTGAAGAAATGTTCTGACGGTGGTGAGAGCGGAGCACGACTGTCTCCGTGGCGCCATTGGCTAGCGCGACCGGCTGTTAGCCGAGAGGTTTGAGGTTCGAGCCCACCCGGTGGTGGTGCGGCGTTTCTTTTTCTTTGGGCTGATAGCTCTGAAGAAATGTTCTGACAGTGTGGTGAGAGTGGAGCACGACTGCCTCCGTGGCCCAATTGGCTAGCGCGATCGGCTGTTAACCGAAAGGTTGGAGGTTCGAGCCCACCCGGTTGTGGTGCTGCGCTTTTTTTCCTTCGGGCTGATAGCTCTGAGGAAATGTTCTGACGGTGGTGAGAGTGTAGCGCGACTGTCTCCATTGCGCAATTGGCTAGCGCGATCGGCTTTTAACTGAAAGGTTGCAGGTTCGAGCCCTCCCGAGAGTGTTGTGTAGCTTTTTTTTCTTTGGGCTGATAGCTTTGAAGATATGTTTTGATGGTGGTGAGAGTGGAAAAGGACTGTCTCCATGGCGCAGTTGGCTAGCGCAATCGGCTGTTAACCGAAAGGTTCGAGGTTCGTGCCCTCCCGGAAGTGGTGTGTTGCTTTTTTCTTTGCGCTGATAGCTTTAAAGATATGTTCTGATGGTGGTGAGAGTGGAGCACGACTGTCTCTGTGGCGCAATTGGCTAGCGCGATCGGCTGTTAACCGAAAGGTTGGAGGTTCGAGCCCACGCGGGTGTGGTGCGGCGCTCTTTTTTCTTTGCGCTGATAGCTTTGGAGAAATGTTCTGACAGTGGTGAGAATGGAGCACGACTTTCTCCGTGGCGCACTTGCCTAGCGCGTTCGGCTGTTAACCGAAAGTTTGGAGGTTCGAGCCCTGCCGGAAGCAGTGTGTCACTTTTTTTTATCTTTGCGCTGATAGCTTTGGAGAAATGTTTTCACGGTGGTGAGAGTTGCGTATGACTGCCTCCGTGGCGCAATTGGCTAGCGCGATCGGCTGTTAACCAAAAGGTTGGAGTTTCGAGCCCTCCCAGGAGTGGTGTGATGCTCTTTTCTTTGTGCTGATAGCTTTGAAGAAATGTTCTGACGGTGGTGAGATTGGAGCACGACTGTCTCCGCGGCGCAATCGGCTAGCGTGATCGGCTGTTAACCGAAAGGTTGGAGGTTCGAGCCCACCCGGTGGTGGTGCGGCGCTTTTTCTTCTTTGGGCTGATAGCTCTGAAGAAATGTTCTGACGGTGGTGAGAGTGGAGCACGACTGTCTCTGTGGCGCAATTGGCTAGCGCGATCGGCTGTTAACCGAAAGGTTGGAGGTTCGAGCCCACCCGGTGGTGGTGCGGCGCTTTTTTTCTTTGGGCTGATAGTCTGAAGATATGTTCTGATGGTGGTGAGAGTGGAGCTGGACTGTCTCCGTGGCGCAATTGGCTAGCGCGATCGGCTGTTAACCGAAAGGCTGGAGGTTCAAGCCCACCCGGTGGAGGTGCGGCGCTTTTTTTTGGGCTGATAGCTCTGAAGAAATGTGCTGACGGAGGTGGGAGTGCTGCACTACTGTCTCCATGGCGCAATTGGCTAGCGCGATCGGCTGTTAACCGAAAGGTTGTAGTTTCGAGCCTTCCCGGGAGTGGTGTGTTGCTCTTTTCTTTGCGCTGATAGCTCTGGAGATATGTTTTGATGGTGGTGAGAGTGGAGCACGACTGTCTCCGTGGCGCAATTGGCTAGCGCGATCGGCTGTTAACCGAATGGCTGGAGGTTCGAGCCCACCCGGTGGAGGTGCGGCGCTTTTTTTTTCTTTGGGCTGATAGCTCTGAAGAAATGTTCTGACGGAGGTGGAAAAGCTGCACTATACTGTCTCCGTGGCGCAATTGCCTAGCACGATCGGCTGTTAACCAAACGGTTGGAATTTCGAGCCCTCCCGGGAGTGGTGTGTTGCTTTTTTCTTTGCGCTGATAGCTTTGAAGATATGTTCTGATGGTGGTGAAAGCGGAGCACGACTGTCTCCGTGGCGCAATTAGCTAGCACGTTCGGCTGTTAACCAAAACATTGGAGGTTTGAGCCCTCCCGGGAGTGGTGTGTTGCTTTTTTCTTTGCTATTATAGCTTTAAAGATATATTCTGATGGTGGTGAGAGTGGAGCACGACTGTCTCCGTGGCGCTATTGGCTAGCGCGATGGGCTGTTAACCGAAAGGCTGGAGGTTCGAGCCCACCCGGTGGTGGAGCGGCGCTTTTTTTCCTTTGGGCTGATAGCTCTGAAGAAATGTTCTGACGGTGGTGAGAGTGGAGCACGACTATCTCTGTGGCGCAATTGGCTAGCGCGATCGGCTGTTAACTGAAAGGTTGGAGGTTCGAGCACTCCCGGGATTGGTTTGTTGCTTTTTTTTCTTTGGGCTGAAAGCTTTGAAGATATGTTCTGATGGTGGTGAGAGTGGAGCAGGACTGTCTCCGTGGCGCAATTGGCTAGCGCGATCAGCTGTTAACCAAAAGGTTGGAGGTTCGAGCCCACCCGGTGGTGGTTCGGCGCTTTTTTTTCTTTGGGCTCATAGCTCTGAAGATATGTTCTGATGGTGGTGAGAGTGGAGCAGGACTGTCTCTGGGGCGCAATTGGCTAGCGCGATCGGCTGTTAACCGAAAGGTTGGAGGTTCGAGCCCACCCGGTGGTGGTGCGGCGCTTCTTTTTCTTTGGGCTGATAGCTTTGAAGATATGTTCTCATGGTGGTGAGAGTGGAGCAGGACTGTCTCCGTGGCGCAATTCGCTAGCGCGATTGGTTGTTAACCGAAAGATTGGAGTTTCGAGCCCACCCGTGGACGGTGTGTCGCTTTTTTTTGCTTTGCGCTGATGGCGTTGAAGGTATGTTCTGATGGTGGTGAGAGTGAAGCAGGACTGTCTCCGTGGCGCCATTGGCTAGCGCAATCGACTGTTAACCGAAAGGTTGGAATTTCGAGCCCTCCCGGGAGTGGTGTGTTGCTTTTTTCTTTGCGCTGATAGCTTTGAAGATATGTTCTTATGGTGTTGAGAGTGGCGCACGACTGTCTCTGTGGCGCAATTGGCTAGCGCTTTCGGCCGTTAACCGAAAGGCAGGAAGTTCGAGCCCACCCGGTGGTGGTGTGGCGCTTTTTTTTCTTAGGAACGATAGCTCTGAAGAAATGTTCTGACGGTGGTGAGAGCGGAGCACGACTGTCTCCGTGGCGCCATTGGCTAGCGCGACCGGCTGTTAACCGAGAGGTTGGAGGTTCGAGCCCACCCGGTAGTGGTGCGGCGTTTATTTTTCTTTGGGCTGATAGCTCTGAAGAAATGTTCTGACAGTGGTGAGAGTGGAGCACGACTGCCTCCGTGGCCCAATTGGCTAGCGCGATCGGCTGTTAACCGAAAGATTGGAGGTTCGAGCCCACCCGGTGGTGGTGCGGCGCTTTTTCTTCTTTGAGCTGATAGCTCTGAAGAAATGTTCTGACGGTGGTGAGAGTGGAGCACGACTGTCTCCGTGGCGCAATTGGCTAGCGCGGTCGGCTGTTAACCGAAAGGTTGGAGGTTCGAGCCCACCCGGTGGTGGTGCAGCGCTTTTTTTCTTTGGGCTGATAGTCTGAAGAAATGTTCTGCGGTGGTGAGAGTTGTGCACGACTGTCTCCGTGGCGCAATTGGCTAGCGCGTTCGGCCGTTAACCGAAATGCTGGAGGTTCGAGCCCACCCGGTGGTGGTGTGGCGCTTTTTTTTCTTTGGGCTGATAGCTCTGAAGAAATGTTCTGACGGTGGTGAGAGCGGTGCACGACTGTCTCCGTGGCGCAATTGGCTAGCGCGATCGGCTGTTAACCGAAAGGTTGTAGTTTCGAGCCTTCCCGGGAGTGGTGTGTTGCTCTTTTCTTTTCGCTGATAGCTTTGGAGATATGTTCTGATGGTGGTGAGAGTGGAGCACGACTGTCTTCGCGGCGCAATTGGCTAGCGCGATCGGCTGTTAACCGAAAGGCTGGAGGTTCGAGCACACCCGGTGGAGGTGCGGCGCTTTTTTTTTCTTTGCGCTGATAGCTTTGAAGATATGTTCTGATGGTGGTGAGATTGGAGCACGACTGTCTCCGTGGCGCAATTGGCTAGCGCGATCGGCTGTTAACCGAAAGGTTGGAATTTCGAGCCCTCCCGTGAGTGGTGTGTTGCTTTTTTCTTTGCGCTGATAGCTTTGAAAATATGTTCTGATGGTGTTGAGAGTGGAGCACGACTGTCTCCGTGGCGCAATTGGCTAACGCGTTCGGCCGTTAACCGAAAGGCTGGAGGTTCGAGCCCACCCGGTGGTGGTGTGGCGCTTTTTTTTCTTTGGGCTGATAGCTCTGAAGAAATGTTCTGACGGTGGTGAGAGCGGAGCACGACTGTCTCCGTGGCGCCATTGGCTAGCGCGACCGGCTGTTAACCGAAAGGTTGGAGGTTCGAGCCCACTCGGTGGAGAAGCGGCGCTTTTTTTCCTTTGGACTGATAGCTCTGAGGAAAGGTTATGACGGTGGTGAGAGTGGAGCATGACTGTCACCGTGGCGCAATTGGCTAGCGCGATCGGCTGTTAACCGAAAAGTTGGAGGTTCGATCCCTCCCGGGAGTGGTGTGTTGCTTTTTTCTTTGCGCTGATAGCTTTGAAGATATGTTCTGATGGTGGGGAGATTGGAGCACGACTGTCTCCGTGGCGCTATTGGCTAGCGCAATCGGCTGTTAACCGAAAGGTTAGAATTTCGAGCCTTCCCGGGAGTGGTGTGTTGCTTTTTTCTTTGTGCTGATAGCTTTGAAGATATGTTCTGATGGTGGTGAGAGTGGAGCACGACTGTCTCCGTGGCACAATTGGCTAGCGCGTTCGGCCGTTAACCGAAATGCTGGAAGTTCGAGCCCACCCGGTGGTGGTGTGGCGCTTTTTTTTCTTTGGGCTGATAGCTCTGAAGAAATGTACTGACGGTGGTGAGAGCGGAGCACGACTGTCTCCGTGGCGCCATTGGCTAGCGCGACCGGCTGTTAACCGAGAGGTTTTTAGGTTCGAGCTCACCCGGTGGTGGTGCGGCGTTTATTTTTCTTTGGGCTGATAGCTCTGAAGAAATGTTCTGACAGTGGTGAGAGTGGAGCACGACTGCCTCCGTGGCCCAATTGGCTAGCGCGATCGGCTGTTAACCGAAATATTGGAGGTTCGAGCCCACCCGGTGGTGGTGCGGCGCTTTTTCTTCTTTGAGCTGTTAGCTCTGAAGAAATCTTCTGACGGTGGTGAGAGTGGAGCACGACTGTCTCCCTGGCGCAATTGGCTAGCGCGTTCGGCTGTTAACGGAAAGGTTGGAGGTTCGAGCCCACCCGGTGGTAGTGCGGCGCTTCTTTTCTTTGGGCTGATAGTCTGAAGAAATGTTCTGCGGTGGTGAGAGTGGTGCACGACTGTCTCCGTGGCGCAATGGGCCCTTAACCGAAAGGTTGGAGGTTCGAGACCACACGGTGGAGGTGCGGCGCTTTTTTTCCTTTGGGCTGATAGCTCTGAGGAAATGTTCTGACGGCGGTGAGAGTGGAGCACGACTGTCTCCGTGGCGCAATTGGCTAGCGCGATCGGCTGTTAACCGAAAAGTTGGAGGTTCGATCCCTCCCGGGAGTGGTGTGTTGCTTTTTTCTTTGCGCTGATAGCTTTGAAGATATGTTCTGATGGTGGGGAGATTGGAGCACGACTGTCTCCGTGGCGCAATTGGCTAGCGCGATCGGCTGTTAACCGAAAGGTTGGAATTTCGAGCCCTCCCGTGAGTGGTGTGTTGCTTTCTTCTTTGCGCTGATAGCTTTGAAGATATGTTCTGATGGTGGTGAGAGTGGAGCACGACTGTCTCCGTGGCGCAATTGGCTAGCGCGTTCGCCGTTAACCGAAAGGCTGGAGGTTCGAGCCCACCCGGTGGTGGTGTGGCGCTTTTTTTTCTTTGGGCTGATAGCTCTGAAGAAATGTTCTGACGGTGGTGAGAGCGGAGCACGACTGTCTCCGTGGCGCCATTGGCTAGCGCGACCGGCTGTTAACCGAGAGTTTTCAGGTTCGAGCCCACCCGGTGGTGGTGCGGCGTTTCTTTTTCTTTGGGCTGATAGCTCTGAAGAAATGTTCTGACAGTGTGGTGAGAGTGGAGCACGACTGCCTCCGTGGCCCAATTGGCTAGCGCGATCGGCTGTTAACCGAAAGGTTGGAGGTTCGAGCCCACCCGGTGGTGGTGCGGCGCTTTTTCTTCTTTGAGCTGATAGCTCTGAAGAAATGTTCTGACGGTGGTGAGAGTGGAGCACGACTGTCTCCGTGGCGCAATTGGCTAGCGCGATCGGCTGTTAACCGAAAGGTTGTAGTTTCGAGCCTTCCCGGGAGTGGTGTGTTGCTTTTCTTTTCGCTGATAGCTTTGGAGATATGTTCTGATGGTGGTGAGAGTGCAGCACGACTGTCTCCGTGGCGCAATTGGCTAGCGCGATCGGCTGTTAACCGAAAGGCTGGAGGTTCGAGCCCACCCGGTGGAGGTGCGGCGCTTTTTTTTCTTTGGGCTGATAGCTCTGAAGAAATGTTCTGACGGTGGTGAGAGCGGAGCACGACTGTCTCCGTGGCGCCATTGGCTAGCGCGACCGGCTGTTAGCCGAGAGGTTTGAGGTTCGAGCCCACCCGGTGGTGGTGCGGCGTTTCTTTTTCTTTGGGCTGATAGCTCTGAAGAAATGTTCTAACAGTGTGGTGAGAGTGGAGCACGACTGCCTCCGTGGCCCAATTGGCTAGCGCGATCGGCTGTTAACCGAAAGGTTGGAGGTTCGAGCCCACCCGGTGGTGGTGCGGCGCTTTTTCTTCTTTGAGCTGATAGCTCTGAAGAAATGTTCTGACGGTGGTGAGAGTGGAGCACGACTGTCTCCGTGGCACAATTGGCTAGCGCGTTCGGCTTTTAACCGAAAGGTTGGAGGTTCCAGCCCACCCGGTGGTGGTGCGGCGCTTTTTTTCTTTGGGCTGATAGTCTGAACAAATGTTCTGACAGTGTGGTGAGAGTGGAGCACGACTGCCTCCGTGGCCCAATTGGCTAGCGCGATCGGCTGTTAACCGAAAGGTTGGGTGTTCGAGCCCACACGGTGGTTGTGCGGCGCTTTTTCTTCTTTGAGCTGATAGCTCTGAAGAAATGTTCTGACGGTGGTGAGAGTGAAGCACGACTGTCTCCGTGGCGCAATTGGCTAGCGCGATCGGCTGTTAACCGAACGGTTGTAGTTTCGAGCCTTCCCGGGAGTGGTGTGTTGCTCTTTTCTTTTCGCTGATAGCTTTGGAGATATGTTCTGATGGTGGTGAGAGTGGAGCACGACTGCCTCCGTGGCCCAATTGGCTAGCGCGATCGGCTGTTAACCGAAAGGTTGGAGGTTCGAGCCCACCCGTTGGTGGTGCGGCGCTTTTTCTTCTTTGAGCTGATAGCTCTGAAAAAATGTTCTGACGGTGGTGAGAGTGGAGCACGACTGTCTCCGTGGCGCAATTGGCTAGCGCGTTCGGCTGTTAACCGAAAGGTTGGAGGTTCGAGCCCACCCGGTGGTGGTGCGGCGCTTTTTTTCTTTGGGCTGATAGTCTGAAGAAATGTTCTGCGGTGGTCAGAGTGGTGCTCGACTGTCTCCGTGGCGCAATTGGCTAGCGCAATGGGCCCTTATCCGAGAGGTTGGAGGTTCGAGCCCACTCGGTGGAGGCGCGGCGCTTTTTTTCCTTTGGGCTGATAGCTCTGAGGAAATGTTATGACGGTGGTGAGAGTGGAGCACGACTGTCTCCGTGGCGCAATTGGCTTGCGCGATCGGCTGTTAACCGAAAAGTTGGAGGTTTGATCCCTCCCGGGAGTGGTGTGTTGCTTTTTTCTTTGCGCTGATAGCTTTGAAGATATGTTCTGATGGTAGGGAGATTGGAGCACGACTGTCTCCGTGTCGCTATTGGCTAGCGCAATCGGCTGTTAACCGAAAGGTTAGAATTTCGAGCCCTCCCGGGAGTGGTGTGTTGCTTTTTTCTTTTTGCTGATAGCTTTGAAGATATGTTCTGATGGTGGTGAGAGTGGAGCACGACTGTCTCCGTGGCACAATTGGCTAGCGCGTTCGGCCGTTAACCGAAAGGCTGGAAGTTCGAGCCCACCCGGTGGTGGTGTGGCGCTTTTTTTTCTTTGGGCTGATAGCTCTGAAGAAATGTACTGACGGTGGTGAGAGCGGAGCACGACTGTCTCCGTGGCGCCATTGGCTAGCGCGACCGGCTGTTAACCGAGAGGTTTTTATGTTCGAGCCCACCCAGTGGTGGGGCGGCGTTTATTTTTCTTTGGGCTGATAGCTCTGAAGAAATGTTCTGACAGTGGTGAGAGTGGAGCACGACTGCCTCCGTGGCCCAATTGGCTAGCGCGATCGGCTGTTAACCGAAAGATTGGAGGTTCGAGCCCACCCGGTGGTGGTGCGGCGCTTTTTCTTCTTCTTTGAGCTGATAGCTCTGAAGAAATGTTCTGACGGTGGTGAGAGTGGAGCACGACTGTCTCCCTGGCGCAATTGGCTAGCGCGTTCGGCTGTTAACCGAAAGGTTGGAGGTTCGAGCCCACCCGGTGGTGGTGCGGCGCTTTTTTTCTTTGGGCTGATAGTCTGAAGAAATGTTCTGCGGTGGTGAGAGTGGTGCACGACTGTCTCCGTGGCGCAATTGGCTAGCGCAATGGGCCCTTAACCGAAAGGTTGGAGGTTCGAGACCACTCGGTGGAGGTGCGGCGCTTTTTTTCCTTTGGGCTGATAGCTCTGAGGAAATGTTCTGACGGTGGTGAGAGTGGAGCACGACTGTCTCCGTGGCGCAATTGGCTAGCGCGATCGGCTGTTAACCGAAAAGTTGGAGGTTCGATCCCTCCCGGGAGTGGTGTGTTGCTTTTTTCTTTTCGCTGATAGCTTTGAAGATATGTTCTGATGATGGGGAGATTGGAGCACGACTGTCTCCGTGGCGCAATTGGCTGGCGCGATCGGCTGTTAACCGAAAGGTTGGAATTTCGAGCCCTCCCGTGAGTGGTGTGTTGCTTTTTTCTTTGCGCTGATAGCTTTGAAGATATGTTCTGATGGTGGTGAGAGTGGAGCACGACTGTCTGCGTGGCGCAATTGGCTAGCGCGTTCGGCCGTTAACCGAAAGGCTGGAGGTTCGAGCCCACCCGGTGGTGGTGTGGCGCTTTTTTTTCTTTGGGCTGATAGCTCTGAAGAAATGTTCTGACGGTGGTGAGAGCGGAGCACGACTGTCTCCGTGGCGCCATTGGCTAGCGCGACCGGCTGTTAACCGAGAGTTTTCAGGTTCGAGCCCAGCCGGTGGTGGTGCGGCGTTTCTTTTTCTTTGGGCTGATAGCTCTGAAGAAATGTTCTGACAGTGTGGTGAGAGTGGAGCACGACTGCCTCCGTGGCCCAATTGGCTAGCGCGATCGGCTGTTAACCGAAAGGTTGGAGGTTCGAGCCCACCCGGTGGTGGTGCGGCGCTTTTTCTTCTTTGAGCTGATAGCTCTGAAGAAATGTTCTGACGGTGGTGAGAGTGGAGCACGACTGTCTCCGTGGCGCAATTGGCTAGCACGATCGGCGGTTAACCGAAAGGTTGTAGTTTCGAGCCTTCCCGGGAGTAGTGTGTTGCTCTTTTTTTTACGCTGATAGCTTTGGAGATATGTTCTGATGGTAGTGAGAGTGCAGCACGACTGTCTCCGTGGCGCAATTGGCTAGCACGATCGGCTGTTAACCGAAAGGCTGGAGGTTCAAGCCCACCCGGTGGAGGTGCGGCGCTTTTTTTTTTCTTTGGGCTGATAGCTCTGAAGAAATGTTCTGACGGTGGTGAGAGCGGAGCACGACTGTCTCCGTGGCGCCATTGGCTAGCGCGACCGGCTGTTAGCCGAGAGGTTTGAGGTTCGAGCCCACCCGGTGGTGGTGCGGCGTTTCTTTTTCTTTGGGCTGATAGCTCTGAAGAAATGTTCTGACAGTGTGGTGAGAGTGGAGCACGACTGCCTCCTTGGCCCAATTGGCTAGCGCGATCGGCTGTTAACCGAAAGGTTGGAGGTTCGAGCCCACCCGGTGGTGGTGCGGCGCTTTTTTTTCTTTGAGCTGATAGCTCTGAAGAAATGTTCTGACGGTGGTGAGAGTGGAGCACGACTGTCTCCGTGGCGCAATTGGCGAGCGCGTTCGGCTGTTAACCGAAAGGTTGGAGGTTCGAGCCCACCCGGTGGTGGTGCGGCGCTTTTTTTCTTTGGGCTGATAGTCTGAAGAAATGTTCTGTGGTGGTGAGAGTGGTGCACGACTGTCCCCGTGGCGCAAATGGCTAGCGCAATGGGCCCTTAACCGAAAGGTTGGAGGTTCGAGCCCACTCGGTGGAGCCGCGGCGCTTTTTTCCCTTTGGGCTGATAGCTCTGAGGAAATGTTCTGACGGTGGTGAGAGTGAAGCACGACTGTCTCCGTGGCGCAATTGGCTAGCGCGATCAGCTGTTAACCGAAATGTTGGAGGTTCGATCCCTCCCGGTAGTGGTGTGTTGCTTTTTTCTTTGCGCTGATAGCTTTGAAGATATGTTCTGATGGTGGGGAGATTGGAGCACGACTGTCTCCGTGGTACTTTCGGCTAGCGCAATCGGCTGTTAACCGAAATGTTAGTATTTCGAGCCCTCCCGGGAGTGGTGTGTTGCTTTTTTCTTTGAGCTGTTAGCTCTGAAGAAATCTTCTGACGGTGGTGAGAGTGGAGCACGACTGTCTCCCTGGCGCAATTGGCTAGCGCGTTCGGCTGTTAACGGAAAGGTTGGAGGTTCGAGCCCACCCGGTGGTAGTGCGGCGCTTCTTTTCTTTGGGCTGATAGTCTGAAGAAATGTTCTGCGGTGGTGAGAGTGGTGCACGACTGTCTCCGTGGCGCAATGGGCCCTTAACCGAAAGGTTGGAGGTTCGAGACCACACGGTGGAGGTGCGGCGCTTTTTTTCCTTTGGGCTGATAGCTCTGAGGAGATGTTCTGACGGCGGTGAGAGTGGAGCACGACTGTCTCCGTGGCGCAATTGGCTAGCGCGATCGGCTGTTAACCGAAAAGTTGGAGGTTCGATCCCTCCCGGGAGTGGTGTGTTGCTTTTTTCTTTGCGCTGATAGCTTTGAAGATATGTTCTGATGGTGGGGAGATTGGAGCACGACTGTCTCCGTGGCGCAATTGGCTAGCGCGATCGGCTGTTAACCGAAAGGTTGGAATTTCGAGCCCTCCCGTGAGTGGTGTGTTGCTTTCTTCTTTGCGCTGATAGCTTTGAAGATATGTTCTGATGGTGGTGAGAGTGGAGCACGACTGTCTCCGTGGCGCAATTGGCTAGCGCGTTCGCCGTTAACCGAAAGGCTGGAGGTTCGAGCCCACCCGGTGGTGGTGTGGCGCTTTTTTTTCTTTGGGCTGATAGCTCTGAAGAAATGTTCTGACGGTGGTGAGAGCGGAGCACGACTGTCTCCGTGGCGCCATTGGCTAGCGCGACCGGCTGTTAACCGAGAGTTTTCAGGTTCGAGCCCACCCGGTGGTGGTGCGGCGTTTCTTTTTCTTTGGGCTGATAGCTCTGAAGAAATGTTCTGACAGTGTGGTGAGAGTGGAGCACGACTGCCTCCGTGGCCCAATTGGCTAGCGCGATCGGCTGTTAACCGAAAGGTTGGAGGTTCGAGCCCACCCGGTGGTGGTGCGGCGCTTTTTCTTCTTTGAGCTGATAGCTCTGAAGAAATGTTCTGACGGTGGTGAGAGTGGAGCACGACTGTCTCCGTGGCGCAATTGGCTAGCGCGATCGGCTGTTAACCGAAAGGTTGTAGTTTCGAGCCTTCCCGGGAGTGGTGTGTTGCTTTTCTTTTCGCTGATAGCTTTGGAGATATGTTCTGATGGTGGTGAGAGTGCAGCACGACTGTCTCCGTGGCGCAATTGGCTAGCGCGATCGGCTGTTAACCGAAAGGCTGGAGGTTCGAGCCCACCCGGTGGAGGTGCGGCGCTTTTTTTTCTTTGGGCTGATAGCTCTGAAGAAATGTTCTGACGGTGGTGAGAGCGGAGCACGACTGTCTCCGTGGCGCCATTGGCTAGCGCGACCGGCTGTTAGCCGAGAGGTTTGAGGTTCGAGCCCACCCGGTGGTGGTGCGGCGTTTCTTTTTCTTTGGGCTGATAGCTCTGAAGAAATGTTCTAACAGTGTGGTGAGAGTGGAGCACGACTGCCTCCGTGGCCCAATTGGCTAGCGCGATCGGCTGTTAACCGAAAGGTTGGAGGTTCGAGCCCACCCGGTGGTGGTGCGGCGCTTTTTCTTCTTTGAGCTGATAGCTCTGAAGAAATGTTCTGACGGTGGTGAGAGTGGAGCACGACTGTCTCCGTGGCACAATTGGCTAGCGCGTTCGGCTTTTAACCGAAAGGTTGGAGGTTCCAGCCCACCCGGTGGTGGTGCGGCGCTTTTTTTCTTTGGGCTGATAGTCTGAACAAATGTTCTGACAGTGTGGTGAGAGTGGAGCACGACTGCCTCCGTGGCCCAATTGGCTAGCGCGATCGGCTGTTAACCGAAAGGTTGGGTGTTCGAGCCCACACGGTGGTTGTGCGGCGCTTTTTCTTCTTTGAGCTGATAGCTCTGAAGAAATGTTCTGACGGTGGTGAGAGTGAAGCACGACTGTCTCCGTGGCGCAATTGGCTAGCGCGATCGGCTGTTAACCGAACGGTTGTAGTTTCGAGCCTTCCCGGGAGTGGTGTGTTGCTCTTTTCTTTTCGCTGATAGCTTTGGAGATATGTTCTGATGGTGGTGAGAGTGGAGCACGACTGCCTCCGTGGCCCAATTGGCTAGCGCGATCGGCTGTTAACCGAAAGGTTGGAGGTTCGAGCCCACCCGTTGGTGGTGCGGCGCTTTTTCTTCTTTGAGCTGATAGCTCTGAAAAAATGTTCTGACGGTGGTGAGAGTGGAGCACGACTGTCTCCGTGGCGCAATTGGCTAGCGCGTTCGGCTGTTAACCGAAAGGTTGGAGGTTCGAGCCCACCCGGTGGTGGTGCGGCGCTTTTTTTCTTTGGGCTGATAGTCTGAAGAAATGTTCTGCGGTGGTCAGAGTGGTGCTCGACTGTCTCCGTGGCGCAATTGGCTAGCGCAATGGGCCCTTATCCGAGAGGTTGGAGGTTCGAGCCCACTCGGTGGAGGCGTGGCGCTTTTTTTCCTTTGGGCTGATAGCTCTGAGGAAATGTTATGACGGTGGTGAGAGTGGAGCACGACTGTCTCCGTGGCGCAATTGGCTTGCGCGATCGGCTGTTAACCGAAAAGTTGGAGGTTTGATCCCTCCCGGGAGTGGTGTGTTGCTTTTTTCTTTGCGCTGATAGCTTTGAAGATATGTTCTGATGGTAGGGAGATTGGAGCACGACTGTCTCCGTGTCGCTATTGGCTAGCGCAATCGGCTGTTAACCGAAAGGTTAGAATTTCGAGCCCTCCCGGGAGTGGTGTGTTGCTTTTTTCTTTTTGCTGATAGCTTTGAAGATATGTTCTGATGGTGGTGAGAGTGGAGCACGACTGTCTCCGTGGCACAATTGGCTAGCGCGTTCGGCCGTTAACCGAAAGGCTGGAAGTTCGAGCCCACCCGGTGGTGGTGTGGCGCTTTTTTTTCTTTGGGTTGATAGCTCTGAAGAAATGTACTGACGGTGGTGAGAGCGGAGCACGACTGTCTCCGTGGCGCCATTGGCTAGCGCGACCGGCTGTTAACCGAGAGGTTTTTATGTTCGAGCCCACCCAGTGGTGGGGCGGCGTTTATTTTTCTTTGGGCTGATAGCTCTGAAGAAATGTTCTGACAGTGGTGAGAGTGGAGCACGACTGCCTCCGTGGCCCAATTGGCTAGCGCGATCGGCTGTTAACCGAAAGATTGGAGGTTCGAGCCCACCCGGTGGTGGTGCGGCGCTTTTTCTTCTTCTTTGAGCTGATAGCTCTGAAGAAATGTTCTGACGGTGGTGAGAGTGGAGCACGACTGTCTCCCTGGCGCAATTGGCTAGCGCGTTCGGCTGTTAACCGAAAGGTTGGAGGTTCGAGCCCACCCGGTGGTGGTGCGGCGCTTTTTTTCTTTGGGCTGATAGTCTGAAGAAATGTTCTGCGGTGGTGAGAGTGGTGCACGACTGTCTCCGTGGCGCAATTGGCTAGCGCAATGGGCCCTTAACCGAAAGGTTGGAGGTTCGAGACCACTCGGTGGAGGTGCGGCGCTTTTTTTCCTTTGGGCTGATAGCTCTGAGGAAATGTTCTGACGGTGGTGAGAGTGGAGCACGACTGTCTCCGTGGCGCAATTGGCTAGCGCGATCGGCTGTTAACCGAAAAGTTGGAGGTTCGATCCCTCCCGGGAGTGGTGTGTTGCTTTTTTCTTTTCGCTGATAGCTTTGAAGATATGTTCTGATGATGGGGAGATTGGAGCACGACTGTCTCCGTGGCGCAATTGGCTGGCGCGATCGGCTGTTAACCGAAAGGTTGGAATTTCGAGCCCTCCCGTGAGTGGTGTGTTGCTTTTTTCTTTGCGCTGATAGCTTTGAAGATATGTTCTGATGGTGGTGAGAGTGGAGCACGACTGTCTGCGTGGCGCAATTGGCTAGCGCGTTCGGCCGTTAACCGAAAGGCTGGAGGTTCGAGCCCACCCGGTGGTGGTGTGGCGCTTTTTTTTCTTTGGGCTGATAGCTCTGAAGAAATGTTCTGACGGTGGTGAGAGCGGAGCACGACTGTCTCCGTGGCGCCATTGGCTAGCGCGACCGGCTGTTAACCGAGAGTTTTCAGGTTCGAGCCCAGCCGGTGGTGGTGCGGCGTTTCTTTTTCTTTGGGCTGATAGCTCTGAAGAAATGTTCTGACAGTGTGGTGAGAGTGGAGCACGACTGCCTCCGTGGCCCAATTGGCTAGCGCGATCGGCTGTTAACCGAAAGGTTGGAGGTTCGAGCCCACCCGGTGGTGGTGCGGCGCTTTTTCTTCTTTGAGCTGATAGCTCTGAAGAAATGTTCTGACGGTGGTGAGAGTGGAGCACGACTGTCTCCGTGGCGCAATTGGCTAGCGCGATCGGCGGTTAACCGAAAGGTTGTAGTTTCGAGCCTTCCCGGGAGTAGTGTGTTGCTCTTTTTTTTACGCTGATAGCTTTGGAGATATGTTCTGATGGTGGTGAGAGTGCAGCACGACTGTCTCCGTGGCGCAATTGGCTAGCGCGATCGGCTGTTAACCGAAAGGCTGGAGGTTCAAGCCCACCCGGTGGAGGTGCGGCGCTTTTTTTTTTCTTTGGGCTGATAGCTCTGACGAAATGTTCTGACTGTGGTGAGAGCGGAGCACGACTGTCTCCGTGGCGCCATTGGCTAGCGCGACCGGCTGTTAGCCGAGAGGTTTGAGGTTCGAGCCCACCCGGTGGTGGTGCGGCGTTTCTTTTTCTTTGGGCTGATAGCTCTGAAGAAATGTTCTGACAGTGTGGTGAGAGTGGAGCACGACTGCCTCCTTGGCCCAATTGGCTAGCGCGATCGGCTGTTAACCGAAAGGTTGGAGGTTCGAGCCCACCCGGTGGTGGTGCGGCGCTTTTTTTTCTTTGAGCTGATAGCTCTGAAGAAATGTTCTGACGGTGGTGAGAGTGGAGCACGACTGCCTCCGTGGCCCAATTGGCTAGCGCGATCGGCTGTTAACCGAAAGGTTGGAGGTTCGAGCCCACCCGGTGGTGGTGCGGCGCTTTTTCTTCTTTGAGCTGATAGCTCTGAAGAAATGTTCTGACGGTGGTGAGAGTGGAGCACGACTGTCTCCGTGGCACAATTGGCTAGCGCGTTCGGCTTTTAACCGAAAGGTTGGAGGTTCCAGCCCACCCGGTGGTGGTGCGGCGCTTTTTTTCTTTGGGCTGATAGTCTGAACAAATGTTCTGACAGTGTGGTGAGAGTGGAGCACGACTGCCTCCGTGGCCCAATTGGCTAGCGCGATCGGCTGTTAACCGAAAGGTTGGGTGTTCGAGCCCACACGGTGGTTGTGCGGCGCTTTTTCTTCTTTGAGCTGATAGCTCTGAAGAAATGTTCTGACGGTGGTGAGAGTGAAGCACGACTGTCTCCGTGGCGCAATTGGCTAGCGCGATCGGCTGTTAACCGAACGGTTGTAGTTTCGAGCCTTCCCGGGAGTGGTGTGTTGCTCTTTTCTTTTCGCTGATAGCTTTGGAGATATGTTCTGATGGTGGTGAGAGTGGAGCACGACTGCCTCCGTGGCCCAATTGGCTAGCGCGATCGGCTGTTAACCGAAAGGTTGGAGGTTCGAGCCCACCCGTTGGTGGTGCGGCGCTTTTTCTTCTTTGAGCTGATAGCTCTGAAAATATGTTCTGACGGTGGTGAGAGTGGAGCACGACTGTCTCCGTGGCGCAATTGGCTAGCGCGTTCGGCTGTTAACCGAAAGGTTGGAGGTTCGAGCCCACCCGGTGGTGGTGCGGCGCTTTTTTTCTTTGGGCTGATAGTCTGAAGAAATGTTCTGCGGTGGTCAGAGTGGTGCTCGACTGTCTCCGTGGCGCAATTGGCTAGCGCAATGGGCCCTTATCCGAGAGGTTGGAGGTTCGAGCCCACTCGGTGGAGGCGCGGCGCTCTTTTTCCTTTGGGCTGATAGCTCTGAGGAAATGTTATGACGGTGGTGAGAGTGGAGCACGACTGTCTCCGTGGCGCAATTGGCTTGCGCGATCGGCTGTTAACCGAAAAGTTGGAGGTTTGATCCCTCCCGGGAGTGGTGTGTTGCTTTTTTCTTTGCGCTGATAGCTTTGAAGATATGTTCTGATGGTAGGGAGATTGGAGCACGACTGTCTCCGTGTCGCTATTGGCTAGCGCAATCGGCTGTTAACCGAAAGGTTAGAATTTCGAGCCCTCCCGGGAGTGGTGTGTTGCTTTTTTCTTTTTGCTGATAGCTTTGAAGATATGTTCTGATGGTGGTGAGAGTGGAGCACGACTGTCTCCGTGGCACAATTGGCTAGCGCGTTCGGCCGTTAACCGAAAGGCTGGAAGTTCGAGCCCACCCGGTGGTGGTGTGGCGCTTTTTTTTCTTTGGGCTGATAGCTCTGAAGAAATGTACTGACGGTGGTGAGAGCGGAGCACGACTGTCTCCGTGGCGCCATTGGCTAGCGCGACCGGCTGTTAACCGAGAGGTTTTTATGTTCGAGCCCACCCAGTGGTGGGGCGGCGTTTATTTTTCTTTGGGCTGATAGCTCTGAAGAAATGTTCTGACAGTGGTGAGAGTGGAGCACGACTGCCTCCGTGGCCCAATTGGCTAGCGCGATCGGCTGTTAACCGAAAGATTGGAGGTTCGAGCCCACCCGGTGGTGGTGCGGCGCTTTTTCTTCTTCTTTGAGCTGATAGCTCTGAAGAAATGTTCTGACGGTGGTGAGAGTGGAGCACGACTGTCTCCCTGGCGCAATTGGCTAGCGCGTTCGGCTGTTAACCGAAAGGTTGGAGGTTCGAGCCCACCCGGTGGTGGTGCGGCGCTTTTTTTCTTTGGGCTGATAGTCTGAAGAAATGTTCTGCGGTGGTGAGAGTGGTGCACGACTGTCTCCGTGGCGCAATTGGCTAGCGCAATGGGCCCTTAACCGAAAGGTTGGAGGTTCGAGACCACTCGGTGGAGGTGCGGCGCTTTTTTTCCTTTAGGCTGATAGCTCTGAGGAAATGTTCTGACGGTGGTGAGAGTGGAGCACGACTGTCTCCGTGGCGCAATTGGCTAGCGCGATCGGCTGTTAACCGAAAAGTTGGAGGTTCGATCCCTCCCGGGAGTGGTGTGTTGCTTTTTTCTTTTCGCTGATAGCTTTGAAGATATGTTCTGATGATGGGGAGATTGGAGCACGACTGTCTCCGTGGCGCAATTGGCTGGCGCGATCGGCTGTTAACCGAAAGGTTGGAATTTCGAGCCCTCCCGTGAGTGGTGTGTTGCTTTTTTCTTTGCGCTGATAGCTTTGAAGATATGTTCTGATGGTGGTGAGAGTGGAGCACGACTGTCTGCGTGGCGCAATTGGCTAGCGCGTTCGGCCGTTAACCGAAAGGCTGGAGGTTCGAGCCCACCCGGTGGTGGTGTGGCGCTTTTTTTTCTTTGGGCTGATAGCTCTGAAGAAATGTTCTGACGGTGGTGAGAGCGGAGCACGACTGTCTCCGTGGCGCCATTGGCTAGCGCGACCGGCTGTTAACCGAGAGTTTTCAGGTTCGAGCCCAGCCGGTGGTGGTGCGGCGTTTCTTTTTCTTTGGGCTGATAGCTCTGAAGAAATGTTCTGACAGTGTGGTGAGAGTGGAGCACGACTGCCTCCGTGGCCCAATTGGCTAGCGCGATCGGCTGTTAACCGAAAGGTTGGAGGTTCGAGCCCACCCGGTGGTGGTGCGGCGCTTTTTCTTCTTTGAGCTGATAGCTCTGAAGAAATGTTCTGACGGTGGTGAGAGTGGAGCACGACTGTCTCCGTGGCGCAATTGGCTAGCGCGATCGGCGGTTAACCGAAAGGTTGTAGTTTCGAGCCTTCCCGGGAGTAGTGTGTTGCTCTTTTTTTTACGCTGATAGCTTTGGAGATATGTTCTGATGGTGGTGAGAGTGCAGCACGACTGTCTCCGTGGCGCAATTGGCTAGCGCGATCGGCTGTTAACCGAAAGGCTGGAGGTTCAAGCCCACCCGGTGGAGGTGCGGCGCTTTTTTTTTCTTTGGGCTGATAGCTCTGAAGAAATGTTCTGACGGTGGTGAGAGCGGAGCACGACTGTCTCCGTGGCGCCATTGGCTAGCGCGACCGGCTGTTAGCCGAGAGGTTTGAGGTTCGAGCCCACCCGGTGGTGGTGCGGCGTTTCTTTTTCTTTGGGCTGATAGCTCTGAAGAAATGTTCTGACAGTGTGGTGAGAGTGGAGCACGACTGCCTCCTTGGCCCAATTGGCTAGCGCGATCGGCTGTTAACCGAAAGGTTGGAGGTTCGAGCCCACCCGGTGGTGGTGCGGCGCTTTTTTTTCTTTGAGCTGATAGCTCTGAAGAAATGTTCTGACGGTGGTGAGAGTGGAGCACGACTGTCTCCGTGGCGCAATTGGCGAGCGCGTTCGGCTGTTAACCGAAAGGTTGGAGGTTCGAGCCCACCCGGTGGTGGTGCGGCGCTTTTTTTCTTTGGGCTGATAGTCTGAAGAAATGTTCTGTGGTGGTGAGAGTGGTGCACGACTGTCCCCGTGGCGCAAATGGCTAGCGCAATGGGCCCTTAACCGAAAGGTTGGAGGTTCGAGCCCACTCGGTGGAGCCGCGGCGCTTTTTTCCCTTTGGGCTGATAGCTCTGAGGAAATGTTCTGACGGTGGTGAGAGTGAAGCACGACTGTCTCCGTGGCGCAATTGGCTAGCGCGATCGGCTGTTAACCGAAATGTTGGAGGTTCGATCCCTCCCGGTAGTGGTGTGTTGCTTTTTTCTTTGCGCTGATAGCTTTGAAGATATGTTCTGATGGTGGGGAGATTGGAGCACGACTGTCTCCGTGGTACTTTCGGCTAGCGCAATCGGCTGTTAACCGAAATGTTAGTATTTCGAGCCCTCCCGGGAGTGGTGTGTTGCTTTTTTCTTTGTGCTGATAGCTTCGAAGATATGTTCTGATGGTGGTGAGAGTGGAGCACGACTGTCTCCGTGGCACAATTGGCTAGCGCGTTCGGCCGTTAACCGAAAGGCTGGAAGTTCGAGCCAACCCGGTGGTGGTGCGGCGTTTCTTTTTCTTTGGGCTGATAGCTCTGAAGAAATGTTCTGACAGTGTGGTGAGAGTGGAGCACGACTGCCTCCGTGGCCTAATTGGCTAGCGCGATCGGCTGTTAACCGAAAGGTTGGAGGTTCGAGCCCACCCGGTGGTGGTGCGGCGCTTTTTCTTCTTTGAGCTGATAGCTCTGAAGAAATGTTCTGACGGTGGTGAGAGTGGAGAAAGACTGTCTCCGTGGCGTAATTGGCTAGTGCGATCGGCCGTTAACCGAAAGGTTGGAGGTTCGAGCCCTCCCAGGGGTGGTGTGTTGCTTTTTTTTTCTTTTTGCTGATAGCTTTGAAGATATGTTTGAGGGTGGTGAGAGTGGCGCACGACTGTCTCTGTGGCGCAATTCGCTAGCGCGTTCGGCCGTTAACCGAAAGGCTGGAGGTTCGAGCCCACCCGGTGGTGGTGTGGCGCTTTTTTTTAGGGCTGATAGCTCTGAAGAAATGTTCTGACGGTGGTGAGAGCGGAGCACGACTGTCTCCGTTGCGCGATTGGCTAGCGCGATCGGCTGTTAACCGAAAGGTTGGAGGTTCGAGCCCACTCGGTGGAGGCGCGGCGCTTTTTTTCCTTTGGGCTGATAGCTCTGAGGAAATGTTCTGACGGTGGTGAGAGTGAAGCACGACTGTCTCCGTGACGCAATTGGCTAGCGCGATCGGCTGTTAACCGAAATGTTGGAGGTTCGATCCCTCCCGGTAGTAGTGTGTTGCTTTTTTCTGTGCGCTGATAGCTTTGAAGATATGTTCTGATGGTGGGGAGATTGGAGCACGACTGTCTCCGTGGTACTATTGGCTAGCGCAATCGGCTGTTAACCGAAAGGTTAGTATTTCGAGCCCTCCCGGGAGTGGTGTGTTGCTTTTTTCTTTGTGCTGATAGCTTCGAAGATATGTTCTGATGGTGGTGAGAGTGGAGCACGACTGTCTCCGTGGCACAATTGGCTAGCGCGTTCGGCCGTTAACCGAAAGGCTGGAAGTTCGAGCCCACCCGGTGGTGGTGTGGCGCTTTCTTTTCTTTGGGCTGATAGCTCTGAAGAAATGTACTGACGGTGGTGAGAGCGGAGCACGACTGCCTCCGTGGTCCGATTGGCTAGCGCGATCGGCTGTTAACCGAAAGGTTGGAGGTTCGAGCCCACCCGAGAGTGGCGTGTTGCTTTTTTCTTTGCGCTGATAGCTTTGAAGATATGTTCTGATGGTGGTGGGAGTGGAGCACGACTGTCTCCGTAGCGCAATTGGCTAGCGTGATCGGCTGTTAACCGAAAGGTTGGAGGTTCGAGCCCTCCCGGGAGTGGTGTGTTGCTTTTTTTTTTCTTTGCGCTGATAGATTTGAAGATATGTTCTGATGGTGGTGAGAGTGGAGCACGACTGTCTCCGTGGCGTAATTGGCTAGCGCGATGGGCTATTAACCGAAAGGTTGGAGGTTCGAGCCCACCCGGTGGTGGTGCGGCGCTTTTTTTTCTTTGGGCTGATAGCTCTGAAGAAATGTTCTGACGGTGGTGAGAGTGGAGCATGACTGTCTCCGTGGCGCGATTGGCTAGCGCGATGGGCTGTTAACCGAAAGGTTGGAGGTTCGAGCCCTCCCGGGATTGGTGTGTTGCCTTTTTCTTTACGCTGATAGCTTTGAAGTTATGTTCTGATGGTGGTGAGAGTGGAGCACGACTGTCTCCGTGGCGTAATTGGCTAGTGCGATGGGCTGTTAACCGAAAGGTTGGAATTTCAAGCCCTCCCGGGAGTGGTGTGTTGCTTTTTTCTTTGCGCTGATAGCTTTGAAGATATGTTCTTATGGTGGTGATAGTGGCGCACGACTGTCTCTGTGGCGCAATTCGCTAGCGCGTTCGGCCGTTAACCGAAAGGCTGGAGGTTCGAGCCCACCCGGTGGTGGTGTGGCGCTTTTTTTTCTTAGGGCTGATAGCTCTGAAGAAATGTTCTGACGGTGGTGAGAGCGGAGCACGACTGTCTCCGTGGCGCCATCGGCTAGCGCGATCGGCTGTTAACCAAAAGATTGGAGGTTCGAGCCCACCCGGTGGTGCTGCGGCGCTTTTTCTTCTTTGAGCTGATAGCTCTGAAGAAATGTTCTGACGGTGGTGAGAGTGGAGCACGACTGTCTCCATGGCGCAATTGGCTAGCGCGATCGGCTGTTAACCGAAAGGTTGTAGTTTCGAGCCTTCCCGGGAGTGGTGTGTTGCTCTTTTCTTTTCGCTGATAGCTTTGGAGATATGTTCTGATGGTGGTGAGAGTGGAGCACGACTGTCTCCGTGGCGCAATTGGCTAGCGCGTTCGGATGTTAACCGAAAGGTTGGAGGTTCGAGCCCAGCCGGTGGGGGTGCGGCGCTTTTTTTCTTTGAGCTGATAGTCTGAAGAAATGTTCTGCGGTGGTGAGAGTGGTGCACGACTGTCTCCGTGGCGCAATTGGCTAGCGCTATGGGCCCTTAACCGAAAGGTTGGAGGTTCGAGACCACTCGGTGGAGGTGCGGCGCTTTTTTTCCTTTGGGCTGATAGCTCTAAGGAAATGTTCTGACGGTGGTGAGAGTGGAGCACGACTGTCTCCGAGGCGCAATTGGCTAGCGCGATCGGCTGTTAACCGAAAAGTTGGAGGTTCAATCCCTCCCGGGAGTGGTGTGTTGCTTTTTTCTTTGCGCTGATAGCTTTGAAGATATGTTCTGATGGTGGGGAGATTGGAGCACGACTGTCTCTGTGGCGCAATTCGCTAGCGCGTTCGGCCGTTAACCGAAAGGCTGGAGGTTCGAGCCCACCCGGTGGTGGTGTGGCGCTTTTTTTTAGGGCTGATAGCTCTGAAGAAATGTTCTGACGGTGGTGAGAGCGGAGCACGACTGTCTCCGTGGCGCGATTGGCTAGCGCGATCGGCTGTTAACCGAAAGGTTGGAGGTTCGAGCCCACTCGGTGGAGGCGCGGCGCTTTTTTTCCTTTGGGCTGATAGCTCTGAGGAAATGTTTTGACGGTGGTGAGAGTGAAGCACGACTGTCTCCGTGGCGCAATTGGCTAGCGCGATCGGCTGTTAACCGAAATGTTGGAGGTTCGATCCCTCCCGGTAGTAGTGTGTTGCTTTTTTCTGTGCGCTGATAGCTTTGAAGATATGTTCTGATGGTGGGGAGATTGGAGCACGACTGTCTCCGTGGTACTATTGGCTAGCGCAATCGGCTGTTAACCGAAAGGTTAGTATTTCGAGCCCTCCCGGGAGTGGTGTGTTGCTTTTTTCTTTGTGCTGATAGCTTCGAAGATATGTTCTGATGGTGGTGAGAGTGGAGCACGACTGTCTCCGTGGCACAATTGGCTAGCGCGTTCGGCCGTTAACCGAAAGGCTGGAAGTTCGAGCCCACCCGGTGGTGGTGTGGCGCTTTCTTTTCTTTGGGCTGATAGCTCTGAAGAAATGTACTGACGGTGGTGAGAGCGGAGCACGACTGTCTCCGTGGCGCCATTGGCTAGCGCGATCGGCTGTAAACCGAGAGGTTGGAGGTTCGAGCCCACCCGGTGGTGGTGCGGCGTTTCTTTTTCTTTGGGCTGATAGCTCTGAAGAAATGTTCTGACAGTGGTGAGAGTGGAGCACGACTGCCTCCGTGGTCCGATTGGCTAGCGCGATCGGCTGTTAACCGAAAGGTTGGAGGTTCGAGCCCACCCGAGAGTGGCGTGTTGCTTTTTTCTTTGCGCTGATAGCTTTGAAGATATGTTCTGATGGTGGTGGGAGTGGAGCACGACTGTCTCCGTGGCGCAATTGGCTAGCGTGATCGGCTGTTAACCGAAAGGTTGGAGGTTCGAGCCCTCCCGGGAGTGGTGTGTTGCTTTTTTTTTCTTTGCGCTGATAGATTTGAAGATATGTTCTGATGGTGGTGAGAGTGGAGCACGACTGTCTCCGTGGCGTAATTGGCTAGCGCGATGGGCTATTAACCGAAAGGTTGGAGGTTCGAGCCCACCCGGTGGTGGTGCGGCGCTTTTTTTTCTTTGGGCTGATAGCTCTGAAGAAATGTTCTGACGCTGGTGAGAGTGGAGCATGACTGTCTCCGTGGCGCAATTGGCTAGCGCGATGGGCTGTTAACCGAAAGGTTGGAGGTTCGAGCCCTCCCGGGATTGGTGTGTTGCCTTTTTCTTTACGCTGATAGCTTTGAAGTTATGTTCTGATGGTGGTGAGAGTGGAGCACGACTGTCTCCGTGGCGTAATTGGCTAGTGCGATGGGCTGTTAACCGAAAGGTTGGAATTTCAAGCCCTCCCGGGAGTGGTGTGTTGCTTTTTTCTTTGCGCTGATAGCTTTGAAGATATGTTCTTATGGTGGTGATAGTGGCGCACGACTGTCTCTGTGGCGCAATTCGCTAGCGCGTTCGGCCGTTAACCGAAAGGCTGGAGGTTCGAGCCCACCCGGTGGTGGTGTGGCGCTTTTTTTTCTTAGGGCTGATAGCTCTGAAGAAATGTTCTGACGGTGCTGAGAGCGGAGCACGACTGTCTCCGTGGCGCCATCGGCTAGCGCAATCGGCTGTTAACCAAAAGATTGGAGGTTCGAGCCCACCCGGTGGTGCTGCGGCGCTTTTTCTTCTTTGAGCTGATAGCTCTGAAGAAATGTTCTGACGGTGGTGAGAGTGGAGCACGACTGTCTCCATGGCGCAATTGGCTAGCGCGATCGGCTGTTAACCGAAAGGTTGTAGTTTCGAGCCTTCCCGGGAGTGGTGTGTTGCTCTTTTCTTTTCGCTGATAGCTTTGGAGATATGTTCTGATGGTGGTGAGAGTGGAGCACGACTGTCTCCGTGGCGCAATTGGCTAGCGCGTTCGGATGTTAACCGAAAGGTTGGAGGTTCGAGCCCAGCCGGAGGGGGTGCGGCGCTTTTTTTCTTTGAGCTGATAGTCTGAAGAAATGTTCTGCGGTGGTGAGAGTGGTGCACGACTGTCTCCGTGGCGCAATTGGCTAGCGCTATGGGCCCTTAACCGAAAGGTTGGAGGTTCGAGACCACTCGGTGGAGGTGCGGCGCTTTTTTTCCTTTGGGCTGATAGCTCTAAGGAAATGTTCTGACGGTGGTGAGAGTGGAGCACGACTGTCTCCGTGGCGCAATTGGCTAGCGCGATCGGCTGTTAACCGAAAAGTTGGAGGTTCAATCCCTCCCGGGTGTGGTGTGTTGCTTTTTTCTTTGCGCTGATAGCTTTGAAGATATGTTCTGATGGTGGGGAGATTGGAGCACGACTGTCTCTGTGGCGCAGTTCGCTAGCGCGTTCGGCCGTTAACCGAAAGGCTGGAGGTTCGAGCCCACCCGGTGGTGGTGTGGCGCTTTTTTTTAGGGCTGATAGCTCTGAAGAAATGTTCTGACGGTGGTGAGAGCGGAGCACGACTGTCTCCGTGGCGCGATTGGCTAGCGCGATCGGCTGTTAACCGAAAGGTTGGAGGTTCGAGCCCACTCGGTGGAGGCGCGGCGCTTTTTTTCCTTTGGGCTGATAGCTCTGAGGAAATGTTTTGACGGTGGTGAGAGTGAAGCACGACTGTCTCCGTGGCGCAATTGGCTAGCGCGATCGGCTGTTAACCGAAATGTTGGAGGTTCGATCCCTCCCGGTAGTAGTGTGTTGCTTTTTTCTGTGCGCTGATAGCTTTGAAGATATGTTCTGATGGTGGGGAGATTGGAGCACGACTGTCTCCGTGGTACTATTGGCTAGCGCAATCGGCTGTTAACCGAAAGGTTAGTATTTCGAGCCCTCCCGGGAGTGGTGTGTTGCTTTTTTCTTTGTGCTGATAGCTTCGAAGATATGTTCTGATGGTGGTGAGAGTGGAGCACGACTGTCTCCGTGGCACAATTGGCTAGCGCGTTCGGCCGTTAACCGAAAGGCTGGAAGTTCGAGCCCACCCGGTGGTGGTGTGGCGCTTTCTTTTCTTTGGGCTGATAGCTCTGAAGAAATGTACTGACGGTGGTGAGAGCGGAGCACGACTGTCTCCGTGGCGCCATTGGCTAGCGCGATCGGCTGTAAACCGAGAGGTTGGAGGTTCGAGCCCACCCGGTGGTGGTGCGGCGTTTCTTTTTCTTTGGGCTGATAGCTCTGAAGAAATGTTCTGACAGTGGTGAGAGTGGAGCACGACTGCCTCCGTGGTCCGATTGGCTAGCGCGATCGGCTGTTAACCGAAAGGTTGGAGGTTCGAGCCCACCCGAGAGTGGCGTGTTGCTTTTTTCTTTGCGCTGATAGCTTTGGAGATATGTTCTGATGGTGGTGAGAGTGGAGCACGACTGTCTCCGTGGCGCAATTGGCTAGCGCGTTCGGCTGTTAACCGAAAGGTTGGAGGTTCGAGCCCACCCGGTGGGGGTGCGGCGCTTTTTTTCTTTGAGCTGATAGTCTGAAGAAATGTTCTGCGGTGGTGAGAGTGGTGCACGACTGTCTCCGTGGCGCAATTGGCTGGCGCTATGGGCCCTTAACCGAAAGGTTGGAGGTTCGAGACCACTCGGTGGAGGTGCGGCGCTTTTTTTCCTTTGGGCTGATAGCTCTAAGGAAATGTTCTGACGGTGGTGAGAGTGGAGCACGACTGTCTCCGTGGCGCAATTGGCTAGCGCGATCGGCTGTTAACCGAAAAGTTGGAGGTTCAATCCCTCCCGGGAGTGGTGTGTTGCTTTTTTCTTTGCGCTGATAGCTTTGAAGATATGTTCTGACAGTGGTGAGAGTGGAGCACGACTGCCTCCGTGGCCCAATTGGCTAGCGCGATCGGCTGTTAACCGAAAGATTGGAGGTTCGAGCCCACCCGGTGGTGGTGCGGCGCTTTTTCTTCTTCTTTGAGCTGATAGCTCTGAAGAAATGTTCTGACGGTGGTGAGAGTGGAGCACGACTGTCTCCCTGGCGCAATTGGCTAGCGCGTTCGGCTGTTAACCGAAAGGTTGGAGGTTCGAGCCCACCCGGTGGTGGTGCGGCGCTTTTTTTCTTTGGGCTGATACTCTGAAGAAATGTTCTGCGGTGGTGAGAGTGGTGCACGACTGTCTCCGTGGCGCAATTGGCTAGCGCAATGGGCCCTTAACCGAAAGGTTGGAGGTTCGAGACCACTCGGTGGAGGTGCGGCGCTTTTTTTCCTTTGGGCTGATAGCTCTGAGGAAATGTTCTGACGGTGGTGAGAGTGGAGCACGACTGTCTCCGTGGCGCAATTGGCTAGCGCGATCGGCTGTTAACCGAAAAGTTGGAGGTTCGATCCCTCCCGGGAGTGGTGTGTTGCTTTTTTCTTTTCGCTGATAGCTTTGAAGATATGTTCTGATGATGGGGAGATTGGAGCACGACTGTCTCCGTGGCGCAATTGGCTGGCGCGATCGGCTGTTAACCGAAAGGTTGGAATTTCGAGCCCTCCCGTGAGTGGTGTGTTGCTTTTTTCTTTGCGCTGATAGCTTTGAAGATATGTTCTGATGGTGGTGAGAGTGGAGCACGACTGTCTCCGTGGCGCAATTGGCTAGCGCGTTCGGCCGTTAACCGAAAGGCTGGAGGTTCGAGCCCACCCGGTGGTGGTGTGGCGCTTTTTTTTCTTTGGGCTGATAGCTCTGAAGAAATGTTCTGACGGTGGTGAGAGCGGAGCACGACTGTCTCCGTGGCGCCATTGGCTAGCGCGACCGGCTGTTAACCGAGAGTTTTCAGGTTCGAGCCCAGCCGGTGGTGGTGCGGCGTTTCTTTTTCTTTGGGCTGATAGCTCTGAAGAAATGTTCTGACAGTGTGGTGAGAGTGGAGCACGACTGCCTCCGTGGCCCAATTGGCTAGCGCGATCGGCTGTTAACCGAAAGGTTGGAGGTTCGAGCCCACCCGGTGGTGGTGCGGCGCTTTTTCTTCTTTGAGCTGATAGCTCTGAAGAAATGTTCTGACGGTGGTGAGAGTGGAGCACGACTGTCTCCGTGGCGCAATTGGCTAGCGCGATCGGCGGTTAACCGAAAGGTTGTAGTTTCGAGCCTTCCCGGGAGTAGTGTGTTGCTCTTTTCTTTACGCTGATAGCTTTGGAGATATGTTCTGATGGTGGTGAGAGTGCAGCACGACTGTCTCCGTGGCGCAATTGGCTAGCGCGATCGGCTGTTAACCGAAAGGCTGGAGGTTCGAGCCCACCCGGTGGAGGTGCGGCGCTTTTTTTTTTCTTTGGGCTGATAGCTCTGAAGAAATGTTCTGACGGTGGTGAGAGCGGAGCACGACTGTCTCCGTGGCGCCATTGGCTAGCGCGACCGGCTGTTAGCCGAGAGGTTTGAGGTTTGAGCCCACCCGGTGGTGGTGCGGCGTTTCTTTTTCTTTGGGCTGATAGCTCTGAAGAAATGTTCTGACAGTGTGGTGAGAGTGGAGCACGACTGCCTCCTTGGCCCAATTGGCTAGCGCGATCGGCTGTTAACCGAAAGGTTGGAGGTTCGAGCCCACCCGGTGGTGGTGCGGCGCTTTTTCTTCTTTGAGCTGATAGCTCTGAAGAAATGTTCTGACGGTGGTGAGAGTGGAGCACGACTGTCTCCGTGGCGCAATTGGCGAGCGCGTTCGGCTGTTAACCGAAAGGTTGGAGGTTCGAGCCCACCCGGTGGTGGTGCGGCGCTTTTTTTCTTTGGGCTGATAGTCTGAAGAAATGTTCTCTGGTGGTGAGAGTGGTGCACGACTGTCCCCGTGGCGCAAATGGCTAGCGCAATGGGCCCTTAACCGAAAGGTTGGAGGTTCGAGCCCACTCGGTGGAGGCGCGGCGCTTTTTTCCCTTTAGGCTGATAGCTCTGAGGAAATGTTCTGACGGTGGTGAGAGTGAAGCACGACTGTCTCCGTGGCGCAATTGGCTAGCGCGATCGGCTGTTAACCGAAATGTTGGAGGTTCGATCCCTCCCGGTAGTGGTGTGTTGCTTTTTTCTTTGCGCTGATAGCTTTGAAGATATGTTCTGATGGTGGGGAGATTGGAGCACGACTGTCTCCGTGGTACTTTCGGCTAGCGCAATCGGCTGTTAACCGAAAAGTTAGTATTTCGAGCCCTCCCGGGAGTGGTGTGTTGCTTTTTTCTTTGTGCTGATAGCTTCGAAGATATGTTCTGATGGTGGTGAGAGTGGAGCACGACTGTCTCCGTGGCACAATTGGCTAGCGCGTTCGGCCGTTAACCGAAAGGCTGGAAGTTCGAGCCCACCCGGTGGTGGTGCGGCGTTTCTTTTTCTTTGGGCTGATAGCTCTGAAGAAATGTTCTGACAGTGTGGTGAGAGTGTAGCACGACTGCCTCCGTGGCCCAATTGGCTAGCGCGATCGGCTGTTAACCGAAAGGTTGGAGGTTCGAGCCCACCCAGTGGTGGTGCGGCGCTTTTTCTTCTTTGAGCTGATAGCTCTGAAGAAATGTTCTGACGGTGGTGAGAGTGGAGAAATACTGTCTCCGTGGCGTAATTGGCTAGTGCGATCGGCCGTTAACCGAAAGGTTGGAGGTTCGAGCCCTCCCAGGGGTGGTGTGTTGCTTTTTTTTTCTTTTTGCTGATAGCTTTGAAGATATGCTTGAGGGTGGTGAGAGTGGAGCAGGACTGTCTTCATGGCGCAATTGGCTAGCGCGATCGGCTTTTAAGCGAAAGGTTGGAGGTTCGAGCCCACCCGGTGGTGGTGCGGCGCTTTTTTTTCTTTGGGCTGATAGCTTTGAAGATATGTTTTGATGGTGGTGAGAGTGAAGCAGGACTGTCTCCGTGGCGGAAGTGATTAGAGCGATCGGCTGTTAACCGAAAGGTTGGAGGTTCGAGCCCACCCGAGAGTGGCGTGTTGCTTTTTTTTTCTTTTTGCTGATAGCTTTGAAGATATGCTTGAGGGTGGTGAGAGTGGAGCAGGACTGTCTTCATGGCGCAATTGGCTAGCGCGATCGGCTTTTAAGCGAAAGGTTGGAGGTTCGAGCCCACCCGGTGGTGGTGCGGCGCTTTTTTTTCTTTGCGCTGATAGCTTTGAAGATATGTTCTGATGGCGGTGGGAGTGGAGCACGACTGTCTCCGTGGCGCAATTCGCTAGCGTGATCGGCTGTTAACCGAAAGGTTGGAGGTTCGAGCCCACCCGGTGGTGGTGCGGCGTTTCTTTTTCTTTGGGCTGATAGCTCTGAAGAAATGTTCTGACAGTGGTGAGAGTGGAGCACGACTGCCTCCGTGGTCCGATTGGCTAGCGCGATCGGCTGTTAACCGAAAGGTTGGAGGTTCGAGCCCACCCGAGAGTGGCGTGTTGCTTTTTTCTTTGCGCTGATAGCTTTGAAGATATGTTCTGATGGTGGTGGGAGTGGAGCACGACTGTCTCCGTAGCGCAATTGGCTAGCGTGATCGGCTGTTAACCGAAAGGTTGGAGGTTCGAGCCCTCCCGGGAGTGGTGTGTTGCTTTTTTTTTCTTTGCGCTGATAGATTTGAAGATATGTTCTGATGGTGGTGAGAGTGGAGCACGACTGTCTCCGTGGCGTAATTGGCTAGCGCGATGGGCTATTAACCGAAAGGTTGGAGGTTCGAGCCCACCCGGTGGCGGTGCGGCGCTTTTTTTTCTTTGGGCTGATAGCTCTGAAGAAATGTTCTGACGGTGGTGAGAGTGGAGCATGACTGTCTCCATGGCGCAATTGGCTAGCGCGATGGGCTGTTAACCGAAAGGTTGGAGGTTCGAGCCCTCCCGGGATTGGTGTGTTGCCTTTTTCTTTACGCTGATAGCTTTGAAGTTATGTTCTGATGGTGTTGAGAGTGCAGCACGACTGTCTCCGTGGCGCAATTGGCTAGCGCGATCGGCTGTTAACCGAAAGGCTGGAGGTTCGAGCCCACCCGGTGGAGGTGCGACGCTTTTTTTTTCTTTGGGCTGATAGCTCTGAAGAAATGTTCTGACGGTGGTGAGAGCGGAGCACGACTGTCTCCGTGGCGCCATTGGCTAGCGCGACCGGCTGTTAGCCGAGAGGTTTGAGGTTCGAGCCCACCCGGTGGTGGTGCGGCGTTTCTTTTTCATTGGGCTGATAGCTCTGAAGAAATGTTCTGACAGTGTGGTGAGAGTGGAGCACGACTGCCTCCGTGGCCCAATTGGCTAGCGCGATCGGCTGTTAACCGAAAGGTTGGAGGTTCGAGCCCATCCGGTGGTGGTGCGGCGCTTTTTCTTACTTGAGCTGATAGCTCTGAAGAAATGTTCTGACGGTGGTGAGAGTGGAGCACGACTGTCTCCGTGGCGCAATTGGCTAGCGCGTTCGGCTGTTAACCGAAAGGTTGGAGGTTCGAGCCCACCCGGTGGTGGTGCGGCGCTTTTTTTCTTTGGGCTGATAGTGTGAAGAAATGTTCTGCGGTGGTGAGAGTGGTGCACGACTGTCTCCGTGGCGCAATTGGCTAGCGCAACGGGCCCTTAACCGAAAGGTTGGAGGTTCGAGACCACTCGGTGGAGGTGCGGCGCTTTTTTTCCTTTGGGCTTATAGCTCTGAGGAAATGTTCTGACGGTGGTGAGAGTGGAGCACGACTGTCTCCGTGGCGCAAATGGCTAGCTCGATCGGCTGTTAACCGAAAAGTTGGAGGTTCGATCCCTCCCGGGAGTGGTGTGTTGCTTTTTTCTTTGCGGTGATAGCTTTGAAGATATGTTCTGATGGTGGTGAGAGTGGAGCACGACTGTCTCCGTGGCGCAATTGGCTAGCGCGTTCGGCCGTTAACCGAAAGGCTGGAGGTTCGAGCCCACCCGGTGGTGGTGTGGCGCTTTTTTTTCTTTGGGCTGATAGCTCCGAAGAAATGTTCTGACTGTGGTGAGAGCGGAGCACGACTGTCTCCGTGGCGCCATTGGCTAGCGCGACCGGCTGTTAACCGAGAGTTTTCAGGTTCGAGCCCACCCGGTGGTGGTGCGGCGTTTCTTTTTCTTTGGGCTGATAGCTCTGAAGAAATGTTCTGACAGTGTGGTGAGAGTGGAGCACGACTGCCTCCGTGGTCCAATTGGCTAGCGCGATCGGCTGTTAACCGAAAGGTTCGAGGTTCAAGCGCTCCCGGGAGTGGTGTGTTGCTCTTTTCTTTTCGCTGATAGCTTTGGAGATATGTTCTGATGGTGGTGAGAGTGGAGCACGACTGTCTCCGTGGCGCAATTGGCTAGCGCGATCGGCTGTTAACCGAAAGGCTGGAGGTTCGAGCCCACCCGGTGGAGGTGCGGCGCTTTTTTTTTCTTTCGGCTGATAGCTCTGAAGAAATGTTCTGACGGTGGTGAGAGCGGAGCACGACTGTCTCCGTGGCGCCATTGGCTAGCGCGACCAGCTGTTAACCGAGAGGTTTGAGGTTCGAGCCCACCCGGTGGTGGTGCGGCGTTTCTTTTTCTTTGGGCTGATAGCTCTGAATAAATGTTCTGACAGTGTGGTGAGAGTGGAGCACGACTGCCTCCGTGGCCCAATTGGCTAGCGCGATCGGCTGTTAACCGAATGGTTGGAGGTTCGAGCCCACCCGGTGGTGGTGCGGCGCTTTTTCTTCTTTGAGCTGATAGCTCTGAAGAAATGTTCTGACGGTGGTGAGAGTGGAGCACGATTGTCTCCGTGGCGCGATTGGCTAGCGCGTTCGGCTGTTAACCGAAAGGTTGGAGGTTCGAGCCCACCCGGTGGTGGTGCGGCTCTTTTTTTTCTTTGGGCTGATAGTCTGAAGAAATGTTCTGTGGTGGTGAGAGTGGTGCACGACTGTCTCCGTGGCGCAAATGGCTAGCACAATGGGCCCTTAACCGAAAGGTTGGAGGATCGAGCCCACTCGGTTGAGGCGCGGCGCTTTTTTTCCTTTGGGCTGATAGCTCTGAGGAAATGTTCTGACGGTGGTGAGAGTGGAGCACGACTGTCTCCGTGGCGCAATTGGCTAGCGCGATCGGCTGTTAACCGAAATGTTGGAGGTTCGATCCCTCCCGGGAGTGATGTGTTGCTTTTTTCTTTGCGCTGATAGCTTTGAAGATATGTTCTGATGGTGGTGAGAGTGGAGCACGACTGTCTCCGTGGCACAAATGGCTAGCGCGTTCGGCCGTTAACCGAAAGGCTGGAAGTTCGAGCCCACCCGGTGCTGGTGTGGCGCTTTTTTTTCTTTGGGCTGATAGCTCTGAAGAAATGTACTGACGGTGGTGAGAGTGGTTCACGACTGTCCCCGTGGCGCAATTGGCTAGCGCAATGGGCCCTTAACCGAAAGGTTGGAGGTTCGAGACCACTCGGTGGAGGTGCGGCGCTTTTTTTCCTTTGGGCTGATAGCTCTAAGGAAATGTTCTGACGGTGGTGAGAGTGGAGCACGACTGTCTCCGTGGCGCAATTGGCTAGCGCGATCGGCTGTTAACCGAAAAGTTGGAGGTTCAATCCCTCCCGGAAGTGGTGTGTTGCTTTTTTCTTTGCGCTGATAGCTTTGAAGATATGTTCTGATGGTGGGGAGATTGGAGCACGACTGTCTCCGTGGCGCGATCGGCTGTTAACCGAAAGGTTGGAATTTCGAGCCCTCCCGTGAGTGGTGTGTTGCTTTTTTTCTTTGCGCTGATTGCTTTGAAGATATGTTCTGATGGTGGTGAGAGTGGAGCACGACTGTCTCCGTGGCGCAATTGGCTAGCGCGTTCGGCCGTTAACCGAAAGGCTGGAGGTTCGAGCCCACCCGGTGGTGGTGTGGCGCTTTATTTTCTTTGGGCTGATAGCTCTGAAGAAATGTTCTGACGGTGGTGAGAGCGGAGCACGACTGTCTCCGTGGCGCCATTGGCTAGCGCGATCAGCTGTTAACCGAAAGGTTGGAGGTTCGAGCCCACCCGGTGGTGGTGCGGCGCTTTTTATTCTTTGAGCTGATAGCTCTGAAGAAATGTTCTGACGGTGGTGAGAGTGGAGCACGACTGTCTCCATGGCGCAATTGGCTAGCACGATCGGCTGTTAACCGAAAGGTTGTAGTTTCGAGCCTTCCCGGGAGTGGTGTGTTGCTCTTTTCTTTTCGCTGATAGCTTTGGAGATATGTTCTGATGGTGGTGAGAGTGGAGCACGATTGTCTCCGTGGCGCAATTGGCTAGCGCGATCGGCTGTTAACCGAAAGGCTGAAGGTTCAAGCCCACCCGGTGGAGTTGCGACGCTTTGATTTTCTTTGGGCTGATAGCTCTGAAGAAATGTTCTGACGGTGGTGAGAGCGGAGCACGACTGTCTCCGTGGCGCCATTGGCTAGCGCGACCGGCTGTTAACCGAAAGGTTTCAGGTTCGAGCCCACCCGGTGGTGGTGCAGCGTTTCTTTTTCATTGGGCTGATAGCTCTGAAGAAATGTTCTGACAGTGTGGTGAGAGTGGAGCACGACTGCCTCCGTGGCCCAATTGGCTAGCGCGATCGGCTGTTAACCGAAAAGTTGGAGGTTCGAGCCCTCCCGGGAGTGGTGTGTTGCTTTTTTTTTCTTTGCGCTGATAGATTTGAAGATATGTTCTGATGGTGGTGAGAGTGGAGCACGACTGTCTCCGTGGCGTAATTGGCTAGTGCGATGGGCTGTTAACCGAAAGGTTGGAATTTCAAGCCCTCCCGGGAGTGGTGTGTTGCTTTTTTCTTTGCGCTGATAGCTTTGAAGATATACTCTTATGGTGGTGATAGTGGCGCACGACTGTCTCTGTGGCGCAATTCGCTAGCGCGTTCGGCCGTTAACCGAAAGGCTGGAGGTTCGAGCCCAACCGGTGGTGGTGTGGCGCTTTTTTTTAGGGCTGATAGCTCTGAAGAAATTTTCTGACGGTGGTGAGAGCGGAGCACGACTGTCTCCGTGGCGCGATTGGCTAGCGCGATCGGCTGTTAACCGAAAGGTTGGAGGTTCGAGCCCACTCGGTGGAGGCGCGGCGCTTTTTTTCCTTTGGGCTGATAGCTCTGAGGAAATGTTCTGACGGTGGTGAGAGTGAAGCACGACTGTCTCCGTGGCGCAATTGGCAAGCGCGATCGGCTGTTAACCGAAATGTTGGAGGTTCGATCCCTCCCGGTAGTAGTGTGTTGCTTTTTTCTGTGCGCTGATAGCTTTGAAGATATGTTCTGATGGTGGAGAGATTGGAGCACGACTGTCTCCATGGTACCATTGGCTAGCGCAATCGGCTGTTAACCGAAAGGTTAGTATTTCGAGCCCTCCCGGGAGTGGTGTGTTGCTTTTTTCTTTGTGCTGATAGCTTCGAAGATATGTTCTGATGGTGGTGAGAGTGGAGCACGACTGTCTCCGTGGCACAATTGGCTAGCGCGTTCGGCCGTTAACCGAAAGGCTGGAAGTTCGAGCCCACCCGGTGGTGGTGTGGCGCTTTCTTTTCTTTGGGCTGATAGCTCTGAAGAAATGTACTGACGGTGGTGAGAGCGGAGCACGACTGTCTCCGTGGCGCCATTGGCTAGCGCGATCGGCTGTAAACCGAGAGGTTGGAGGTTCGAGCCCACCCGGTGGTGGTGCGGCGTTTCTTTTCCTTTGGGCTGATAGCTCTGAAGAAATGTTCTGACAGTGGTGAGAGTGGAGCACGACTGCCTCCGTGGTCCAATTGGCTAGCGCGATCGGCTGTTAACCGAAAGGTTGGAGGTTCGAGCCCACCCGGTGGTGGTGCGGCGCTTTTTCTTCTTTGAGCTGATAGCTCTGAAGAAATGTTCTGACGGTGGTGAGAGTGGAGCACGATTGTCTCCGTGGCGCGATTGGCTAGCGCGTTCGGCTGTTAACCGAAAGGTTGGAGGTTCGAGCCCACCCGGTGGTGGTGCGGCGCTTTTTTTTCTTTGGGCTGATAGTCTGAAGAAATGTTCTGTGGTGGTGAGAGTGGTGCACGACTGTCTCCGTGGCGCAAATGGCTAGCACAATGGGCCCTTAACCGAAAGGTTGGAGGATCGAGCCCACTCGGTGGAGGCGCGGCGCTTTTTTTCCTTTGGGCTGATAGCTCTGAGGAAATGTTCTGACGGTGGTGAGAGTGGAGCACGACTGTCTCCGTGGCGCAATTGGCTAGCGCGATCGGCTGTTAACCGAAATGTTGGAGGTTCGATCCCTCCCGGGAGTGATGTGTTGCTTTTTTCTTTGCGCTGATAGCTTTGAAGATATGTTCTGATGGTGGTGAGAGTGGAGCACGACTGTCTCCGTTGCACAAATGGCTAGCGCGTTCGGCCGTTAACCGAAAGGCTGGAAGTTCGAGCCCACCCGGTGCTAGTGTGGCGCTTTTTTTTCTTTGGGCTGATAGCTCTGAAGAAATGTACTGACGGTGGTGAGAGTGGTTCACGACTGTCCCCGTGGCGCAATTGGCCAGCGCAATGGGCCCTTAACCGAAAGGTTGGAGGTTCGAGACCACTCGGTGGAGGTGCGGCGCTTTTTTTCCTTTTGGCTGATAGCTCTAAGGAAATGTTCTGACGGTGGTGAGAGTGGAGCACGACTGTCTCCGTGGCGCAATTGGCTAGCGCGATCGGCTGTTAACCGAAAAGTTGGAGGTTCAATCCCTCCCGGAAGTGGTGTGTTGCTTTTTTCTTTGCGCTGATAGCTTTGAAGATATGTTCTGATGGTGGGGAGATTGGAGCACGACTGTCTCCGTGGCGCAATTGGCTAGCGCGATCGGCTGTTAACCGAAAGGTTGGAATTTCGAGCCCTCCCGTGAGTGGTGTGTTGCTTTTTTTCTTTGCGCTGATTGCTTTGAAGATATGTTCTGATGGTGGTGAGAGTGGAGCACGACTGTCTCCGTGGCGCAATTGGCTAGCGCGTTCGGCCGTTAACCGAAAGGCTGGAGGTTCGAGCCCACCCGGTGGTGGTGTGGCGCTTTATTTTCTTTGGGCTGATAGCTCTGAAGAAATGTTCTGACGGTGGTGAGAGCGGAGCACGACTGTCTCCGTGGCGCCATTGGCTAGCGCGATCAGCTGTTAACCGAAAGGTTGGAGGTTCGAGCCCACCCGGTGGTGGTGCGGCGCTTTTTATTCTTTGAGCTGATAGCTCTGAAGAAATGTTCTGACGGTGGTGAGAGTGGAGCACGACTGTCTCCATGGCGCAATTGGCTAGCACGATCGGCTGTTAACCGAAAGGTTGTAGTTTCGAGCCTTCCCGGGAGTGGTGTGTTGCTCTTTTCTTTTCGCTGATAGCTTTGGAGATATGTTCTGATGGTGGTGAGAGTGGAGCACGATTGTCTCCGTGGCGCAATTGGCTAGCGCGATCGGCTGTTAACCGAAAGGCTGGAGGTTCAAGCCCACCCGGTGGAGGTGCGACGCTTTTATTTTCTTTGGGCTGATAGCTCTGAAGAAATGTTCTGACGGTGGTGAGAGCGGAGCACGACTGTCTCCGTGGCGCCATTGGCTAGCGCGACCGGCTGTTAACCGAAAGGTTTGAGGTTCGAGCCCACCCGGTGGTGGTGCAGCGTTTCTTTTTCATTGGGCTGATAGCTCTGAAGAAATATTCTGACAGTGTGGTGAGAGTGGAGCACGACTGCCTCCGTGGCCCAATTCGCTAGCGCGATCGGCTGTTAACCGAAAGGTTGGAGGTTCGAGCCCTCCCGGGAGTGGTGTGTTGCTTTTTTTTTCTTTGCGCTGATAGATTTGAAGATATGTTCTGATGGTGGTGAGAGTGGAGCACGACTGTCTCCGTGGCGTAATTGGCTAGTGCGATGGGCTGTTAACCGAAAGGTTGGAATTTCAAGCCCTCCCGGGAGTGGTGTGTTGCTTTTTTCTTTGCGCTGATAGCTTTGAAGATATGTTCTTATGGTGGTGATAGTGGCGCACGACTGTCTCCGTGGCGCAATTGGCTAGCGCGTTCGGCTGTTAACCGAAAGGTTGGAGGTTCGAGCCCACCCGGTGGGGGTGCGGCGCTTTTTTTCTTTGAGCTGATAGTCTGAAGAAATGTTCTGCGGTGGTGAGAGTGGTGCACGACTGTCTCCGTGGCGCAATTGGCTAGCGCTATGGGCCCTTAACCGAAAGGTTGGAGGTTCGAGACCACTCGGTGGAGGTGCGGCGCTTTTTTTCCTTTGGGCTGATAGCTCTAAGGAAATGTTCTGACGGTGGTGAGAGTGGAGCACGACTGTCTCCGTGGCGCAATTGGCTAGCGCGATCGGCTGTTAACCGAAAAGTTGGAGGTTCAATTCCTCCCGGGAGTGGTGTGTTGCTTTTTATTTTGCGCTGATAGCTTTGAAGATATGTTCTGATGGTGGGGACATTGGAGCACGACTGTCTCCGTGGCGCAATTGGCTAGCGCGATCGGCTGTTAACCGAAAGGTTGGAATTTCGAGCCCTCCCGTGAGTGGTGTGTTGCTTTTTTCTTTGCGCTGATTGCTTTTAAGATATGTTCTGATGGTGGTGAGAGTGGAGCACGACTGTCTCCGTGGCGCAATTGGCTAGCGCGTTCGGCCGTTAACCGAAAGGCTGGAGGTTCGAGCCCACCCGGTGGTGGTGTGGCGCTTTATTTTCTTTGGGCTGATAGCTCTGAAGAAATGTTCTGACGGTGGTGAGAGCGGAGCACGACTGTCTCCGTGGCGCCATTGGCTAGCGCGATCGGCTGTTAACCGAAAGGTTGGAGGTTCGAGCCCACCCGGTGGAGGTGCGGCGCTTTTCATTCTTTGAGCTGATAGCTCTGAAGAAATGTTCTGACGGTGGTGAGAGTGGAGCACGACTGTTTCCGTGGCGCAATTGGCTAGCGCGATCGGCTGTTAACCGAAAGGTTGTATTATCGAGCCTTCCCGGGAGTGGTGTGTTGCTCTTTTCTTTTCGCTGATAGCTTTGGAGATATGTTCTGATGGTGGTGAGAGTGGAGTACGATTGTCTCCGTGGCGCAATTGGCTAGCGCGATCGGCTGTTAACCGAAAGGCTGGAGGTTCGAGCCCACCCGGTGGAGGTGCGACGCTTTTTTTTTCTTTGGGCTGATAGCTCTGAAGAAATGTTCTGACGGTGGTGAGAGCGGAGCACGACTGTCTCCGTGGCGCCATTGGCTAGCGCGACCGGCTGTTAACCGAAAGGTTTGAGGTTCGAGCCCACCCGGTGGTGGTGCGGCGTTTCTTTTTCATTGGGCTGATAGCTCTGAAGAAATGTTCTGACAGTGTGGTGAGAGTGGAGCACGACTGCCTCCGTGGCCCAATTGGCTAGCGCGATCGTCTGTTAACCGAAAGGTTGGAGGTTCGAGCCCATCCGGTGGTGGTGCGGCGCTTTTTCTTACTTGAGCCGATAGCTCTGAAGAAATGTTCTGACGGTGGTGAGAGTGGAGCACGACTGTCTCCGTGGCGCAATTGGCTAGCGCGTTCAGCTGTTAACCGAAAGGTTGGAGGTTCGAGCCCACCCGGTGGTGGTGCGGCGCTTTTTTTCGTTGGGATGATAGTCTGAAGAAATGTTCTGCGGTGGTGAGAGTGGTGCACGACTGTCTCCGTGGCGCAATTGGCTAGCGCAACGGGCCCTTACCCGAAAGGTTGGAGGTTCGAGACCACTCGGTGGAGGTGCGGCGCTTTTTTTTCTTTGGGCTTATAGCTCTGAGGAAATGTTCTGTGGTGGTGAGAGTGGTGCACGACTGTCTCCGTGGCACAAATGGCTAGCGCGTTCGGCCGTTAACTGAAAGGCTGGAAGTTCGAGCCCACCCGGTGCTGGTGTGGCGCTTTTTTTTCTTTGGGCTGATAGCTCTGAAGAAACGTACTGACGGTGGTGAGAGTGGTGCACGACTGTCCCCGTGGCGCAATTGGCTAGCGCAATGGGCCCTTAACCGAAAGGTTGGAGGTTCGAGACCACTCGGTGGAGGTGCGGCGCTTTTTTTCCTTTGGGCTGATAGCTCTAAGGAAATGTTCTGACGGTGGTGAGAGTGGAGCACGACTGTCTCCGTGGCGCAATTGGCTAGCGCGATCGGCTGTTAACCGAAAAGTTGGAGGTTCAATCCCTCCCGGAAGTGGTGTGTTGCTTTTTTCTTTGCGCTGATAGCTTTGAAAATATGTTCTGATGGTGGGGAGATTGGAGCACGACTGTCTCCGTGGCGCAATTGGCTAGCGCGATCGGCTGTTAACCGAAAGGTTGGAATTTCGAGCCCTCCCGTGAGTGGTGTGTTGCTTTTTTTCTTTGCGCTGATTGCTTTGAAGATATGTTCTGATGGTGGTGAGAGTGGAGCACGACTGTCTCCGTGGCGCAATTGGCTAGCGCGTTCGGCCGTTAACCGAAAGGCTGGCGGTTCGAGCCCACCCGGTGGTGGTGTGGCGCTTTATTTTCTTTGGGCTGATAGCTCTGAAGAAATGTTCTGACGGTGGTGAGAGCGGAGCACGACTGTCTCCGTGGCGCCATTGGCTAGCGCGATCAGCTGTTAACCGAAAGGTTGGAGGTTCGAGCCCACCCGGTGGTGGTGCGGCGCTTTTTATTCTTTGAGCTGATAGCTCTGAAGAAATGTTCTGACGGTGGTGAGAGTGGAGCACGACTGTCTCCATGGCGCAATTGGCTAGCGCGATCGGCTGTTAACCGAAAGGTTGTAGTTTCGAGCCTTCCCGGGAGTGGTGTGTTGCTCTTTTCTTTTCGCTGATAGCTTTGGAGATATGTTCTGATGGTGGTGAGAGTGGAGCACGATTGTCTCCGTGGCGCAATTGGCTAGCGCGATCGGCTGTTAACCGAAAGGCGGGAGGTTCAAGCCCACCCGGTGGAGGTGCGACGCTTTTATTTTCTTTGGGCTGATAGCTCTGAAGAAATGTTCTGACGGTGGTGAGAGCGGAGCACGACTGTCTCCGTGGCGCCATTGGCTAGCGCGACCGGCTGTTAACCGAAAGGTTTGAGGTTCGAGCCCACCCGTTGGTGGTGCAGCGTTTCTTTTTCATTGGGCTGATAGCTCTGAAGAAATGTTCTGACAGTGTGGTGAGAGTGGAGCACGACTGCCTCCGTGGCCCAATTGGCTAGCGCGATCGGCTGTTAACCGAAAGGTTGGAGGTTTGAGCCCACCCCGTGGTGGTGCGGCGCTTTTTCTTACTTGAGCTGATAGCTCTGAAGAAACGTTCTGACGGTGGTGAGAGGGGAGCACGACTGTCTCCGTGGCGCAATTGGCTAGCGCGTTCGGCTGTTAACCGAAAGGTTGGAGGTTCGAGCCCACCCGGTGGTGGTGCGGCGCTTTTTTTCTTTGGGCTGATAGTCTGAAGAAATGTTTTGCGGTGGTGAGAGTGGTGCTCGACTGTCTCCGTGGCGCAATTGGCTAGCGCACTGGGCCCTTAACCGAAAGGTTAGAGGTTCGAGCCCACTCGGTGGAGGCGCGGCGCTTGTTTTCCTTTGGGCTGATAGCTCTGAGGAAATGTTCTGACGGTGGTGAGAGTTTAGCAAGACTGTCTCCGTGGCGCAATTGGCTAGCGCGATCGGCTGTTAACCGAAAAGTTGGAGGTTCGATCCCTCCCGGGAGTGGTGTGTTGCTTATTTCTTTGCGCTGATAGCTTTGAAGATATGTTCTGATGGTGGGGAGATTGGAGCACGACTGTCTCCGTGGCGCTATTGGCTAGCGCAATCGGCTGTTAACCGAAAGGTTAGAATTTCGAGCCCTCCCGGGAGTGGTGTGTTGCTTTTTTCTTTGTGCTGATAGCTTTGAAGATATGTTCTGATGGTGGTGAGAGTGGAGCACGACTGTCTCCGTGGCACAATTGGCTAGCGCGTTCGGCCGTTAACCGAAAGGCTGGAAGTTCGAGCCCACCCGGTGGTGGTGTGGCGCTTTTTTTCTTTGGGCTGATAGCTCTGAAGAAATGTACTGACGGTGGTGAGAGCGGAGCACGACTGTCTCCGTGGCGCCATTGGCTAGCGCGATCGGCTGTTAACCGAGAGGTTGGAGGTTCGAGCCCACCCGGTGGTGGTGCGGCGTTTCTTTTTCTTCGGGCTGATAGCTCTGAAGAAATGTTCTGACAGTGGTCAGAGTGGAGCACGACTGCCTCCGTGGTCCAATTGGCTAGCGCGATCGGCTGTTAACCGAAAGGTTGGAGGTTCGAGCCCACCCGGTGGTGGTGCGGCGCTTTTTCTTCTTTGAGCTGATAGCTCTGAAGAAATGTTCTGACGGTGGTGAGAGTGTAGAAAGACTGTCTCCGTGGCGTAATTCGCTAGCACGATCGGCTGTTAACTGAAAGGTTGGAGGTTCGAGCCCTCCCGGGAGTGGTGTTGCTTTTTTTTCTTTGGGCTGATAGCTTTGAAGATATGTTCTGATGGTGGTGAGAGTAGAGCACGACTGTCTCCGTGGCGCAATTGGCTAGCGCGTTCGGCTGTTAACCGAAAGGTTGGAGGTTCGAGCCCACCCGGTGGTGGTGCGGTGCTTTTTTTCCTTTGGGCTTATAGCTCTGAGGAAATGTTCTGACGGTGGTGAGAGTGGAGCACGACTGTCTCCGTGGCGCAATTGGCTAGCGCGATCGGCTGTTAACCGAAAAGTTGGAGGTTCGATCCCTCCCGGGAGTGGTGTGTTGCTTTTTTCTTTGCGCTGATAGCTTTGAAGATATGTTCTGATGGTGGGGAGATTGGAGCACGACTGTCTCCGTGGCGCAATTGGCTAGCGCGATCGGCTGTTAACCGAAAGGTTGGAATTTCGAGCCCTCCCGTGAGTAGTGTGTTGCTTTTTTCTTTGCGCTGATAGCTTTGAAGATACGTTCTGATGGTGGTGAGAGCGGAGCACGACTGTCTCCGTGGCGCCATTGGCTAGCGCGATCAGCTGTTAACCGAAAGGTTGGAGGTTCGAGCCCACCCGGTGGTGGTGCGGCGCTTTTTATTCTTTGAGCTGATAGCTCTGAAGAAATGTTCTGACGGTGGTGAGAGTGGAGCACGACTGTCTCCATGGCGCAATTGGCTAGCGCGATCGGCTGTTAACCGAAAGGTTGTAGTTTCGAGCCTTCCCGGGAGTGGTGTGTTGCTCTTTTCTTTTCGCTGATAGCTTTGGAGATATGTTCTGATGGTGGTGAGAGTGGAGCACGATTGTCTCCGTGGCGCAATTGGCTAGCGCGATCGGCTGTTAACCGAAAGGCTGGAGGTTCAAGCCCACCCGGTGGAGGTGCGACGCTTTTATTTTCTTTGGGCTGATAGCTCTGAAGAAATGTTCTGACGGTGGTGAGAGCGGAGCACGACTGTCTCCGTGGCGCCATTGGCTAGCGCGACCGGCTGTTAACCGAAAGGTTTGAGGTTCGAGCCCACCCGGTGGTGGTGCAGCGTTTCTTTTTCATTGGGCTGATAGCTCTGAAGAAATGTTCTGACAGTGTGGTGAGAGTGGAGCACGACTGCCTCCGTGGCCCAATTGGCTAGCGCGATCGGCTGTTAACCGAAAGGTTGGAGGTTTGAGCCCACCCCGTGGTGGTGCGGCGCTTTTTCTTACTTGAGCTGATAGCTCTGAAGAAACGTTCTGACGGTGGTGAGAGGGGAGCACGACTGTCTCCGTGGCGCAATTGGCTAGCGCGTTCGGCTGTTAACCGAAAGGTTGGAGGTTCGAGCCCACCCGGTGGTGGTGCGGCGCTTTTTTTCTTTGGGCTGATAGTCTGAAGAAATGTTTTGCGGTGGTGAGAGTGGTGCTCGACTGTCTCCGTGGCGCAATTGGCTAGCGCAATGGGCCCTTAACCGAAAGGTTAGAGGTTCGAGCCCACTCGGTGGAGGCGCGGCGCTTGTTTTCCTTTGGGCTGATAGCTCTGAGGAAATGTTCTGACGGTGGTGAGAGTTTAGCAAGACTGTCTCCGTGGCGCAATTGGCTAGCGCGATCGGCTGTTAACCGAAAAGTTGGAGGTTCGATCCCTCCCGGGAGTGGTGTGTTGCTTATTTCTTTGCGCTGATAGCTTTGAAGATATGTTCTGATGGTGGGGAGATTGGAGCACGACTGTCTCCGTGGCGCTATTGGCTAGCGCAATCGGCTGTTAACCGAAAGGTTAGAATTTCGAGCCCTCCCGGGAGTGGTGTGTTGCTTTTTTCTTTGTGCTGATAGCTTTGAAGATATGTTCTGATGGTGGTGAGAGTGGAGCACGACTGTCTCCGTGGCACAATTGGCTAGCGCGTTCGGCCGTTAACCGAAAGGCTGGAAGTTCGAGCCCACCCGGTGGTGGTGTGGCGCTTTTTTTCTTTGGGCTGATAGCTCTGAAGAAATGTACTGACGGTGGTGAGAGCGGAGCACGACTGTCTCCGTGGCGCCATTGGCTAGCGCGATCGGCTGTTAACCGAGAGGTTGGAGGTTCGAGCCCACCCGGTGGTGGTGCGGCGTTTCTTTTTCTTCGGGCTGATAGCTCTGAAGAAATGTTCTGACAGTGGTCAGAGTGGAGCACGACTGCCTCCGTGGTCCAATTGGCTAGCGCGATCGGCTGTTAACCGAAAGGTTGGAGGTTCGAGCCCACCCGGTGGTGGTGCGGCGCTTTTTCTTCTTTGAGCTGATAGCTCTGAAGAAATGTTCTGACGGTGGTGAGAGTGTAGAAAGACTGTCTCCGTGGCGTAATTCGCTAGCACGATCGGCTGTTAACTGAAAGGTTGGAGGTTCGAGCCCTCCCGGGAGTGGTGTTGCTTTTTTTTCTTTGGGCTGATAGCTTTGAAGATATGTTCTGATGGTGGTGAGAGTAGAGCACGACTGTCTCCGTGGCGCAATTGGCTAGCGCGTTCGGCTGTTAACCGAAAGGTTGGAGGTTCGAGCCCACCCGGTGGTGGTGCGGTGCTTTTTTTCCTTTGGGCTTATAGCTCTGAGGAAATGTTCTGACGGTGGTGAGAGTGGAGCACGACTGTCTCCGTGGCGCAATTGGCTAGCGCGATCGGCTGTTAACCGAAAAGTTGGAGGTTCGATCCCTCCCGGGAGTGGTGTGTTGCTTTTTTCTTTGCGCTGATAGCTTTGAAGATATGTTCTGATGGTGGGGAGATTGGAGCACGACTGTCTCCGTGGCGCAATTGGCTAGCGCGATCGGCTGTTAACCGAAAGGTTGGAATTTCGAGCCCTCCCGTGAGTAGTGTGTTGCTTTTTTCTTTGCGCTGATAGCTTTAAAGATACGTTCTGATGGTGGTGAGAGTGGAGCACGACTGTCTCCGTGGCGCAATTGGCTAGCGCGTTCGGCCGTTAACCGAAAGGCTGGAGGTTCGAGCCCACCCGGTGGTGGTGTGGCGCTTTTTTTTCTTTGGGCTGATAGCTCTGAAGAAATGTTCTGACGGTGGTGAGAGCGGAGCACGACTGTCTCCGTGGCGCCATTGGCTAGCGCGACCGGCTGTTAACCGAGAGTTTTCAGGTTCGAGCCCACCCGGTGGTGGTGCGGCGTTTCTTTTTCTTTGGGCTGATAGCTCTGAAGAAATGTTCTGACAGTGTGGTGAGAGTGGAGCACGACTGCCTCCGTGGCCCAATTGGCTAGCGCGATCGGCTGTTAACCGAAAGGTTCGAGGTTCAAGCGCTCCCGGGAGTGGTGTGTTGCTCTTTTCTTTTCGCTGATAGCTTTGGAGATATGTTCTGATGGTGGTGAGAGTGGAGCACGACTGTCTCCGTGGCGCAATTGGCTAGCGCGATCGGCTGTTAACCGAAAGGCTGGAGGTTCGAGCCCACCCGGTGGAGGTGCGGCGCTTTTTTTGCTTTCGGCTGATAGCTCTGAAGAAATGTTCTGACGGTGGTGAGAGCGGAGCACGACTGTCTCCGTGGCGCCATTGGCTAGCGCGACCAGCTGTTAACCGAGAGGTTTGAGGTTCGAGCCCACCCGGTGGTGGTGCGGCGTTTCTTTTTCTTTGGGCTGATAGCTCTGAATAAATGTTCTGACAGTGTGGTGAGAGTGGAGCACGACTGCCTCCGTGGCCCAATTGGCTAGCGCGATCGGCTGTTAACCGAAAAGTTGGAGGTTCGATCCCTCCCGGGAGTGGTGTGTTGCTTTTTTCTTTGCGGTGATAGCTTTGAAGATATGTTCTGATGGTGTTGAGAGTGGAGCACGACTGTCTCCGTGGCGCAATTGGCTAGCGCGTTCGGCCGTTAACCGAAAGGCTGGAGGTTCGAGCCCACCCGGTGGTGGTGTGGCGCTTTTTTTTCTTTGGGCTGATAGCTCTGAAGAAATGTTCTGACGGTGGTGAGAGCGGAGCACGACTGTCTCCGTGGCGCCATTGGCTAGCGCGACCGGCTGTTAACCGAGAGTTTTCAGGTTCGAGCCCACCCGGTGGTGGTGCGGCGTTTCTTTTTCTTTGGGCTGATAGCTCTGAAGAAATGTTCTGACAGTGTGGTGAGAGTGGAGCACGACTGCCTCCGTGGCCCAATTGGCTAGCGCGATCGGCTGTTAACCGAAAGGTTCGAGGTTCAAGCGCTCCCGGGAGTGGTGTGTTGCTCTTTTCTTTTCGCTGATAGCTTTGGAGATATGTTCTGATGGTGGTGAGAGTGGAGCACGACTGTCTCCGTGGCGCAATTGGCTAGCGCGATCGGCTGTTAACCGAAAGGCTGGAGGTTCGAGCCCACCCGGTGGAGGTGCGGCGCTTTTTTTTTTCTTTCGGCTGATAGCTCTGAAGAAATGTTCTGACGGTGGTGAGAGCGGAGCACGACTGTCTCCGTGGCGCCATTGGCTAGCGCGACCAGCTGTTAACCGAGAGGTTTGAGGTTCGAGCCCACCCGGTGGTGGTGCGGCGCTTTTTCTTCTTTGAGCTGATAGCTTTGGAGATATGTTCTGATGGTGGTGAGAGTGGAGTACGATTGTCTCCGTGGCGCAATTGGCTAGCGCGATCGGCTGTTAACCGAAAGGCTGGAGGTTCGAGCCCACCCGGTGGAGGTGCGACGCTTTTTTTTTTCTTTGGGCTGATAGCTCTGAAGAAATGTTCTGACGGTGGTGAGAGCGGAGCACGACTGTCTCCGTGGCGCCATTGGCTAGCGCGACCGGCTGTTAACCGAGAGTTTTCAGGTTCGAGCCCACCCGGTGGTGATGCGGCGTTTCTTTTTCTTTGGGCTGATAGCTCTGAAGAAATGTTCTGACAGTGTGGTGAGAGTGGAGCACGACTGCCTCCGTGGCCCAATTGGCTAGCGCGATCGGCTGTTAACCGAAAGGTTCGAGGTTCAAGCGCTCCCGGGAGTGGTGTGTTGCTCTTTTCTTTTCGCTGATAGCTTTGGAGATATGTTCTGATGGTGGTGAGAGTGGAGCACGACTGTCTCCGTGGCGCAATTGGCTAGCGCGATCGGCTGTTAACCGAAAGGCTGGAGGTTCGAGCCCACCCGGTGGAGGTGCGGCGCTTTTTTTTTTTCTTTCGGCTGATAGCTCTGAAGAAATGTTCTGACGGTGGTGAGAGCGGAGCACGACTGTCTCCGTGGCGCCATTGGCTAGCGCGACCAGCTGTTAACCGAGAGGTTTGAGGTTCGAGCCCACCCGGTGGTGGTGCGGCGTTTCTTTTTCTTTGGGCTGATAGCTCTGAATAAATGTTCTGACAGTGTGGTGAGAGTGGAGCACGACTGTCCCCGTGGCCCAATTGGCTAGCGCGATCGGCTGTTAACCGAATGGTTGGAGGTTCGAGCCCACCCGGTGGTGGTGCGGCGCTTTTTCTTCTTTGAGCTGATAGCTCTGAAGAAATGTTCTGACGGTGGTGAGAGCGGAGCACGACTGTCTCCGTGGCGCCATTGGCTAGCGCGATCGGCTGTTAACCGAAAGGTTGGAGGTTCGAGCCCACCCGGTGGAGGTGCGGCGCTTTTTATTCTTTGAGCTGATAGCTCTGAAGAAATGTTCTGACAGTGTGGTGAGAGTGGAGCACGACTGTCTCCGTGGCCCAATTGGCTAGCGCGATCGGCTGTTAACCGAATGGTTGGAGGTTCGAGCCCACCCGGTGGTGGTGCGGCGCTTTTTCTTCTTTGAGCTGATAGCTTTGGAGATATGTTCTGATGGTGGTGAGAGTGGAGTACGATTGTCTCCGTGGCGCAATTGGCTAGCGCGATCGGCTGTTAACCGAAAGGCTGGAGGTTCGAGCCCACCCGGTGGAGGTGCGACGCTTTTTTTTTTCTTTGGGCTGATAGCTCTGAAGAAATGTTCTGACGGTGGTGAGAGCGGAGCACGACTGTCTCCGTGGCGCCATTGGCTAGCGCGACCGGCTGTAAACCGAAAGGTTTGAGGTTCGAGCCCACCCGGTGGTGGTGCGGCGTTTCTTTTTCATTGGGCTGATAGCTCTGAAGAAATGTTCTGACAGTGTGGTGAGAGTGGAGCACGACTGCCTCCGTGGCCCAATTGGCTAGCGCGATCGGCTGTTAACCGAAAGGTTGGAGGTTCGAGCCCATCCGGTGGTGGTGCGGCGCTTTTTCTTACTTGAGCTGATAGCTCTGAAGAAATGTTCTGACGGTGGTGAGAGTGGAGCACGATTGTCTCCGTGGCGCGATTGGCTAGCGCGTTCGGCTGTTAACCGAAAGGTTGGAGGTTCGAGCCCACCCGGTGGTGGTGCGGCGCTTTTTTTTCTTTGGGCTGATAGTCTGAAGAAATGTTCTGTGGTGGTGAGAGTGGTGCACGACTGTCTCCGTGGCGCAAATGGCTAGCACAATGGGCCCTTAACCGAAAGGTTGGAGGATCGAGCCCACTCGGTGGAGGCGTGGCGCTTTTTTTCCTTTGGGCTGATAGCTCTGAGGAATGGTTCTGACGGTGGTGAGAGTGGAGCACGACTGTCTCCGTGGCGCAATTGGCTAGCGCGATCGGCTGTTAACCGAAATGTTGGAGGTTCGATCCCTCCCGGGAGTGATGTGTTGCTTTTTTCTTTGCGCTGATAGCTTTGAAGATATGTTCTGATGGTGGTGAGAGTGGAGCACGACTGTCTCCGTGGCACAAATGGCTAGCGCGTTCGGCCGTTAACCGAAAGGCTGGAAGTTCGAGCCCACCCGGTGCTGGTGTGGCGCTTTTTTTTTCTTTGGGCTGATAGCTCTGAAGAAATGTACTGACGGTGGTGAGAGTGGTGCACGACTGTCCCCGTGGCGCAATTGGCTAGCGCAATGGGCCCTTAACCGAAAGGTTGGAGGTTCGAGACCACTTGGTGGAGGTGCGGCGCTTTTTTTTCTTTGGGCTGATAGCTCTAAGGAAATGTTCTGACGGTGGTGAGAGTGGAGCACGACTGTCTCCGTGGCGCAATTGGCTAGCGCGATCGGCTGTTAACCGAAAAGTTGGAGGTTCAATCCCTCCCGGAAGTGGTGTGTTGCTTTTTTTTTGCGCTGATAGCTTTGAAAATATGTTCTGATGGTGGGGAGATTGGAGCACGACTGTCTCCGTGGCGCAATTGGCTAGCGCGATCGGCTGTTAACCGAAAGGTTGGAATTTCGAGCCCTCCCGTGAGTGGTGTGTTGCTTTTTTTCTTTGCGCTGATTGCTTTGAAGATATGTTCTGATGGTGGTCAGAGTGGAGCACGACTGTCTCCGTGGCGCAATTGGCTAGCGCGTTCGGCCGTTAACCGAAAGGCTGGAGGTTCGAGCCCACCCGGTGGTGGTGTGGCGCTTTATTTTCTTTGGGCTGATAGCTCTGAAGAAATGTTGTGACGGTGGTGAGAGCGGAGCACGACTGTCTCCGTGGCGCCATTGGCTAGCGCGATCAGCTGTTAACCGAAAGGTTGGAGGTTCGAGCCCACCCGGTGGTGGTGCGGCGCTTTTTATTCTTTGAGCTGATAGCTCTGAAGAAATGTTCTGACGGTGGTGAGAGTGGAGCACGACTGTCTCCATGGCGCAATTGGCTAGCGCGATCGGCTGTTAACCGAAAGGTTGTAGTTTCGAGCCTTCCCGGGAGTGGTGTGTTGCTCTTTTCTTTTCGCTGATAGCTTTGGAGATATGTTCTGATGGTGGTGAGAGTGGAGCACGATTGTCTCCGTGGCGCAATTGGCTAGCGCGATCGGCTGTTAACCGAAAGGCTGGAGGTTCAAGCCCACCCGGTGGAGGTGCGACGCTTTTATTTTCTTTGGGCTGATAGCTCTGAAGAAATGTTCTGACGGTGGTGAGAGCGGAGCACGACTGTCTCCGTGGCGCCATTGGCTAGCGCGACCGGCTGTTAACCGAAAGGTTTGAGGTTCGAGCCCACCCGGTGGTGGTGAAGCGTTTCTTTTTCATTGGGCTGATAGCTCTGAAGAAATGTTCTGACAGTGTGGTGAGAGTGGAGCACGACTGCCTCCGTGGCCCAATTGGCTAGCGCGATCGGCTGTTAACCGAAAGGTTGGAGGTTCGAGCCCACCCCGTGGTGGTGCGGCGCTTTTTCTTACTTGAGCTGATAGCTCTGAAGAAACGTTCTGACGGTGGTGAGAGTGGAGCACGACTGTCTCCGTGGCGCAATTGGCTAGCGCGTTCGGCTGTTAACCGAAAGATTGGAGGTTCGAGCCCACCCGGTGGTGGTGCGGCGCTTTTTTTCTTTGGGCTGATAGTCTGAAGAAATGTTCTGCGGTGGTGAGAGTGGTGCTCGACTGTCTCCGTGGCGCAATTGGCTAGCGCAATGGGCCCTTAACCGAAAGGTTAGAGGTTCGAGCCCACTCGGTGGAGGCGCGGCGCTTTTTTTTCCTTTGGGCTGATAGCTCTGAGGAAATGTTCTGACGGTGGTGAGAGTTTAGCACGACTGTCTCCGTGGCGCAATTGGCTAGCGCGATCGGCTGTTAACCGAAATGTTGGAGGTTCGATCCCTCCCGGGAGTGATGTGTTGCTTTTTTCTTTGCGCTGATAGCTTTGAAGATATGTTCTGATGGTGGTGAGAGTGGAGCACGACTGTCTCCGTGGCACAAATGGCTAGCGCGTTCGGCCGTTAACCGAAAGGCTGGAAGTTCGAGCCCACCCGGTGCTGGTGTGGCGCTTTTTTTTTCTTTGGGCTGATAGCTCTGAAGAAATGTACTGACGGTGGTGAGAGTGGTGCACGACTGTCCCCGTGGCGCAATTGGCTAGCGCAATGGGCCCTTAACCGAAAGGTTGGAGGTTCGAGACCACTTGGTGGAGGTGCGGCGCTTTTTTTTCTTTGGGCTGATAGCTCTAAGGAAATGTTCTGACGGTGGTGAGAGTGGAGCACGACTGTCTCCGTGGCGCAATTGGCTAGCGCGATCGGCTGTTAACCGAAAAGTTGGAGGTTCAATCCCTCCCGGAAGTGGTGTGTTGCTTTTTTTTTGCGCTGATAGCTTTGAAAATATGTTCTGATGGTGGGGAGATTGGAGCACGACTGTCTCCGTGGCGCAATTGGCTAGCGCGATCGGCTGTTAACCGAAAGGTTGGAATTTCGAGCCCTCCCGTGAGTGGTGTGTTGCTTTTTTTCTTTGCGCTGATTGCTTTGAAGATATGTTCTGATGGTGGTGAGAGTGGAGCACGACTGTCTCCGTGGCGCAATTGGCTAGCGCGTTCGGCCGTTAACCGAAAGGCTGGAGGTTCGAGCCCACCCGGTGGTGGTGTGGCGCTTTATTTTCTTTGGGCTGATAGCTCTGAAGAAATGTTGTGACGGTGGTGAGAGCGGAGCACGACTGTCTCCGTGGCGCCATTGGCTAGCGCGATCAGCTGTTAACCGAAAGGTTGGAGGTTCGAGCCCACCCGGTGGTGGTGCGGCGCTTTTTATTCTTTGAGCTGATAGCTCTGAAGAAATGTTCTGACGGTGGTGAGAGTGGAGCACGACTGTCTCCATGGCGCAATTGGCTAGCGCGATCGGCTGTTAACCGAAAGGTTGTAGTTTCGAGCCTTCCCGGGAGTGGTGTGTTGCTCTTTTCTTTTCGCTGATAGCTTTGGAGATATGTTCTGATGGTGGTGAGAGTGGAGCACGATTGTCTCCGTGGCGCAATTGGCTAGCGCGATCGGCTGTTAACCGAAAGGCTGGAGGTTCAAGCCCACCCGGTGGAGGTGCGACGCTTTTATTTTCTTTGGGCTGATAGCTCTGAAGAAATGTTCTGACGGTGGTGAGAGCGGAGCACGACTGTCTCCGTGGCGCCATTGGCTAGCGCGACCGGCTGTTAACCGAAAGGTTTGAGGTTCGAGCCCACCCGGTGGTGGTGAAGCGTTTCTTTTTCATTGGGCTGATAGCTCTGAAGAAATGTTCTGACAGTGTGGTGAGAGTGGAGCACGACTGCCTCCGTGGCCCAATTGGCTAGCGCGATCGGCTGTTAACCGAAAGGTTGGAGGTTCGAGCCCACCCCGTGGTGGTGCGGCGCTTTTTCTTACTTGAGCTGATAGCTCTGAAGAAACGTTCTGACGGTGGTGAGAGTGGAGCACGACTGTCTCCGTGGCGCAATTGGCTAGCGCGTTCGGCTGTTAACCGAAAGATTGGAGGTTCGAGCCCACCCGGTGGTGGTGCGGCGCTTTTTTTCTTTGGGCTGATAGTCTGAAGAAATGTTCTGCGGTGGTGAGAGTGGTGCTCGACTGTCTCCGTGGCGCAATTGGCTAGCGCAATGGGCCCTTAACCGAAAGGTTAGAGGTTCGAGCCCACTCGGTGGAGGCGCGGCGCTTTTTTTTCCTTTGGGCTGATAGCTCTGAGGAAATGTTCTGACGGTGGTGAGAGTTTAGCACGACTGTCTCCGTGGCGCAATTGGCTAGCGCGATCGGCTGTTAACCGAAAAGTTGGAGGTTCGATCCCTCCCGGGAGTGGTGTGTTGCTTATTTCTTTGCGCTGATAGCTTTGAAGATATGTTCTGATGGTGGGGAGATTGGAGCACGACTGTCTCCGTGGCGCTATTGGCTAGCGCAATCGGCTGTTAACCGAAAGGTTAGAATTTCGAGCCCTCCCGGGAGTGGTGTGTTGCTTTTTTCTTTGTGCTGATAGCTTTGAAGATATGTTCTGATGGTGGTGAGAGTGGAGCACGACTGTCTCCGTGGCACAATTGGCTAGCGCGTTCGGCCGTTAACCGAAAGGCTGGAAGTTCGAGCCCACCCGGTGGTGGTGTGGCGCTTTTTTTCTTTGGGCTGATAGCTCTGAAGAAATGTACTGACGGTGGTGAGAGCGGAGCACGACTGTCTCCGTGGCGCAATTGGCTAGCGCAACGGGCCCTTAACCGAAAGGTTGGAGGTTCGAGACCACTCGGTGGAGGTGCGGCGCTTTTTTTCCTTTGGGCTTATAGCTCTGAGGAAATGTTCTGACGGTGGTGAGAGTGGAGCACGACTGTCTCCGTGGCGCAATTGGCTAGCGCGTTCGGCTGTTGACCGAAAGGTTGGAGGTTCGAGCCCACCCGGTGGTGGTGCGGCGCTTTTTTTCTTTGGGCTGATAGTCTGAAGAAATGTTCTGCGGTGGTGAGAGTGGTGCACGACTGTCTCCGTTGCGCAATTGGCTAGCGCGTTCGGCCGTTAACCGAAAGGCTGGAGGTTCGAGCCCACCCGGTGGTGGTGTGGCGCTTTTTTTTCTTTGGGCTGATAGCTCTGAATAAATGTTCTGACAGTGTGGTGAGAGTGGAGCACGACTGCCTCCGTAGCCCAATTGGCTAGCGCGTTCGGCCGTTAACCGAAAGGCTGGAGGTTCGAACCCACCCGGTGGTGGTGTGGCGCTTTTTTTTCTTTGGGCTGATAGCTCTGAAGAAATGTTCTGACGGTGGCGAGAGCGGAGCACGACTGTCTCCGTGGCGCCATTGGCTAGCGCGACCGGCTGTTAACCGAGAGTTTTCAGGTTCGAGCCCACCCGATGGTGGTGCGGCGTTTCTTTTTCTTTGGGCTGATAGCTCTGAAGAAATGTTCTGACAGTGTGGTGAGAGTGGAGCACGACTGCCTCCGTGGCCCAATTGGCTAGCGCGATCGGCTGTTAACCGAAAGGTTCGAGGTTCAAGCGCTCCCGGGAGTGGTGTGTTGCTCTTTTCTTTTCGCTGATAGCTTTGGAGATATGTTCTGATGGTGGTGAGAGTGGAGCACGACTGTCTCCGTGGCGCAATTGGCTAGCGCGATCGGCTGTTAACCGAAAGGCTGGAGGTTCGAGCCCACCCGGTGGAGGTGCGGCGCTTTTTTTTTGTTTCGGCTGATAGCTCTGAAGAAATGTTCTGACGGTGGTGAGAGCGGAGCACGACTGTCTCCGTGGCGCCATTGGCTAGCGCGACCAGCTGTTAACCGAGAGGTTTGAGGTTCGAGCCCACCCGGTGGTGGTGCGGCGTTTCTTTTTCTTTGGGCTGATAGCTCTGAATAAATGTTCTGACAGTGTGGTGAGAGTGGAGCACGACTGCCTCCGTGGCCCAATTGGCTAGCGCGATCGGCTGTTAACCGAATGGTTGGAGGTTCGAGCCCACCCGGTGGTGGTGCGGCGCTTTTTCTTCTTTGAGCTGATAGCTCTGAAGAAATGTTCTGACGGTGGTGAGAGTGGAGCACGATTGTCTCCGTGGCGCGATTGGCTAGCGCGTTCGGCTGTTAACCGAAAGCTTGGAGGTTCGAGCCCACCCGGTGGTGGTGCGGCGCTTTATTTTCTTTGGGCTGATAGTCTGAAGAAATGTTCTGTGGTGGTTAGAGTGGTGCACGACTGTCTCCGTGGCGCAAATGGCTAGCTCAATGGGCCCTTAACCGAAAGGTTGGAGGATCGAGCCCACTCGGTGGGGGCGCGGCGCTTTTTTTCCTTTGGGCTGATAGCTCTGAGGAAATGTTCTGACGGTGGTGAGAGTGGAGCACGACTGTCTCCGTGGCGCAATTGGCTAGCGCGATCGGCTGTTAACCGAAATGTTGGAGGTTCGATCCCTCCCGGGAGTGATGTGTTGCTTTTTTCTTTGCGCTGATAGCTTGGAAGATATGTTCTGATGGTGGTGAGAGTGGAGCACGACTGTCTCCGTGGCACAAATGGCTAGCGCGTTCGGCCGTTAACCGAAAGGCTGGAAGTTCGAGCCCACCCGGTGCTGGTGTGGCGCTTTTTTTTCTTTGGGCTTATAGCTCTGAAGAAATGTACTGACGGTGGTGAGAGTGGTTCACGACTGTCCCCGTGGCGCAATTGGCTAGCGCAATGGGCCCTTAACCGAAAGGTTGGAGGTTCGAGACCACTCGGTGGAGGTGCGGCGCTTTTTTTCCTTTGGGCTGATAGCTCTAAGGAAATGTTCTGACGGTGGTGAGAGTGGAGCACGACTGTCTCCGTGGCGCAATTGGCTAGCGCGATCGGCTGTTAACCGAAAAGTTGGAGGTTCAATCCCTCCCTGAAGTGGTGTGTTGCTTTTTTCTTTGCGCTGATAGCTTTGAAGATATGTTCTGATGGTGGGGAGATTGGAGCACGACTGTCTCCGTGGCGCAATTGGCTAGCGCGATCGGCTGTTAACCGAAAGGTTGGAATTTCGAGCCCTCCCGTGAGTGGTGTGTTGCTTTTTTCTTTGCGCTGATTGCTTTTAAGATATGTTCTGATGGTGGTGAGAGTGGAGCACGACTGTCTCCGTGGCGCAATTGGCTAGCGCGTTCGGCCGTTAACCGAAAGGCTGGAGGTTCGAGCCCACCCGGTGGTGGTGTGGCGCTTTATTTTCTTTGGGCTGATAGCTCTGAAGAAATGTTCTGACGGTGGTGAGAGCGGAGCTCGACTGTCTCCGTGGCGCCATTGGCTAGCGCGATCGGCTGTTAACCGAAAGGTTGGAGGTTCGAGCCCACCCGGTGGAGGTGCGGCGCTTTTTATTCTTTGAGCTGATAGCTCTGAAGAAATGTTCTGACGGTGGTGAGAGTGGAGCACGACTGTCTCCGTGGCGCAATTGGCTAGCGCGATCGGCTGTTAACCGAAAGGTTGTAGTTTCGAGCCTTCCCGGGAGTGGTGTGTTGCTCTTTTCTTTTCGCTGATAGCTTTGGAGATATGTTCTGATGGTGGTGAGAGTGGAGTACGATTGTCTCCGTGGCGCGATTGGCTAGCGCGTTCGGCTGTTAACCGAAAGGTTGGAGGTTCGAGCCCACCCGGTGGTGGTGCGGCGCTTTTTTTTCTTTGGGCTGATAGTCTGAAGAAATGTTCTGTGGTGGTGAGAGTGGTGCACGACTGTCTCCGTGGCGCAAATGGCTAGCACAATGGGCCCTTAACCGAAAGGTTGGAGGATCGAGCCCACTCGGTGGAGGCGTGGCGCTTTTTTTCCTTTGGGCTGATAGCTCTGAGGAAATGTTCTGACGGTGGTGAGAGTGGAGCACGACTGTCTCCGTGGCGCAATTGGCTAGCGCGATCGGCTGTTAACCGAAATGTTGGAGGTTCGATCCCTCCCGGAAGTGGTATGTTGCTTTTTTCTTTGCGCTGATAGCTTTGAAAATATGTTCTGATGGTGGGGAGATTGGAGAACGACTGTCTCCGTGGCGCAATGGGCTAGCGCGATCGGCTGTTAACCGAAAGGTTGGAATTTCGAGCCCTCCCGTGAGTGGTGTGTTGCTTTTTTTCTTAGCGCTGATTGCTTTGAAGATATGTTCTGATGGTGGTGAGAGTGGAGCACGACTGTCTCCGTGGCGCAATTGGCTAGCGCGTTCGGCCGTTAACCGAAAGGCTGGAGGTTCGAGCCCACCCGGTGGTGGTGTGGCACTTTATTTTCTTTGGGCTGATAGCTCTGAAGAAATGTTCTGACGGTGGTGAGAGTGGAGCACGACTGTCTCCGTGGCGCCATTGGCTAGCGCGATCAGCTGTTAACCGAAAGGTTGGAGGTTCGAGCCCACCCGGTGGTGGTGCGGCGCTTTTTATTCTTTGAGCTGATAGCTCTGAAGAAATGTTCTGACGGTAGTGAGAGTGGAGCACGACTGTCTCCATGGCGCAATTGGCTAGCGCGATCGGCTGTTAACCGAAAGGTTGTAGTTTCGAGCCTTCCCGGGAGTGGTGTGTTGCTCTTTTCTTTTCGCTGATAGCTTTGGAGATATGTTCTGATGGTGGTGAGAGTGGAGCACGATTGTCTCCGTGGCGCAATTGGCTTGCGCGATCGGCTGTTAACCGAAAGGCTGGAGGTTCAAGCCCACCCGGTGGAGGTGCGACGCTTTTATTTTCTTTGGGCTGATAGCTCTGAAGAAATGTTCTGACGGTGGTGAGAGCGGAGCACGACTGTCTCCGTGGCGCCATTGGCTAGCGCGACCGGCTGTTAACCGAAAGGTTTGAGGTTCGAGCCCACCCGGTGGTGGTGCAGCGTTTCTTTTTCATTGGGCTGATAGCTCTGAAGAAATGTTCTGACAGTGTGGTGAGAGTGGAGCACGACTGCCTCCGTGGCCCAATTGGCTAGCGCGATCGGCTGTTAACCGAAAGGTTGGAGGTTCGAGCCCACCCCGTGGTGGTGCGGCGCTTTTTCTTACTTGAGCTGATAGCTCTGAAGAAACGTTCTGACGGTGGTGAGAGTGGAGCACGACTGTCTCCGTGGCACAATTGGCTAGCGCGTTCGGCCGTTAACCGAAAGGCTGGAAGTTCGAGCCCACCCGGTGGTGGTGTGGCGCTTTTTTTTCTTTGGGCTGATAGCTCTGAAGAAATGTACTGACGGTGGTGAGAGCGGAGCACGTCTGTCTCCGTGGCGCCATTGGCTAGCGCGATCGGCTGTTAACCGAGAGGTTGGAGGTTCGAGCCCACCCGGTGGTGGTGCGGCGTTTCTTTTTCTTCGGGCTGATAGCTCTGAAGAAATGTTCTGACAGTGGTCAGAGTGGAGCACGACTGTCTCCGTGGCGCAATTGGCTAGCGCAACGGGCCCTTAACCGAAAGGTTGGTGGTTCGAGACCACTCGGTGGAGGTGCGGCGCTTTTTTTCCTTTGGGCTTATAGCTCTGAGGAAATGTTCTGACGGTGGTGAGAGTGGAGCACGACTGTCTCCGTGGCGCAATTGGCTAGCGCGATCGGCTGTTAACCGAAAAGTTGGAGGTTCGATCCCTCCCGGGAGTGGTGTGTTGCTTTTTTCTTTGCGCTGATAGCTTTGAAGATACGTTCTGATGGTGGTGAGAGTGGAGCACGACTGTCTCCGTGGCGCAATTGGCTAGCGCGTTCGGCCGTTAACCGAAAGGCTGGTGGTTCGAGACCACTCGGTGGAGGTGCGGCGCTTTTTTTCCTTTGGGCTTATAGCTCTGAGGAAATGTTCTGAAGGTGGGGAGATTGGAGCACGACTGTCTCCGTGGCGCAATTGGCTAGCGCTATCGGCTGTTAACCAAAAGGTTGGAATTTCGAGCCCTCCCGTGAGTAGTGTGTTGCTTTTTTCTTTGCGCTGATAGCTTTGAAGATACGTTCTGATGGTGGTGAGAGTGGAGCACGACTGTCTCCGTGGCGCAATTGGCTAGCGCGTTCGGCCGTTAACCGAAAGGCTGGAGGTTCGAGCCCACCCGGTGGTGGTGTGGCGCTTTTTTTTCTTTGGGCTGATAGCTCTGAAGAAATGTTCTGACGGTGGTGAGAGCGGAGCACGACTGTCACCGTGGCGCCACTGGCTAGCGCGACCGGCTGTTAACCGAGAGTTTTCAGGTTCGAACCCACCCGGTGGTGGTGCGCCGTTTCTTTTTCTTTGGGCTGATAGCTCTGAAGAAATGTTCTGACAGTGTGGTGAGAGTGGAGCACGACTGCCTCCGTGGCCCAATTGGCTAGCGCGATCGGCTGTTAACCGAAAGGTTCGAGGTTCAAGCGCTCCCGGGAGTGGTGTGTTGCTCTTTTCTTTTCGCTGATAGCTTTGGAGATATGTTCTGATGGTGGTGAGAGTGGAGCACGACTGTCTCCGTGGCGCAATTGGCTAGCGCGATCGGCTGTTAACCGAAAGGCTGGAGGTTCGAGCCCACCCGGTGGAGGTGCGGCGCTTCTTTTTTCTTTCGGCTGGTAGCTCTGAAGAAATGTTCTGACGGTGGTGAGAGCGGAGCACGACTGTCTCCGTGGCGCCATTGGCTAGCGCGACCAGCTGTTAACCGAGAGGTTTGAGGTTCGAGCCCACCCGGTGGTGGTGCGGCGTTTCTTTTTCTTTGGGCTGATAGCTCTGAATAAATGTTCTGACAGTGTGGTGAGAGTGGAGCACGACTGCCTCCGTGGCCCAATTGGCTAGCGCGATCGGCTGTTAACCGAATGGTTGGAGGTTCGAGCCCACCCGGTGGTGGTGCGGCGCTTTTTCTTCTTTGAGCTGATAGCTCTGAAGAAATGTTCTGACGGTGGTGAGAGTGGAGCACGATTGTCTCCGTGGCGCGATTGGCTAGCGCGTTCGGCTGTTAACCGAAAGGTTGGAGGTTCGAGCCCACTCGGTGGTGGTGCGGCGCTTTTTTTTCTTTGGGCTGATAGTCTGAAGAAATGTTCTGTGGTGGTGAGAGTGGTGCACGACTGTCTCCGTGGCGCAAATGGCTTGCACAATGGGCCCTTAACCGAAAGGTTGGAGGATCGAGCCCACTCGGTGGAGGCGCGGCGCTTTTTTTCCTTTGGGCTGATAGCTCTGAGGAAATGTTCTGACGGTGGTGAGAGTGGAGCACGACTGTCTCCGTGGCGCAATTGGCTAGCGCGATCGGCTGTTAACCGAAATGTTGGAGGTTCGAGCCCACCCGGTGGTGGTGTGGCGCTTTTTTTTCTTTGGGCTGATAGCTCTGAAGAAATGTTCTGACGGTGGTGAGAGCGGAGCGCGACTGTCTCCGTGGCACCATTGGCTAGTGCGACCGGCTGTTAACCGAAAGGTTGGAGGTTCGAGCCCACCCGGTGGTGGTGCGGCGCTTTTTTTCTTTGGGCTGATAGTCTGAAGAAATGTTCTGGCGGTGGTGAGAGTGGAGCACGACTGTCTCCGTGGCGCAATTGGCTAGCGCATTCGGCTGTTAACCGAAAGGTTGGAGGTTCGAGCCCACCCGGTGTTGGTGCGGCGCTTTTTTTTTCTTTGGGCTGATAGCTCTGAAAAAATATCCTGACGGAGGTGGGAGTGCTGCGCTACTGTCTCCGTGGCGCAATTGGCTAGCGCGATCGGCTGTTAACCGAAAGGTTGTAGTTTCGAGCCTTCCCGGGAGTGGTGTGTATCTTTTTTCTTTGCGCTGATAGATTTGAAGATATGTTCTGTTGGTGGTGAGAGTGGAGCACGACTCTCTCCTTTGCGCAATTGGCTAGCGCGATCTGGTGTTAACCAAAATGTTGGAGGTTCAAGCCCACCCGGTGGTGGTGCGGCGCTTTTTTTCCTTTGGGCTGATAGCTCTGAAGAATTGTTCTGACGGTGGTGAGAGTGGAGCAGGACTGTCTCCGTGGCGCCATTGGCTAGCGCAATCGGCTGTTAATCGAAAGTTTAGAGGTTCGACCTCTCCCGGGAGTGGTGTGTTGCTTCTTTCTTTGCGCTGATAGCTTTGAAGCTATGTTCTGATGGTGGTGGGAGTGGAGCACGACTGTCTCCGTGGCGCAATTGGCTAGCGCGATCGGCTGTTAACCGAAAGGTTGGAGGTTCAAGCCCTCCCGGGAGTGGTGTGTTGCTTTTTTTTCTTTGCGCTGATAGCTTTGAAGATATGTTCTGACGATGGTGAGAGTGGAGCATGACTGTCTCCGTGGCGCAATTGGCTAGCGCGATGGGCTCTTAACCGAAAGGTTGGAGGTTCGAGCCCACCCGATGGTGGTGCGGCGATTTTTTTTCTTTGGGCTGATAGCTCTGAAGAAATGTTCTGAAGGTGGTGAGAGTGAAGCATGACTGTCTCCGTGGCGCAATTGGCTAGCGCGATCGGCTGTTAACCGAAAGGTTGGACGTTCGAGCCCTCCCGGGAGTGGTGTGTTGCTTTTTTCTTTGCGCTGATAGCTTTGAAGTTATGTTCTGATGGTAGTGAGAGTGGAGCACGACTGTCTCCGTGGCGTAATTGGCTAGCGCGATAGGCTATTAACCGAAAGGTTGGAGGCTAGAGCCCACCCGGTAGTGGTGCGGCGCTTTTTTTCCTTTGGGCTGATAGCTCTGAAGAAATGTTCTGACGGTGGTGAGAGTGGAGAAAGACTGTCTCCGTGGCGCAATTGGCTAGCGCGATCGGCTGTTAACTGAAAGGTTGGATGTTCGAGCCCTCCCGGGAGTGGTGTGTTGCTTTTTTTTCTTTGGGCTGATAGCTTTGAAGATATGTTCTGATGGTGATTAGAGTGGAGCAGGACTGTCTCCGTGGTGCCATTGGCTAGCGCGATCGGCTGTTAACCGAAAGGTTGGAGGTTTGAGCCCTCCCAGGAATGGTGTGTTGCTTTTTTTTCTTTGGGCTGATAGCTTTGAAGATATGTTCTGATGGTGGTGAGAGTGGAGCAGGACTGTCTTCATGGCGCAATTGGCTAGCGCGATCGGCTGTTAAGCGAAAGGTTGGAGGTTCGAGCCCACGCGGTGGTGGTGCGGCGCTTTTTTTTCTTTGGGCTGATAGCTTTGAAGATATGTTCTGATGGTGGTGAGAGTGGAGCAGGACTGTCTCCGTGGCGGAAGTGGCTAGCGCGATCGGCTGTTAACCGAAAGGTTGGAGGTTCGAGCCCACCCGAGAGTGGCGTGTTGCTTTTTTCTTTGCGCTGATAGCTTTGAAGATATGTTCTGATGGTGGTGAGAGTGGAGCACGACTGTCTCCGTGGCGTAATTGGCTAGCGCGATGGGCTATTAACCGAAAGGTTGGAGGTTCGAGCCCATACTGTGGTGGTGCGGCGCTTTTTTTTCTTTGGGCTGATAGCTCTGAAGAAATGTTCTGACGGTGGTGAGAGTGGAGAATGACTGTCTCCGTGGCGCAATTGGCTAGCGCGATGGGCTGTTAACCGAAAGGTTGGAGGTTCGAGCCCACCCGATGATGGTGCAGCGATTTTTTTCTTTGGGCTGATAGCTCTGAAGAAATGTTCTGACGGTGGTGAGAGTGGAGCATGACTGTCTCCGTGGCGCAATTGGCTAGCGCGATCGGCTGTTAACCGAAAGGTTGGAGGTTCGAGCCCTCCCGGGAGTGGTGTGTTGCTTTTTTTTGCGCTGATAGCTTTGAAGATATGTTCTCATGGTGGTGAGAGTGGAGCAGGACTGTCTCCGTGGCGCAATTTGCTAGCGCTATAGGCTGTTAACCGAAAGGTTGGAGGTTCGAGCCCACGCGGTGGTGGTGCGGTGCTTTCTTTTCTTTCGGCTGATAGCTTTGAAGATATGTTCTGATGGTGGTGAGAGTGGAGCAGGACTGTCTCCGTGGCGCAATTGGCTAGCGCGATCGGTTGTTAACGGAAAAGTTGGAGGTTCGAGCCCTCTCGGGAGTGGTGTGTTGCTTTTTTCTTTGCGCTTATAGCTTTTGTTCTGATGGTGGTGAGAGTGGAGCACGACTGTATGCGCAGCGCAATTGGCTAGCGTGATCGGCTGTTAACCGAAAGGTTCGAGGTTCAAGCGCTCCCGGGAGTGGTGTGTTGCTTTTTTCTTTGCGCTGATAGCTTTGAAGATATGTTCTGTTGGTGGTGAGAAAGGAACCCGACTATCTCCGTGGCGCCATTGGCTAGCGCGATCGGCTGTTAACCAAAAGGTTGGAGGTTCGAGCCCACACGGAGGTGGTGCGGCGCTTTTTTCCTTTAGGCTGATAGCTCTGAAGAATTCTTCTGACGGTGGTGAGAGTGGAGCAAGACTGTCTCCGTGGCGAAATTGGCTAGCACGTTGGGCTGTTAACCGAAAGGTTGGAGGTTCGAGCCCACCCGGAAGTGGTGTGATGATTTTTTTTCTTTGCGCTGATAGCTTTGAAGATATGTTCTGATGGTGATGAGAGCGGAACAGGACTGTCTCCGTGGCGCAATTGGCTAGCGCGATCGGCTGGTAACCGAAAGGTTGGAGGTTCGAGCCCTCCCAGGAGTCGTGTGTTGCTTTTTTTTCTTTGGGCTGATAGCTTTGAAGATATGTTCTCATGGTGGTGAGAGTGGAGCAGGACTGTCTCCGTGGTGCAATTGGCTAGCGCGATCGGCTGTTAACCGAAAGGTTCGAGGTTCAAGCCCTCCCGGGAGTGGTGTGTTGCTTTTTTCTTTGCGCTGATAGCATTGAAGATATGTTCTGTTGGTGGTGAGTGTGGAGCACGACTCTCTCCGTTGCGCAATTGGCTAGCGCGATCGGGTGTTAACCAAAAGGTTGGAGGTTCGAGCCCACCCGGTGGTGGTGCGGCGCTTTTTTTCCTTTGGGCTGATAGCTCTGAAAAATTGTTCTGACGGTGGTGAGAGTAAAGCAGGACTGTCTCCGTGGCGCAATTGGCTAGCGCAATCGGCTGTTAATCGAAAGGGTGGAGGTTCGACCTCTCCCGGGAGTGGTGTGTTGTTTTTTTTCTTTGCGCTGATAGCTTTGAAGATATGTTCTGATGGTGATGGGAGTGGAGCACGACTGTCTCCGTGGCGCAATTGGCTAGCGCGATCAGCTGTTAACCGAAAGGTTGGAGGTTCGAGCCCTCCCGGGAGTGGTGTGTTGCTTTTTTTTCTTTGCGCTGATAGCTTTGAAGATATGTTCTGATGGTGGTGAGAGTGGAGCACGACTGTCTCCGTGGCGTAATTGGCTAGCGCGATGGGCTATTAACCGAAAGGTTGGAGGTTCGAGCTCACCGGGTGGTGGTGCGGCGCTTTTTTTCTTTGGGCTGATAGCTCTGAAGAAATGTTCTGACGGTGGTGAGAGTGGAGCATGACTGTCTCCGTGGCGCAATTGGCTAGCGCGATGGGCTCTTAACTGAAAGGTTGGAGGTTCGAGCCCACCCGATGGTGGTGCGGCGATTTTTTTTCTTTGGGCTGATAGCTCCGAAGAAATGTTCTGACGGTGGTGAGAGTGGAGCACGACTGCCTCCGTGGCGCAATTGGCTAGCGCGATCGGCCTGTAACTAAAAAGTTGGAAATTCGAGCCCTCCCGGGAGTGGTGTGTTGCTTTTTTTTGGGCTGATAGCTTTGAAGATATGTTCTGATGGTGGTGAGAGCGGAGCAGGACTGTCTCCGTGGCGCTATTGGCTAGCGCGATCGGCTGGTAACCGAAAGGTTGGAGGTTCGAGCCCACGCGGTGGTGGTGCGGTGCTTTTTTTCTTTGGGCTGATAGCTTTGAAGATATGTTGTGATAGTGGTGAGAGTGGAGCACGACTGTCTCCGTGGCGCAATTGGCTAGCGCGATGGGCTGTTAACGGAAAAGTTGGAGGTTCGAGCCCTCTCGGGAGTGGTGTGTTGCTTTTTTCTTTGCGCTTATAGCTTTTGTTCTGATGGTGGTGAGAGTGGAGCAGGACTGTCTCCGTGGCGCAATTGGCTAGCGCGATCGGCTGTTAACCGAAAGGTTGGAGGTTCGAGCCCTCCCGGGAGTGGTGTGTTGCTTTTTTTTCTTTGCGCTGATAGCTTTGAAGTTATGTTCTGATGGTGGTGAGAGTGGAGCACGACTGTCTCCGTAGCGTAATTGGCTAGCGCGATAGGCTATTAACCGAAAGGTTGGAGGCTAGAGCCCACCCGGTAGTGGTGCGGCGCTTTTTTTTCCTTTGGGCTGATAGCTCTGAAGAAATGTTCTGACGGTGGTGAGAGTGGAGAAAGACTGTCTCCGTGGCGCAATTGGCTAGCGCGATCGGCTGTTAACTGAAAGGTTGGAGGTTCGAGCCCTCCCGGGAGTGGTGTGTTGCTTTTTTTCTTTGGGCTGATAGCTTTGAAGATATGTTCTGATGGTGGTGAGAGTGGAGGAGGACTGTCTCCGTGGCGCCATTGGCTAGCGCGATCGGCTGTTAACCGAAAGGTTGGAGGTTCGAGCCCTCCCAGGAGTGGTGTGTTGCTTTTTTTTCTTTGGGCTGATAGCTTTGAAGATATGTTCTTATGTTGGTGATTGTGGAGCAGGACTTTCTCCATGGCGCAATTGGCTAGCGCGATCGGCTGTTAAGCGAAAGGTTGGAGGTTCGAGCCCACGCGGTGGTGGTGCGGCGCTTTTTTTTCTTTGGGCTGATAGCTTTGAAGATATGTTCTGATGGTGGTGAGAGTGGAGCAGGACTGTCTCCGTGGCGGAAGTGGCTAGCGCGATCGGCTGTTAACCGAAAGGTTGGAGGTTCGAGCCCTCCCGGGAGTGGTGTGTTGCTTTTTTTTCTTTGGGCTGATAGCTTTGAAGATAGGTTCTGATGGTGGTGAGAGCGGAGCAGGACTGTCTCCGTGGCGCTATTGGCTAGCGCGATCGGGTGTTAACCAAAATGTTGGAGGTTCGAGCCCACACGGTGGTGGTGCGGCGCTTTTTTTCCTTTGGGCTGATAGCTCTGAAGAATTGTTCTGACGGTGGTGAGAGTGGAGCAGGACTGTCTCCGTGGCGCCATTGGCTAGCGCAATCGGCTGTTAATCGAAAAGTTGAAGGTTCGACCTCTCCCGGGAGTGGTGTGTTGCTTTTTCTTTGTGCTGATAGCTTTGAAGATATGTTCTGATGGTGGTGGTGTGAAGCACGACTGTCTCCGTGGCGCAATTGGCTGGCGCGATCGGCTGTTAACCGAAAGGTTGGAGGTTCGAGCCCTCCCGGGAGTGGTGTGTTGCTTTTTTTTCTTTGCGCTGATAGCTTTGAAGATATGTTCTGATGGTGGTGAGAGTGGAGCACGACCGTCTCCGTGGCGTAATTGGCTAGCGCGATGGGCTATTAACCAACAGGTTGGAGGTTCGAGCCCACCCGGTGGTGGTGCGGCGCTTTTTTTCTTTGGGCTGATAGCTCTGAAGAAATGTTCTGACGGTGGTGAGAGTGGAGCATGACTGTCTCCGTGGCACAATAGGCTAGCGCGATGGGCTCTTAACCGAAAGGTTGGAGGTTCGAGCCCACCCGATGGTGGTGCGGCGATTTTTTTCTTTGGGCTGATAGCTCTGAAGAAATGTTCTGGCGGTGGTGAGAGTGGAGCATGAATGTCTCCGTGGCGCAATTGGCTAGCGCGATCGGCTGTTAACCGAAAGGTTGGACGTTCGAGCCCTCCCGGGAGTGGTGTGTTGCTTTTTTCTTTGCGCTGATAGCTTTGAAGTTATGTTCTGATGGTGGTGAGAGTGGAGCACGACTGTCTTCGTAGCGTAATTGGCTAGCGCGATAGGCTATTAACCGAAAAGTTGGAGGCTAGAGCCCATCCAGTAGTGGTGAGGCGCTTTTTTTCCTTTGGGCTGATAGCTCTGAAGAAATGTTCTGACGGTGGTGAGAGTGGAGAAAGACTGTCTCCGTGGCGCAATCGGCTAGCGCGATCGGCTGTTAACTGAAAGGTTGGAGGTTCGAGCCCTCCCGGGAATGGTGTGTTGCTTTTTTTTCTTTGGGCTGATAGCTTTGAAGATATGTTCTGATGGTGGTGAGAGTGGAGCAGGACTGTCTCCGTGGCGCCATTGGCTAGCGCGATCGGCTGATAACCGAAAGGTTGGAGGTTCGAGCCCTCCCAGGAGTGGTGTGTTGCTTTTTTCTTTGCGCTGATAGCTTTGAAGATATGTTCTGATGGTGATGGGAGTGGAGCACGACTGTCTCCGTGGCGCAATTGGCTAGCGCGATCGGCTGTTAACCGAAAGGTTGGAGGTTCGAGCCCTCCCGGGAGTGGTGTGTTGCTTTTTTTTCTTTGCACTGATAGCTTTGAAGATATGTTCTGATGGTGGTGAGAGTGGAGCACGACTGTCTCCGTGGCGTAATTGGCTAGCGCGATGGGCTATTAACCGAAAGGTTGGAGGTTCGAGCTCACCGGGTGGTGGTGCGGCGCTTTTTTTCTTTGGGCTGATAGCTCTGAAGAAATGTTCTGACGGTGGTGAGAGTGGAGCATGACTGTCTCCGTGGCGCAATTGGCTAGCGCGATGGGCTCTTAACCGAAAGGTTGGAGGTTCGAGCCCACCCGTGGTGTGGCGATTTTTTTTCTTTGGGCTGATAGCTCCGAAGAAATGTTCTGACGGTGGTGAGAGTGGAGCACGACTGCCTCCGTGACGCAATTGGCTAGCGCGATCGGCTGGTAACTGAAAAGTTGGAGGTTCGAGCCTACCCGGTAGTGGTGGGGCGATGGGCTGGTAACTGAAGGTTGGATGTTCGAGCTCTCCCAGGAGTGGTGTGTTGCTTTTTTTTCTTTGGGCTGATAGCTTTGAAGATATGTTCTGATGGTGGTGAGAGTGGAGAATGACTGTCCACATGGCGCAATTGGCTAGCGCGATCGGCTGTTAACCGAAAGGTTGGAGGTTCGAGCCCACCCGGTGGTGGTGCGGCGCTTTTTTTTCCTTTGGGCTGATAGCTCTGAAGAAATGTTCTGACGGTGGTGAGAGTGGACCATGACTGTCTCCGTGGCGCAATTGGCTAGCGCGAGTGGCTGTTAACGGAAAAGTTGGAGGTTTAAGCCCTCTCGGGAGTGGTGTGTTGCTTTTTTCTTTGCGTTTATAGCTTTTGTTCTGATGGTGGTGAGAGTGGAGCAGGACTGTCTCCGTGGCGCAATTGGCTAGCGCGATCGGCTGTTAACCGAAAGGTTCGAGGTTCAAGCCCTCCCGGGAGTGGTGTGTTGCTTTTTTCTTTGCGCTGATAGCTTTGAAGATATGTTCTGTTGGTGGTGAGAGTGGAGCACGACTGTCTCCGTGGCGTAATTGGCTAGCGCGATAGGCTATTAACCGAAAGGTTGGAGGCTAGAGCCCACCCGGTAGTGGTGCGGCGCTTTTTTTCCTTTGGGCTGATAGCTCTGAAGAAATGTTCTGACGGTGGTGAGAGTGGAGAAAGACTGTCTCCGTGGCGCAATTGGCTAGCGCGATCGGCTGTTAACTGAAAGGTTGGATGTTCGAGCCCTCGCGGGTGTGGTGTGTTGCTTTTTTTTCTTTGGGCTGATAGCTTTGAAGATATGTTCTGATGGTGGTTAGAGTGGAGCAGGACTGTCTCCGTGGTGCCATTGGCTAGCGCGATCGGCTGTTAACCGAAAGGTCGGAGGTTCGAGCCCTCCCAGGAGTGGTGTGTTGCTTTTTTTTTCTTTGGGCTGATAGCTTTGAAGATATGTTCTGATGGTGGTGAGAGTGGAGCAGGACTGTCTTCATGGCGCAATTGGCTAGCGCGATCGGCTGTTAAGCGAAAGGTTGGAGGTTCGAGCCCACGCGGTGGTGGTGCGGCGCTTTTTTTTCTTTGGGCTGATAGCTTTGAAGATATGTTCTGATGGTGGTGAGAGTGGAGCAGGACTGTCTCCGTGGCGGAAGTGGCTAGCGCGATCGGCTGTTAACCGAAAGGTTGGAGGTTCGAGCCCACCCGAGAGTGGCGTGTTGCTTTTTTCTTTGCGCTGATAGCTTTGAAGATATGTTCTGATGGTGGTGAGAGTGGAGCACGACTGTCTCCGTGGCGTAATTGGCTAGCGCGATGGGCTATTAACCGAAAGGTTGGAGGTTCGAGCCCACCCTGTGGTGGTGCGGCGCTTTTTTTTCTTTGGGCTGATAGCTCTGAAGAAATGTTCTGACGGTGGTGAGAGTGGAGCATGACTGTCTCCGTGGCGCAATTGGCTAGCGCGATGGGCTCTTAACCGAAAGGTTGGAGGTTCGAGCCCACCCGATGATGGTGCAGCGATTTTTTTTTCTTTGGGCTGATAGCTCTGAAGAAATGTTCTGACGGTGGTGAGAGTGGAGCATGACTGTCTCCGTGGCGCAATTGGCTAGCGCGATCGGCTGTTAACCGAAAGGTTGGAGGTTCGAGCCCTCCCGGGAGTGGTGTGTTGCTTTTTTTTGCGCTGATAGCTTTGAAGTTATGTTCTGATGGTAGTGAGTGTGGAGCACGACTGTCTCCGTGGCGCAATTGGCTAGCGCGATGGGCTCTTAACCGAAAGGTTGGAGGTTCGAGCCCACCCGATGATGGTGCAGCGATTTTTTTTCTTTGGGCTGATAGCTCTGAAGAAATGTTCTGACGGTGGTGAGAGTGGAGAAAGACTGTCTTCCTGGCGCAATTGGCTAGCGCTATCGGCTGTTAACTGAAAGGTTGGAGGTTCGAGCCCTCCCGGGAGTGGTGTGTGGGTTTTTTTCTTTGGGCTGATAGCTTTGAAGATATGTTCTCATGGTGGTGAGAGTGGAGCAGGACTGTCTCCGTGGCGCAATTTGCTAGCGCTATCGGCTGTTAACCGAAAGGTTGGAGGTTCGAGCCCACGCGGTGGTGGTGCGGTGCTTTCTTTTTGGGGCTGATAGCTTTGAAGATATGTTGTGATGGTGGTGAGAGTGGAGCAGGACTGTCTCCGTGGCGGTGGTGGCTAGCGCGATCGGCTGTTACCCGAAAGGTTGGAGGTTCGAGCCCACCCGGAAGTGGTGTGTTGCTTTTTTCTTTGCGCTGATAGCTTTGAACATATGTTCTGGTGGTGGTGAGAGTGGAGCGGGACTGTCTCCGTGGCGCAATGGGCTAGCGCGATCGGCTGTTAACCGAAAGGTTGGAGGTTCGACCTCTCCCGGGAGTGGTGTGTTGCTTCTTTCTTTGCGCTGATAGCTTTGAAGCTATGTTCTGATGGTGGTGGGAGTGGAGCACGACTGTCTCCGTGGCGCAATTGGCTAGCGCGATCGGCTGTTAACCGAAAGGTTGGAGGTTCCAGCCCTTCCGGGAGTGGTGTGTTGCTTTTTTTTCTTTGCGCTGATAGCTTTGAAGATATGTTCTGACGATGGTGAGAGTGGAGCATGACTGTCTCCATGGCGCAATTGGCTAGCGCCATGGGCTCTTAACCGAAAGGTTGGAGGTTCGAGCCCACCCGATGGTGGTGCGGCGATTTTTTTTCTTTGGGCTGATAGCTCTGAAGAAATGTTCTGACGGTGGTGAGAGTGAAGCATGACTGTCTCCGTGGCGCAATTGGCTAGCGCGATCGGCTGTTAACCGAAAGGTTGGACGTTCGAGCCCTCCCGGGAGTGGTGTGTTGCTTTTTTCTTTGCGCTGATAGCTTTGAAGTTATGTTCTTATGGTGGTGAGAGTGGAGCACGACTGTCTCCGTGGCGTAATTGGCTAGCGCGATAGGCTATTAACCGAAAGGTTGGAGGCTAGAGCCCACCCGGTAGTGGTGCGGCGCTTTTTTTCCTTTGGGCTGATAGCTCTGAAGAAATGTTCTGACGGTGGTGAGAGTGGAGAAAGACTGTCTCCGTGGCGCAATTGGCTAGCGCGATCGGCTGTTAACTGAAAGGTTGGATGTTCGAGCCCTCGCGGGAGTGGTGTGTTGCTTTTTTTTCTTTGGGCTGATAGCTTTGAAGATATGTTGTGATGGTGGTTAGAGTGGAGCAGGACTGTCTCCGTGGTGCCATTGGCTAGCGCGATCGGCTGTTAACCGAAAGGTTGGAGGTTCGAACCCTCCCAGGAGTGGTGTGTTGCTTTTTTTTTTCTTTGGGCTGATAGCTTTGAAGATATGTTCTGATGGTGGTGAGAGTGGAGCAGGACTGTCTTCATGGCGCAATTGGCTAGCGCGATCGGCTGTTAAGCGAAAGGTTGGAGGTTCGAGCCCACGCGGTGGTGGTGCGGCGCTTTTTTTTCTTTGGGCTGATAGCTTTGAAGATATGTTCTGATGGTGGTGAGAGTGGAGCAGGACTGTCTCCGTGGCGGAAGTGGCTAGCGCGATCGGCTGTTAACCGAAAGGTTGGAGGTTCGAGCCCACCCGAGAGTGGCGTGTTGCTTTTTTCTTTGCGCTGATAGCTTTGAAGATATGTTCTGATGGTGGTGAGAGTGGAGCACGACTGTCTCCGTGGCGTAATTGGCTAGCGCGATGGGCTATTAACCGAAAGGTTGGAGGTTCGAGCCCACCCTGTGGTGGTGCGGCGCTTTTTTTTCTTTGGGCTGATAGCTCTGAAGAAATGTTCTGACGGTGGTGAGAGTGGAGCATGACTGTCTCCGTGGCGCAATTGGCTAGCGCGATGGGCTCTTAACCGAAAGGTTGGAGGTTCGAGCCCACCCGATGATGGTGCAGCGATTTTTTTTCTTTGGGCTGATAGCTCTGAAGAAATGTTCTGACGGTGGTGAGAGTGGAGCATGACTGTCTCCGTGGCGCAATTGGCTAGCGCTATCGGCTGTTAACTGAAAGGTTGGAGGTTCGAGCCCTCCCGGGAGTGGTGTGTGGGTTTTTTTCTTTGGGCTGATAGCCTTGAAGATATGTTCTCATGGTGGTGAGAGTGGAGCAGGACTGTCTCCGTGGCGCAATTGGCTAGCGCGATGGGCTCTTAACCGAAAGGTTGGAGGTTCGAGCCCACCCGATGATGGTGCAGCGATTTTTTTTCTTTGGGCTGATAGCTCTGAAGAAATGTTCTGACGGTGGTGAGAGTGGAGAAAGACTGTCTTCCTGGCGCAATTGGCTAGCGCTATCGGCTGTTAACTGAAAGGTTGGAGGTTCGAGCCCTCCCGGGAGTGGTGTGTGGGTTTTTTTCTTTGGGCTGATAGCTTTGAAGATATGTTCTCATGGTGGTGAGAGTGGAGCAGGACTGTCTCCGTGGCGCAATTTGCTAGCGCTATCGGCTGTTAACCGAAAGGTTGGAGGTTCGAGCCCACGCGGTGGTGGTGCGGTGCTTTCTTTTTGGGGCTGATAGCTTTGAAGATATGTTGTGATGGTGGTGAGAGTGGAGCAGGACTGTCTCCGTGGCGGTGGTGGCTAGCGCGATCGGCTGTTACCCGAAAGGTTGGAGGTTCGAGCCCACCCGGAAGTGGTGTGTTGCTTTTTTCTTTGCGCTGATAGCTTTGAACATATGTTCTGGTGGTGGTGAGAGTGGAGCGGGACTGTCTCCGTGGCGCAATGGGCTAGCGCGATCGGCTGTTAACCGAAAGGTTGGAGGTTCGAGCCCACCCGGTGGTGGTGCGGCGCTTTTTTTCTTTCGGCTGATAGCTTTGAAGATATGTTCTGATGGTGGTGAGAGTGGAGCAGGACTGTCTCCGTGGCGCAATTGGCTAGCGCGATCGGTTGTTAACGGAAAAGTTGGAGGTTCGAGCCCTCTCGGGAGTGGTGTGTTGCTTTTTTCTTTGCGCTTATAGCTTTTGTTCTGATGGTGGTGAGAGTGGAGCACGACTGTATGCGCAGCGCAATTGGATAGCGCGATCGGCTGTTAACCGAAAGGTTCGAGGTTCAAGCGCTCCCGGGAGTGGTGTGTTGCTTTTTTCTTTGCGCTGATAGCTTTGAAGATATGTTCTGCTGATGGTGAGAAAGGAACACGACTATCTCCGTGGCGCCATTGGCTAGCGCGATCGGCTGTTAACCAAAAGGTTGGAGGTTCGAGCCCACACGGAGGTGGTGCGGCGCTTTTTTCCTTTGGGCTGATAGCTCTGAAGAATTGTTCTGACGGTGGTGAGAGTGGAGCAAGACTGTCTCCGTGGCGAAATTGGCTAGCACGTTGGGCTGTTAACCAAAAGGTTGGAGGTTCGAGCCCACCCGGAAGTGGTGTGATGATTTTTTTTCTTTGCGCTGATAGCTTTGAAGATATGTTCTGATGGTGATGAGAGCGGAACAGGACTGTCTCCGTGGCGCAATTGGCTAGCGCGATCGGCTGGTAACCGAAAGGTTGGAGGTTCGAGCCCACGCGGTGGTGGTGCGGTGCTTTTCTTTCTTTGGGCTGATAGCTTTGAAGATATGTTGTGATGGTGGTGAGAGAGGAGCACGACTGTCTCCGTGGCGCAATTGGCTAGCGCGATGGGCTGGTAACTGAAAGGTTGGAGGTTCGAGCCCTCCCAGCAGTGGTGTGTTGCTTTTTTTTCTTTGGGCTGATAGCTTTGAAGATATGTTCTGATGGTGGTGAGAGTGGAGCAGGACTGTCTCCGTGGCGCAATTGGCTAGCGCGATCGGCTGTTAACCGAAAGGTTCGAGGTTCAAGCCCTCCCGGGAGTGGTGTGTTGCTTTTTTCTTTGCGCTGATAGCTTTGAAGATATGTTCTGTTGGTGGTGAGAGTGGAGCACGACTCTCTCCGTTGCGCAATTGGCTAGCGCGATCGGGTGTTAACCAAAAGGTTGGAGGTTCGAGCCCACCCGGTGGTGGTGCGGCGCTTTCTTTCCTTTGGGCTGATAGCTCTGAAAAATTGTTCTGACGGTGGTGAGAGTAAAGCAGGACTGTCTCCGTGGCGCAATTGGCTAGCGCAATCGGCTGTTAATCGAAAGGGTGGAGGTTCGACCTCTCCCGGGAGTGGTGTGTTGCTTTTTTCTTTGCGCTGATAGCTTTGAAGATATGTTCTGATGGTGATGGGAGTGGAGCACGACTGTCTCCGTGGCGCAATTGGCTAGCGCGATCGGCTGTTAACCGAAAGGTTGGAGGTTCGAGCCCTCCCGGGAGTGGTGTGTTGCTTTTTTTTCTTTGCGCTGATAGCTTTGAAGATATGTTCTGATGGTGGTGAGAGTGGAGCACGACTGTCTCCGTGGCGTAATTGGCTAGCGCAATGGGCTATTAACCGAAAGGTTGGAGGTTCGAGCTCACCGGGTGGTGGTGCGGTGCTTTTTTTCTTTGGGCTGATAGCTCTGAAGAAATGTTCTGACGGTGGTGAGAGTGGAGCATGACTGTCTCCTTGGCGCAATTGGCTAGCGCGACGGGCTCTTAACCGAAAGGTTGGAGGTTCGAGCCCACCCGATGGTGGTGCGGCGATTTTTTTTCTTTGGGCTGATAGCTCCGAAGAAATGTTCTGACGGTGGTGAGAGTGGAGCACGACAGCCTCCGTGGCGCAATTGGCTAGCGCGATCGGCTGTTAACCGAAAGGTTGGAGGTTCGAGCCCTCCCGGGAGTGGTGTGTGGGTTTTTTTCTTTGGGCTGATAGCCTTGAAGATATGTTCTCATGGTGGTGAGAGTGGAGCAGGACTGTCTCCGTGGCGCAATTGGCTAGCGCGATGGGCTCTTAACCGAAAGGTTGGAGGTTCGAGCCCACCCGATGATGGTGCAGCGATTTTTTTTCTTTGGGCTGATAGCTCTGAAGAAATGTTCTGACGGTGGTGAGAGTGGAGAAAGACTGTCTTCCTGGCGCAATTGGCTAGCGCTATCGGCTGTTAACTGAAAGGTTGGAGGTTCGAGCCCTCCCGGGAGTGGTGTGTGGGTTTTTTTCTTTGGGCTGATAGCTTTGAAGATATGTTCTCATGGTGGTGAGAGTGGAGCAGGACTGTCTCCGTGGCGCAATTTGCTAGCGCTATCGGCTGTTAACCGAAAGGTTGGAGGTTCGAGCCCACGCGGTGGTGGTGCGGTGCTTTCTTTTTGGGGCTGATAGCTTTGAAGATATGTTGTGATGGTGGTGAGAGTGGAGCAGGACTGTCTCCGTGGCGGTGGTGGCTAGCGCGATCGGCTGTTACCCGAAAGGTTGGAGGTTCGAGCCCACCCGGAAGTGGTGTGTTGCTTTTTTCTTTGCGCTGATAGCTTTGAACATATGTTCTGGTGGTGGTGAGAGTGGAGTGGGACTGTCTCCGTGGCGCAATGGGCTAGCGCGATCGGCTGTTAACCGAAAGGTTGGAGGTTCGAGCCCATCCGGTGGTGGTGCGGCGCTTTTTTTCTTTCGGCTGATAGCTTTGAAGATATGTTCTGATGGTGGTGAGAGTGGAGCAGGACTGTCTCCGTGGCGCAATTGGCTAGCGCGATCGGTTGTTAACGGAAAAGTTGGAGGTTCGAGCCCTCTCGGGAGTGGTGTGTTGCTTTTTTCTTTGCGCTTATAGCTTTTGTTCTGATGGTGGTGAGAGTGGAGCACGACTGTATGCGCAGCGCAATTGGATAGCGCGATCGGCTGTTAACCGAAAGGTTCGAGGTTCAAGCGCTCCCGGGAGTGGTGTGTTGCTTTTTTCTTTGCGCTGATAGCTTTGAAGATATGTTCTGCTGATGGTGAGAAAGGAACACGACTATCTCCGTGGCGCCATTGGCTAGCGCGATCGGCTGTTAACCAAAAGGTTGGAGGTTCGAGCCCACACGGAGGTGGTGCGGCGCTTTTTTCCTTTGGGCTGATAGCTCTGAAGAATTGTTCTGACGGTGGTGAGAGTGGAGCAAGACTGTCTCCGTGGCGAAATTGGCTAGCACGTTGGGCTGTTAACCAAAAGGTTGGAGGTTCGAGCCCACCCGGAAGTGGTGTGATGATTTTTTTCTTTGCGCTGATAGCTTTGAAGATATGTTCTGATGGTGATGAGAGCGGAACAGGACTGTCTCCGTGGCGCAATTGGCTAGCGCGATCGGCTGGTAACCGAAAGGTTGGAGGTTCGAGCCCACGCGGTGGTGGTGCGGTGCTTTTTTTTCTTTGGGCTGATAGCTTTGAAGATATGTTGTGATGGTGGTGAGAGAGGAGCACGACTGTCTCCGTGGCGCAATTGGCTAGCGCGATGGGCTGGTAACTGAAAGGTTGGAGGTTCGAGCCCTCCCAGCAGTGGTGTGTTGCTTTTTTTTCTTTGGGCTGATAGCTTTGAAGATATGTTCTGATGGTGGTGAGAGTGGAGCAGGACTGTCTTCGTGGCGCAATTGGCTAGCGCGATCGGCTGTTAACCGAAAGGTTCGAGGTTCAAGCCCTCCCGGGAGTGGTGTGTTGCTTTTTTCTTTGCGCTGATAGCTTTGAAGATATGTTCTGTTGGTGGTGAGAGTGGAGCACGACTCTCTCCGTTGCGCAATTGGCTAGCGCGATCGGGTGTTAACCAAAAGGTTGGAGGTTCGAGCCCACCCGGTGGTGGTGCGGCGCTTTCTTTCCTTTGGGCTGATAGCTCTGAAATATTGTTCTGACGGTGGTGAGAGTAAAGCAGGACTGTCTCCGTGGCGCAATTGGCTAGCGCAATCGGCTGTTAATCGAAAGGGTGGAGGTTCGACCTCTCCCGGGAGTGGTGTGTTGCTTTTTTCTTTGCGCTGATAGCTTTGAAGATATGTTCTGATGGTGATGGGAGTGGAGCACGACTGTCTCCGTGGCGCAATTGGCTAGCGCGATCGGCTGTTAACCGAAAGGTTGGAGGTTCGAGCCCTCCCGGGAGTGGTGTGTTGCTTTTTTTTCTTTGCGCTGATAGCTTTGAAGATATGTTCTGATGGTGGTGAGAGTGGAGCACGACTGTCTCCGTGGCGTAATTGGCTAGCGCAATGGGCTATTAACCGAAAGGTTGGAGGTTCGAGCTCACCGGGTGGTGGTGCGGTGCTTTTTTTCTTTGGGCTGATAGCTCTGAAGAAATGTTCTGACGGTGGTGAGAGTGGAGCATGACTGTCTCCTTGGCGCAATTGGCTAGCGCGACGGGCTCTTAACCGAAAGGTTGGAGGTTCGAGCCCACCCGATGGTGGTGCGGCGATTTTTTTTCTTTGGGCTGATAGCTCCGAAGAAATGTTCTGACGGTGGTGAGAGTGGAGCACGACAGCCTCCGTGGCGCAATTGGCTAGCGCGATCGGCTGTTAACCGAAAGGTTGGAGGTTCGAGCCCTCCCGGGAGTGGTGTGTTGCTTTTTTTTCTTTGCGCTGATAGCTTTGAAGATATGTTCTGATGGTGGTGAGAGTGGAGCACGACTGTCTCCGTGGCGTAATTGGCTAGCGCGATGGGCTGTTAACGAAAAAGTTGGAGGTTCGAGCCCTCTCGGGAGTGGTGTGTTGCTTTTTTCTTTGCGCTTATAGCTTTTGTTCTGATGGTGGTGAGAGTGGAGCAGGACTGTCTCCGTGGCGCAATTGGCTAGCGCGATCGGCTGTTAACCGAAAGGTTCGAGGTTCGAGCCCACGCGGTGGTGGTGCGGTGCTTTTTTTCTTTGGGATGATAGCTTTGAAGATATGTTGTGATAGTGGTGAGAGTGGAGCACAACTGTCTCCGTTGCGCAATTGGCTAGCGCGATCGGGTGTTAACCAAAAGGTTGGAGGTTCGAGCCCACCCGGTGGTGGTGCGGCGCTTTTTTCCTTTGGGCTGATAGCTCTGAAGAATTGTTCTGACGGTGGTGAGAGTGGAGCAGGACTGTCTCCGTGGCGCCATTGGCTAGCGCAATCGGCTGTTAATCGAAAAGTTGGAGGTTCGACCTCTCCCGGGAGTGGTGTGTTGCTTTTTTCTTTGCGCTGATAGCTTTGAAGATATGTTATGATGGTGGTGGTGTGGAGAACGACTGTCTCCGTGGCGCAATTGGCTGGCGCGATTGGCTGTTAACCGAAAGGTTGGAGGTTCGAGCCGTCCCGGGAGTGGTGTGTTGCTTTTTTTTCTTTGCGCTGATAGCTTTGAAGTTATGTTCTGATGGTGGTGAGAGTGGAGCACGACTGTCTCCGTAGCGTAATTGGCTAGCGCGATAGGCTATTAACCGAAAGGTTGGAGGCTAGAGCCCACCCGGTAGTGGTGCGGCGCTTTTTTTCCTTTGGGCTGATAGCTCTGAAGAAATGTTCTGACGGTGGTGAGAGTGGAGAAAGACTGTCTCCGTGGCGCAATTGGCTAGCGCGATCGGCTGTTAACTGAAAGGTTGGAGGTTCGAGCCCTCACGGGAGTGGTGTGTTGCTTTTTTTTCTTTGGGCTGATAGCTTTGAAGATATGTTCTGATGGTGGTGAGAGTGGAGCAGGACTGTCTCCGTGGCGCCATTGGCTAGCGCGATCGGCTGTTAACCGAAAGGTTGGAGGTTCGAGCCCTCCCAGGAGTGGTGTGTTGCTTTTTTTTTCTTTGGTCTGATAGCTTTGAAGATATGTTCTTATGTTGGTGATTGTGGAGCAGGACTGCCTTCATGGCGCAATTGGCTAGCGCGATCGGCTGTTAAGCGAAAGGTTGGAGGTTCGAGCCCACGCGGTGGTGGTGCGGCGCTTTTTTTTCTTTGGGCTGATAGCTTTGAAGATATGTTCTGATGGTGGTGAGAGTGGAGCAGGACTGTCTCCGTGGCGGAAGTGGCTAGCGCGATCGGCTGTTAACCGAAAGGTTGGAGGTTCGAGCCCTCCCGGGAGTGGTGTGTTGCTTTTTTTTCTTTGGGCTGATAGCTTTGAAGATATGTTCTGATGGTGGTGAGAGCGGAGCAGGACTGTCTCCGTGGCGCTGTTGGCTAGCGCGATCGGGTGTTAACCAAAAGGTTGGAGGTTCGAGCCCACACGGTGGTGGTGCGGAGCTTTTTTTTCTTTGGGCTGATAGCTCTGAAGAATTGTTCTGACGGTGGTGAGAGTGGAGCAGGACTGTCTCCGTGGCGCCATTGGCTAGCGCAATCGGCTGTTAATCGAAAAGTTGAAGGTTCGACCTCTCCCTGGAGTGGTGTGTTGCTTTTTTCTTTGTGCTGATAGCTTTGAAGATATGTTCTGATGGTGGTGTTGTGAAGCACGACTGTCTCCGTGGCGCAATTGGCTGGCGCGATCGGCTGTTAACCGAAAGGTTGGAGGTTCGAGCCCTCCCGGGAGTGGTGTGTTGCTTTTTTTTCTTTGCGCTGATAGCTTTGAAGATATGTTCTGATGGTGGTGAGAGTGGAGCACGACCGTCTCCGTGGCGTAATTGGCTAGCGCGATGGGCTATTAACCGAAAGGTTGGAGGTTCGAGCCCACGCGGTGGTGGTGCGGCGCTTTATTTTCTTTGGGCTGATAGCTTTGAAGATATGTTCTGATGGTGGTGAGAGTGGAGCAGGACTGTCTTCGTGGCGGAAGTGGCTAGCGCGATCGGCTGTTAACTGAAAGTTTGGAGGTTCGAGCCCTCTCGGGAGTGGTGTGTTGCTTTTTTTTCTTTGGGCTGATAGCTCTGAAGAAATGTTCTGACGGTGGTGAGAGTGGAGCATGACAATCTCCGTGGCACAATAGGCTAGCGCGATGGGCTCTTAACCGAAAGGTTGGAGGTTCGAGCCCACCCGATGGTGGTGCGGCGATTTTTTTCTTTGGGCTGATAGCTCTGAAGAAATGTTCTGGCGGTGGTGAGAGTGGAGCATGAATGTCTCCGTGGCGCAATTGGCTAGCGCGATAGGCTATTACCCGAAATGTTGGAGGCTAGAGCCCACCCGGTAGTGGTGAGGCGCTTTTTTTCCTTTGGCCTGATAGCTCTGAAGAAATGTTCTGACGGTGGTGAGAGTGGAGAAAGACTGTCTCCGTGGCGCAATTGGCTAGCGCGATGGGCTCTTAACCGAAAGGTTGGAGGTTCGAGCCCACCCGATGATGGTGCAGCGATTTTTTTTCTTTGGGCTGATAGCTCTGAAGAAATGTTCTGACGGTGGTGAGAGTGGAGAAAGACTGTCTTCCTGGCGCAATTGGCTAGCGCTATCGGCTGTTAACTGAAAGGTTGGAGGTTCGAGCCCTCCCGGGAGTGGTGTGTGGGTTTTTTTCTTTGGGCTGATAGCTTTGAAGATATGTTCTCATGGTGGTGAGAGTGGAGCAGGACTGTCTCCGTGGCGCAATTTGCTAGCGCTATCGGCTGTTAACCGAAAGGTTGGAGGTTCGAGCCCACGCGGTGGTGGTGCGGTGCTTTCTTTTTGGGGCTGATAGCTTTGAAGATATGTTGTGATGGTGGTGAGAGTGGAGCAGGACTGTCTCCGTGGCGGTGGTGGCTAGCGCGATCGGCTGTTACCCGAAAGGTTGGAGGTTCGAGCCCACCCGGAAGTTGTGCGTTGCTTTTTTCTTTGCGCTGATAGCTTTGAACATATGTTCTGGTGGTGGTGAGAGTGGAGCGGGACTGTCTCCGTGGCGCAATTGGCTAGCGCGATCGGCTGTTAACCGAAAGGTTGGAGGTTCGAGCCCACCCGGTGGTGGTGCGGCGCTTTTTTTCTTTCGGCTGATAGCTTTGAAGATATGTTCTGATGGTGGTGAGAGTGGAGCAGGACTGTCTCCGTGGCGCAATTGGCTAGCGTGATCGGTTGTTAACGGAAAAGTTGGAGGTTCGAGCCCTCTCAGGAGTGGTGTGTTGCTTTTTTCTTTGCGCTTATAGCTTTTGTTCTGATGGTGGTGAGAGTGGAGCACGACTGTATGCGCAGCGCAATTGGATAGCGCGATCGGCTGTTAACCGAAAGGTTCGAGGTTCAAGCGCTCCCGGGAGTGGTGTGTTGCTTTTTTCTTTGCGCTGATAGCTTTGAAGATATGTTCTGTTGGTGGTGAGAAAGGAACACGACTATCTCCGTGGCGCCATTGGCTAGCGCGATCGGCTGTTAACCAAAAGGTTGGAGGTTCGAGCCCACACGGAGGTGGTGCGGCGCTTTTTTCCTTTGGGCTGATAGCTCTGAAGAATTGTTCTGACGGTGGTGAGAGTGGAGCAAGACTGTCTCCGTGGCGAAATTGGCTAGCACGTTGGGCTGTTAACCGAAAGGTTGGAGGTTCGAGCCCACCCGGAAGTGGTGTGATGATTTTTTTTCTTTGCGCTGATAGCTTTGAAGATATGTTCTGATGGTGATGAGAGCGGAACAGGACTGTCTCCGCGGCGCTATTGGCTAGCGCGATCGGCTGGTAACCGAAAGGTTGGAGGTTCGAGCCCACGCGGTGGTGGTGCGGTGCTTTTTTTTCTTTGGGCTGATAGCTTTGAAGATATGTTGTGATGGTGGTGAGAGAGGAGCACGACTGTCTCCGTGGCGCAATTGGCTAGCGCGATGGGCTGGTAACTGAAAGGTTGGAGGTTCGAGCCCTCCCAGGAGTGGTGTGTTGCTTTTTCTTCTTTGGGCTGATAGCTTTGAAGATATGTTCTGATGGTGGTGAGAGTGGAGCAGGACTGTCTCCGTGGCGCAATTGGCTAGCGCGATCGGCTGTTAACCGAAAGGTTCGAGGTTCAAGCCCTCCCGGGAGTGGTGTGTTGCTTTTTTGTTTGCGCTGATAGCTTTGAAGATATGTTCTGTTGGTGGTGAGAGTGGAGCACGACTCTCTCCGTTGCGCAATTGGCTAGCGCGATCGGGTGTTAACCAAAAGGTTGGAGGTTCGAGCCCACCCGGTGGTGGTGCGGCGCTTTCTTTCCTTTGGGCTTATAGCTCTGAAAAATTGTTCTGACGGTGGTGAGAGTAAAGCAGGACTGTCTCCGTGGCGCAATTGGCTAGCGCAATCGGCTGTTAATCGCAACGGTGGAGGTTCGACCTCTCCCGGGAGTGGTGTGTTGCTTTTTTCTTTGCGCTGATAGCTTTGAAGATATGTTCTGATGGTGATGGGAGTGGAGCACGACTGTCTCCGTGGCGCAATTGGCTAGCGCGATCGGCTGTTGACCGAAAGGTTGGAGGTTCGAGTCCTGCCGGGAGTGGTGTGTTGCTTTTTTTTCTTTGCGCTGATAGCTTTGAAGATATGTTCTGATGGTGGTGAGAGTGGAGCACGACATTCTCCGTGGCGTAATTGGCTAGCGCGATGGGCTATTAACCGAAAGTTTGGAGGTTCGATCTCACCGGGTGGTGGTGCGGCGCTTTTTTTCTTTGGGCTGATAGCTCTGAAGAAATGTTCTGACGGTGGTGAGAGTGGAGCATGACTGTCTCCGTGGCGCAATTGGCTAGCGCGATGGGCTCTTAACCGAAAGGTTGGAGGTTCGAGCCCACCCGATGGTGGTGCGGCGATTTTTTTTCTTTGGGCTGATAGCTCCGAAGAAATGTTCTGACGGTGGTGAGAGTGGAGCACGACTGCCTCCGTGACGCAATTGGCTAGCGCGATCGGCTGGTAACTAAAAAGTTGGAGGTTCGAGCCCTCCCGGGAGTGGTGTGTTGCTTTTTTTTTCTTTGGGCTGATAGCTTTGAAGATATGTTCTGATGGTTGTGAGAGCGGAGCAGGACTGTCTCCGTGGCGCTATTGGCTAGCGCGATCGGCTGGTAACCGAAAGGTTGGAGGTTCGAGCCCACGCGGTGGTGGTGCGGCGCTTTTTTTCTTTGGGCTGATAGCTTTGAAGATATGTTGTGATAGTGGTGAGAGTGGAGCACGACTGTCTCCGTGGCGCAATTGGCTAGCGCGATGGGCTGTTAACGGAAAAGTTGGAGGTTCGAGCCCTCTCGGGAGTGGTGTGTTGCTTTTTCTTTGCGCTTATAGCTTTTGTTCTGATGGTGGTGAGAGTGGAGCAGGACTGTCTCCGTGGCGCAATTGGCTAGCGCGATCGGCTGTTAACCGAAAGGTTCGAGGTTCAAGCCCTCCCGGGAGTGGTGTGTTGCTTTTTACTTTGCGCTGATAGGTTTGAAGATATGTTCTGTTGGTGGTGAGAGTGGAGCACGACTCTCTCCGTTGCGCAATTGGCTAGCGCGATCGGGTGTTAACCAAAAGGTTGGAGGTTCGAGCCCACCCGGTGGTGGTGCGGCGCTTTTTTCCTTTGGGCTGATAGCTCTGAAGAATTGTTCTGACGGTGGTGAGAGTGGAGCAGGACTGTCTCCGTGGCGCCATTGGCTAGCGCAATCGGCTGTTAATCGAAAAGTTGGAGGTTCGACCTCTCCCGGGAGTGGTGTGTTGCTTTTTTCTTTGCGCTGATAGCTTTGAAGATATGTTCTGATGGTGGTGGTGTGGAGAACGACTGTCTCCGTGGCGCAATTGGCTGGCGCGATTGGCTGTTAACCGAAAGGTTGGAGGTTCGAGCCCTCCCGGGAGTGGTGTGTTGCTTTTTTTTCTTTGCGCTGATAGCTTTGAAGTTATGTTCTGATGGTGGTGAGAGTGGAGCACGACTGTCTCCGTAGCGTAATTGGCTAGCGCGATAGGCTATTAACCGAAAGGTTGGAGACTAGAGCCCACCCGGTAGTGGTGCGGCGCTTTTTTTCCTTTGGGCTGATAGCTCTGAAGAAATGTTCTGACGGTGGTGAGAGTGGAGAAAGACTGTCTCCGTGGCGCAATTGGCTAGCGCGATCGGCTGTTAACTGAAAGGTTGGAGGTTCGAGCCCTCCCGGGAGTGGTGTGTTGCTTTTTTTTCTTTGGGCTGATAGCTTTGAAGATATGTTCTGATGGTGGTGAGAGTGGAGCAGGACTGTCTCCGTGGCGCCATTGGCTAGCGCGATCGGCTGTTAACCGAAAGGTTGGAGGTTCGAGCCCTCCCAGGAGTGGTGTGTTGCTTTTTTTTCTTTGGGCTGATAGCTTTGAAGATATGTTCTTATGTTGGTGATTGTGGAGCAGGACTGTCTTCATGGCGCAATTGGCTAGCGCGATCGGCTGTTAAGCGAAAGGTTGGAGGTTCGAGCCCACGCGGTGGTGGTGCGGCGCTTTTTTTTCTTTGGGCTGATAGCTTTGAAGATATGTTCTGATGGTGGTGAGAGTGGAGCAGGACTGTCTCCGTGGCGGAAGTGGCTAGCGCGATCGGCTGTTAACCGAAAGGTTGGAGGTTCGAGCCCTCCCGGGAGTGGTGTGTTGCTTTTTTTTCTTTGGGCTGATAGCTTTGAAGATATGTTCTGATGGTGGTGAGAGCGGAGCAGGACTGTCTCCGTGGCGCTATTGGCTAGCGCGATCGGGTGTTAACCAAAAGGTTGGAGGTTCGAGCCCACACGGTGGTGGTGCGGAGCTTTTTTTCTTTGGGCTGATAGCTCTGAAGAATTGTTCTGACGGTGGTGAGAGTGGAGCAGGACTGTCTCCGTGGCGCCATTGGCTAGCGCAATCGGCTGTTAATCGAAAAGTTGAAGGTTCGACCTCTCCCTGGAGTGGTGTGTTGCTTTTTTCTTTGTGCTGATAGCTTTGAAGATATGTTCTGATGGTGGTGGTGTGAAGCACGACTGTCTCCGTGGCGCAATTGGCTGGCGCGATCGGCTGTTAACCGAAAGGTTGGAGGTTCGAGCCCTCCCGGGAGTGGTGTGTTGCTTTTTTTTCTTTGCGCTGATAGCTTTGAAGATATGTTCTGATGGTGGTGAGAGTGGAGCACGACCGTCTCCGTGGCGTAATTGGCTAGCGCGATGGGCTATTAACCGAAAGGTTGGAGGTTCGAGCCCACGCGGTGGTGGTGCGGCGCTTTTTATTCTTTGGGCTGATAGCTTTGAAGATATGTTCTGATGGTGGTGAGAGTGGAGCAGGACTGTCTCCGTGGCGGAAGTGGCTAGCGCGATCGGCTGTTAACCGAAAGATTGGAGGTTCGAGCCCTCTCGGGAGTGGTGTGTTGCTTTTTTTTCTTTGGGCTGATAGCTCTGAAGAAATGTTCTGACGGTGGTGAGAGTGGAGCATGACTGTCTCCGTGGCACAATAGGCTAGCGCGATGGGCTCTTAACCGAAAGGTTGGAGGTTCGAGCCCACCCGATGGTGGTGCGGCGATTTTTTTCTTTGGGCTGATAGCTCTGAAGAAATGTTCTGGCGGTGGTGAGAGTGGAGCATGAATGTCTCCGTGGCGCAATTGGCTAGCGCGATCGGCTGTTAACCGAAAGGTTGGACGTTCGAGCCCTCCCGGGATTGGTGTGTTGCTTTTTTCTTTGCGCTGATAGCTTTGAAGTTATGTTCTGATGGTGGTGAGAGTGGAGCACGACTGTCTCCGCAGCGTAATTGGCTAGCGCGATAGGCTATTACCCGAAATGTTGGAGGCTAGAGCCCACCCGGTAGTGGTGAGGCGCCTTTTTTCCTTTGGCCTGATAGCTCTGAACAAATGTTCTGACGGTGGTGAGAGTGGAGAAAGACTGTCTCCGTGGCGCAATTGGCTAGCGCGATCGGCTCATAACTGAAAGGTTGGAGGTTCGAGCCCTCCCGGGAGTGGTGTGTTGCTTTTTTTTTCTTTGGGCTGATAGCTTTGAAGATATGTTCTGATGGTGGTGAGAGTGGAGCAGGACTGTCTCCGTGGCGCCATTGGCTAGCGCGATCGGCTGTTACCGAAAGGTTGGAGGTTCGAGCCCTCCCAGGAGTGGTGTGTTGCTTTTTTCTTTGCGCTGATAGCTTTGAAGATATGTTCTGATGGTGATGGGAGTGGAGCACGACTGTCTCCGTGGCGCAATTGGCTAGCGCGATCGGCTGTTAACCGAAAGGTTGGAGGTTCGAGCCCTCCCGGGAGTGGTGTGTTGCTTTTTTTTCTTTGCGCTGATAGCTTTGAAGATATGTTCTGATGGTGGTGAGAGTGGAGCACGACTGTCTCCGTGGCGTAATTGGCTAGCGCGATGGGCTATTAACCGAAAGGTTGGAGGTTCGAGCTCACCGGGTGGTGGTGCGGCGCTTTTTTTCTTTGGGCTGATAGCTCTGAAGAAATGTTCTGACGGTGGTGAGAGTAGAGCATGACTGTCTCCGTGGCGCAATTGGCTAGCGCGATGGGCTCTTAACCGAAAGGTTGGAGGTTCGAGCCCACCCGATGGTGGTGCGGCGATTTTTTTTCTTTGGGCTGATAGCTCCGAAGAAATGTTCTTACGGTGGTGAGAGTGGAGCACGAATGCCTCCGTGGCGCAATTGGCTAGCGCGATCGGCTGGTAACTGAAAAGTTGGAGGTTCGAGCCCTCCCGGGAGTGGTGTGTTGCTTTTTTTTCTTTGGGCTGATAGCTTTGAAGATATGTTCTGATGGTGGTGAGAGTGGAGCAGGATTGTCTCCGTGGCGCTATTGGCTAGCGCGATCGGCTGGTAACCGAAAGGTTGGAGGTTCGAGCCCACGCGGTGGTGGTGCGGTGCTTTTTTTCTTTGGGCTGATAGCTTTGAAGATATGTTGTGATAGTGGTGAGAGTGGAGCACGACTGTCTCCGTGGCGCAATTGACTAGCGCGATGGGCTATTAACCGAAAGTTTGGAGGCTCGAGCCCACCTGGTGGTGGTGCGGCGCTTTTTTTCCTTTGGGCTGATAGCTCTGAAGAAATGTTCTGACGGTGGTGAGAGTGGAGAAAGACTGTCTCCGTGGCGGTGGTGGCTAGCGCGATCGGCTGTTACCCGAAAGGTTGGAGGTTCGAGCCCACCCGGAAGTGGTGTGTTGCTTTTTTCTTTGCGCTGAGAGCTTTGAACATATGTTCTGGTGGTGGTGAGAGTGGAGCGGGACTGTCTCCGTGGCGCAATTGGCTAGCGCGATCGGCTGTTATCCGAAAGGTTGGGGGTTCGAGCCCACCCGGTGGTGGTGCGGCGCTTTTTTTTCTTTCGGCTGATAGCTTTGAAGATATGTTCTGATGGTGGTGAGAGTGGAGCAGGACTGTCTCCGTGGCGCAATTGGCTAGCGCGATCGGTTGTTAGCGCAAACGTTGGAGGTTAGAGCCCTCTCGGGAGTGGTGTGTTGCTTTTTTCTTTGCGCTTATAGCTTTTGTTCTGATGGTGGTGAGAGTGGAGCACGACTGTATGCGCAGCGCAATTGACTAGCGCGATCGGCTGTTAACCGAAAGGTTCGTGGTTCAAGCGCTCCCGGGAGTGGTGTGTTGCTTTTTTCTTTGCGCTGATAGCTTTGAAGATATGTTCTGTTGGTGGTGAGAAAGGAACACGACTATCTCCGTGGCGCCATTGGCTAGCGCGATCGGCTGTTAACCGAAAGGTTGGAGGTTCGAGCCCACACGGAGGTGGTGCGGCGCTTTTTTCCTTTGGGCTGATAGCTCTGAAGAATTGTTCTGACGGTGGTGAGAGTGGAGCATGACTGTCTCCGTGGCACAATAGGCTAGCGCGATGGGCTCTTAACCGAAAGGTTGGAGGTTCGAGCCCACCCGATGGTGGTGCGGCGATTTTTTTCTTTGGGCTGATAGCTCTGTAGAAATGTTCTGGCGGTGGTGAGAGTGGAGCATGAATGTCTCCGTGGCGCAATTGGCTAGCGCGATCGGCTGTTAACCGAAAGGTTGGACGTTCGAGCCCTCCCGGGATTGGTATGTTGCTTTTTTCTTTGCGCTGATAGCTTTGAAGTTATGTTCTGACGGTGGTGAGAGTGGAGAAAGACTGTCTCCGTGGCGCAATTGGCTAGCGCGATCGGCTCATAACTGAAAGGTTGGAGGTTCGAGCCCTCCCGGGAGTGGTGTTTTGCTTTTTTTTTCTTTGGGCTGATAGCTTTGAAGATATGTTCTGATGGTGGTGAGATTGGAGCAGGACTGTCTCCGTGGCGCCATTGGCTAGCGCGATCGGCTGTTACCGAAAGGTTGGAGGTTCGAGCCCTCCCAGGAGTGGTGTGTTGCTTTTTTCTTTGCGCTGATAGCTTTGAAGATATGTTCTGATGGTGATGGGAGTAGAGCACGACTGTCTCCGTGGCGCAATTGGCTAGCGCGATGGGCTATTAACCGAAAGTTTGGAGGCTCGAGCCCACCTGGTGGTGGTGCGGCGCTTTTTTTCCTTTGGGCTGATAGCTCTGAAGAAATGTTCTGATGGTGGTGAGAGTGGAGAAAGACTGTCTCCGTGGCGGTGGTGGCTAGCGCGATCGGCTGTTACCCGAAAGGTTGGAGGTTCGAGCCCACCCGGAAGTGGTGTGTTGCTTTTTTCTTTGCGCTGAGAGCTTTGAACATATGTTCTGGTGGTGGTGAGAGTGGAGCGGGACTGTCTCCGTGGCGCAATTGGCTAGCGCGATCGGCTGTTAACCGAAAGGTTGGAGGTTCGAGCCCACGCGGTGGTGGTGCGGTGCTTTTTTTTCTTTGGGCTGATAGCTTTGAAGATATGTTGTGATGGTGATGAGAGAGGAGCACGACTGTCTCCGTGGCGCAATTAGCTCGCGCGATGGGCTGGTAACTGAAAGGTTGGAGGTTCGAGCCCTCCCAGGAGTGGTGTGTTGCTTTTTTTTTCTTTGGGCTGATAGCTTTGAAGATATGTTCTGTTGGTGGTGAGAGTGGAGCACGACTCTCTCCGTTGCGCAATTGGCTAGCGCGATCGGGTGTTAACCAAAAGGTTGGAGGTTCGAGCCCACCCGGTGGTGGTGCGGCGCTTTTTTTCCTTTGGGCTGATAGCTCTGAAAAATTGTTCTGACGGTGGTGAGAGTAAAGCAGGACTGTCTCCGTGGCGCAATTGGCTAGCGCAATCGGCTGTTAATCGAAAGAGTGGAGGTTCGACCTCTCCCGGGAGTGGTGTGTTGCTTTTTTCTTTGCGCTGATAGCTTTGAAGATATGTTCTGATGGTGATGGGAGTGGAGCACGACTGTCTCCGTGGCGCAATTGGCTAGCGCGATCGGCTGGTAACTGAAAAGTTGGAGGTTCGAGCCCTCCCGGGAGTGGTGTGTTGCTTTTTTTTCTTTGGGCTGATAGCTTTGAAGATATGTTCTGATGGTGGTGAGAGTGGAGCAGGATTGTCTCCGTGGCGCTATTGGCTAGCGCGATCGGCTGGTAACCGAAAGGTTGGAGGTTCGAGCCCACGCGGTGGTGGTGCGGTGCTTTTTTTCTTTGGGCTGATAGCTTTGAAGATATGTTGTGATAGTGGTGAGAGTGGAGCACGACTGTCTCCGTGGCGCAATTGACTAGCGCGATGGGCTATTAACCGAAAGTTTGGAGGCTCGAGCCCACCTGGTGGTGGTGCGGCGCTTTTTTTCCTTTGGGCTGATAGCTCTGAAGAAATGTTCTGACGGTGGTGAGAGTGGAGAAAGACTGTCTCCGTGGCGGTGGTGGCTAGCGCGATCGGCTGTTACCCGAAAGGTTGGAGGTTCGAGCCCACCCGGAAGTGGTGTGTTGCTTTTTTCTTTGCGCTGAGAGCTTTGAACATATGTTCTGGTGGTGGTGAGAGTGGAGCGGGACTGTCTCCGTGGCGCAATTGGCTAGCGCGATCGGCTGTTATCCGAAAGGTTGGGGGTTCGAGCCCACCCGGTGGTGGTGCGGCGCTTTTTTTTCTTTCGGCTGATAGCTTTGAAGATATGTTCTGATGGTGGTGAGAGTGGAGCAGGACTGTCTCCGTGGCGCAATTGGCTAGCGCGATCGGTTGTTAGCGCAAACGTTGGAGGTTAGAGCCCTCTCGGGAGTGGTGTGTTGCTTTTTTCTTTGCGCTTATAGCTTTTGTTCTGATGGTGGTGAGAGTGGAGCACGACTGTATGCGCAGCGCAATTGACTAGCGCGATCGGCTGTTAACCGAAAGGTTCGTGGTTCAAGCGCTCCCGGGAGTGGTGTGTTGCTTTTTTCTTTGCGCTGATAGCTTTGAAGATATGTTCTGTTGGTGGTGAGAAAGGAACACGACTATCTCCGTGGCGCCATTGGCTAGCGCGATCGGCTGTTAACCGAAAGGTTGGAGGTTCGAGCCCACACGGAGGTGGTGCGGCGCTTTTTTCCTTTGGGCTGATAGCTCTGAAGAATTGTTCTGACGGTGGTGAGAGTGGAGCATGACTGTCTCCGTGGCACAATAGGCTAGCGCGATGGGCTCTTAACCGAAAGGTTGGAGGTTCGAGCCCACCCGATGGTGGTGCGGCGATTTTTTTCTTTGGGCTGATAGCTCTGTAGAAATGTTCTGGCGGTGGTGAGAGTGGAGCATGAATGTCTCCGTGGCGCAATTGGCTAGCGCGATCGGCTGTTAACCGAAAGGTTGGACGTTCGAGCCCTCCCGGGATTGGTATGTTGCTTTTTTCTTTGCGCTGATAGCTTTGAAGTTATGTTCTGACGGTGGTGAGAGTGGAGAAAGACTGTCTCCGTGGCGCAATTGGCTAGCGCGATCGGCTCATAACTGAAAGGTTGGAGGTTCGAGCCCTCCCGGGAGTGGTGTTTTGCTTTTTTTTTCTTTGGGCTGATAGCTTTGAAGATATGTTCTGATGGTGGTGAGATTGGAGCAGGACTGTCTCCGTGGCGCCATTGGCTAGCGCGATCGGCTGTTACCGAAAGGTTGGAGGTTCGAGCCCTCCCAGGAGTGGTGTGTTGCTTTTTTCTTTGCGCTGATAGCTTTGAAGATATGTTCTGATGGTGATGGGAGTAGAGCACGACTGTCTCCGTGGCGCAATTGGCTAGCGCGATGGGCTATTAACCGAAAGTTTGGAGGCTCGAGCCCACCTGGTGGTGGTGCGGCGCTTTTTTTCCTTTGGGCTGATAGCTCTGAAGAAATGTTCTGATGGTGGTGAGAGTGGAGAAAGACTGTCTCCGTGGCGGTGGTGGCTAGCGCGATCGGCTGTTACCCGAAAGGTTGGAGGTTCGAGCCCACCCGGAAGTGGTGTGTTGCTTTTTTCTTTGCGCTGAGAGCTTTGAACATATGTTCTGGTGGTGGTGAGAGTGGAGCGGGACTGTCTCCGTGGCGCAATTGGCTAGCGCGATCGGCTGTTAACCGAAAGGTTGGAGGTTCGAGCCCACGCGGTGGTGGTGCGGTGCTTTTTTTTCTTTGGGCTGATAGCTTTGAAGATATGTTGTGATGGTGATGAGAGAGGAGCACGACTGTCTCCGTGGCGCAATTAGCTCGCGCGATGGGCTGGTAACTGAAAGGTTGGAGGTTCGAGCCCTCCCAGGAGTGGTGTGTTGCTTTTTTTTCTTTGGGCTGATAGCTTTGAAGATATGTTCTGTTGGTGGTGAGAGTGGAGCACGACTCTCTCCGTTGCGCAATTGGCTAGCGCGATCGGGTGTTAACCAAAAGGTTGGAGGTTCGAGCCCACCCGGTGGTGGTGCGGCGCTTTTTTTCCTTTGGGCTGATAGCTCTGAAAAATTGTTCTGACGGTGGTGAGAGTAAAGCAGGACTGTCTCCGTGGCGCAATTGGCTAGCGCAATCGGCTGTTAATCGAAAGAGTGGAGGTTCGACCTCTCCCGGGAGTGGTGTGTTGCTTTTTTCTTTGCGCTGATAGCTTTGAAGATATGTTCTGATGGTGATGGGAGTGGAGCACGACTGTCTCCGTGGCGCAATTGGCTAGAGCGATCGGCTGTTAACCGAAAGGTTGGAGGGTCGAGCCCTCCCGGGAGTGGTGTGTTGCTTTTTTTTCTTTGCGCTGATAGCTTTGAAGATATGTTCTGATGGTGGTGAGAGTGGAGCACGACTGTCTCCGTGGCGTAATTGGCTAGCGCGATGGGCTATTAACCGAAAGGTTGGAGGTTCGAGCTCACCGGGTGGTGGTGCGGCGCTTTTTTTCTTTGGGCTGATAGCTCTGAAGAAATGTTCTGACGGTGGTGAGAGTGGAGCATGACTGTCTCCGTGGCGCAATTGGCTAGCGCGATGGGCTCTTAACCGAAAGGTTGGAGGTTCGAGCCCACCCGATGGTGGTGCGGCGATTTTTTTTCTTTGGGCTGATAGCTCCGAAGAAATGTTCTGACGGTGGTGAGAGTGGAGCACGACTGCCTCCGTGGCGCAATTGTCTAGCGCGATCGGCTGGTAACTGAAACGTTGGAGGTTCGAGCCCTCCCGGGAGTGGTGTGTTGCTTTTTTTTTCTTTGGGCTGATAGCTTTGAAGATATGTTCTGATGGTGGTGAGAGCGGAGCAGGACTGTCTCCGTGGCGCTATTGGCTAGCGCGATCGGCTGGTAACCGAAAGGTTGGAGGTTCGAGCCCACGCGGTGGTGGTGCGGTGCTTTTTTTCTTTGGGCTGATAGCTTTGAAGATATGTTGTGATAGTGGTGAGAGTGGAGCACGACTGTCTCCGTGGCGCAATTGGCTAGCGCGATGGGCTGTTACCGGAAAAGTTGGAGGTTCGAGCCCTCTCGGGAGTGGTGTGTTGCTTTTTTCTTTGCGCTGATAGCTTTGAAGATATGTTCTGATGGTGATTGGGAGTGGAGCACGACTGTCTCCGTGGCGCAATTGGCTAGAGCGATCGGCTGTTAACCGAAAGGTTGGAGGTTCGAGCTCACCGGGTGGTGGTGCGGCGCTTTTTTTCTTTGGGCTGATAGCTCTGAAGAAATGTTCTGACGGTGGTGAGAGTGGAGCATGACTGTCTCCGTGGCGCAATTGGCTAGCGCGATGGGCTCTTAACCGAAAGGTTGGAGGTTCGAGCCCACCCGATGGTGGTGCGGCGATTTTTTTTCTTTGGGCGGATAGCTCCGAAGAAATGTTCTGACGGTGGTGAGAGTGCAGCACGACTGCCTCCGTGGCGCAATTGTCTAGCGCGATTCGCTGGTAACTGAAACGTTGGAGGTTCGAGCCCTCCCGGGAGTGGTGTGTTGCTTTTTTTTTTCTTTGGGCTGATAGCTTTGAAGATATGTTCTGATGGTGGTGAGAGCGGAGCAGGACTGTCTCCGTGGCGCTATTGGCTAGCGCGATCGGCTGGTAACCGAAAGGTTGGAGGTTCGAGCCCACGCGGTGGTGGTGCGGTGCTTTTTTTCTTTGGGCTGATAGCTTTGAAGATATGTTCTGATGGTGGTGAGAGTGGAACAGGACTGTCTCCGTGGCGCAATTGGCTAGCGCGATCGGTTGTTAGCGCAAAAGTTGGAGGTTAGAGCCCTCTCGGGAGTGGTGTGTTGCTTTTTTCTTTGCGCTTATAGCTTTTGTTCTGATGGTGGTGAGAGTGGAGCACGACTGTATGCGCAGCGCAATTGGCTAGCGCAATCGGCTGTTAACCGAAAGGTTCGTGGTTCAAGCGCTCCCGGGAGTGGTGTGTTGCTTTTTTCTTTGCGCTGATAGCTTTGAAGATATGTTCTGTTGGTGGTGAGAAAGGAACACGACTATCTCCGTGGCGCCATTGGCTAGCGCGATCGGCTGTTAACCGAAAGGTTGGAGGTTCGAGCCCACACGGAGGTGGTGCGGCGCTTTTTTCCTTTGGGCTGATAGCTCTGAAGAATTGTTCTGACGGTGGTGAGAGTGGAGCATGACTGTCTCCGTGGCACAATAGGCTAGCGCGATGGGCTCTTAACCGAAAGGTTGGAGGTTCGAGCCCACCCGATGGTGGTGCGGCGATTTTTTTCTTTGGGCTGATAGCTCTGAAAAAATGTTCTGGTGGTGGTGAGAGTGGAGCGGGACTGTCTCCGTGGCGCAATTGGCTAGCGCGATCGGCTGTTAACCGAAAGGTTGGAGGTTCGAGCCCACGCGGTGGTGGTGCGGTGCTTTTTTTTCTTTGGGCTGATAGCTTTGAAGATATGTTGTGATGGTGATGAGAGAGGAGCACGACAGTCTCCGTGGCGCAATTAGCTAGCGCGATGGGCTGGTAACTGAAAGGTTGGAGGTTCGAGCCCTCCCAGGAGTGGTGTGTTGCTTTTTTTTCTTTGGGCTGATAGCTTTGAAGATATGTTCTGTTGGTGGTGAGAGTGGAGCACGACTCTCTCCGTTGCGCAATTGGCTAGCGCGATCGGGTGTTAACCAAAAGGTTGGAGGTTCGAGCCCACCCGGTGGTGGTGCGGCGCTTTTTTTCCTTTGGGCTGATAGCTCTGAAAAATTGTTCTGACGGTGGTGAGAGTAAAGCAGGACTGTCTCCGTGGCGCAATTGGCTAGCGCAATCGGCTGTTAATCGAAAGGGTGGAGGTTCGACCTCTCCCGGGAGTGGTGTGTTGCTTTTTTCTTTGCGCTGATAGCTTTGAAGATATGTTCTGATGGTGATGGGAGTGGAGCACGACTGTCTCCGTGGCGCAATTGGCTAGAGCGTTCGGCTGTTAACCGAAAGGTTGGAGGTTCGAGCCCTCCCGGGAGTGGTGTGTTGCTTTTTTTTCTTTGCGCTGATAGCTTTGAAGATATGTTCTGATGGTGGTGAGAGTGGAGCACGACTGTCTCCGTGGCGTAATTGGCTAGCGCGATGGGCTATTAACCGAAAGGTTGGAGGTTCGAGCTCACCGGGTGGTGGTGCGGCGCTTTTTTTCTTTGGGCTGATAGCTCTGAAGTAATGTTCTGACGGTGGTGAGAGTGGAGCATGACTGTCTCCGTGGCGCAATTGGCTAGCGCGATGGGCTCTTAACCGAAAGGTTGGAGGTTCGAGCCCACCCGATGGTGGTGCGGCGATTTTTTTTCTTTGGGCTGATAGCTCCGAAGAAATGTTCTGACGGTGGTGAGAGTGGAACACGACTGCCTCCGTGGCGCAATTGTCTAGCGCGATCGGCTGGTAACTGAAACGTTGGAGGTTCGAGCCCTCCCGGGAGTGGTGTGTTGCTTTTTTTTTCTTTGGGCTGATAGCTTTGAAGATATGTTCTGATGGTGGTGAGAGCGGAGCAGGACTGTCTCCGTGGCGCTATTGGCTAGCGCGATCGGCTGGTAACCGAAAGGTTGGAGGTTCGAGCCCACGCGGTGGTGGTGCGGTGCTTTTTTTCTTTGGGCTGATAGCTTTGAAGATATGTTGTGATAGTGGTGAGAGTGGAGCACGACTGTCTCCGTGGCGCAATTGGCTAGCGCGATGGGCTGTTACCGGAAAAGTTGGAGGTTCGAGCCCTCTCGGGAGTGGTGTGTTGCTTTTTTCTTTGCGCTGATAGCTTTGAAGATATGTTCTGATGGTGATGGGAGTGGAGCACGACTGTCTCCGTGGCGCAATTGGCTAGAGTGATCGGCTGTTAACCGAAAGGTTGGAGGTTCGAGCTCACCGGGTGGTGGTGCGGCGCTTTTTTTCTTTGGGCTGATAGCTCTGAAGAAATGTTCTGACGGTGGTGAGAGTGGAGCATGACTGTCTCCGTGGCGCAATTGGCTAGCGCGATGGGCTCTTAACCGAAAGGTTGGAGGTTCGAGCCCACCCGATGGTGGTGCGGCGATTTTTTTTCTTTGGGCTGATAGCTCCGAAGAAATGTTCTGACGGTGGTGAGAGTGTAGCACGACTGCCTCCGTGGCGCAATTGGCTAGCGCGATCGGCTGGTAACTGAAAAGTTGGAGGTTCGAGCCCTCCCGGGAGTGGTGTGTTGCTTTTTTTTCTTTGGGCTGATAGCTTTGAAGATATGTTCTGATGGTGGTGAGAGCGGAGCAGGATTGTCTCCGTGGCGAAATTGGCTAGCACGTTGGGCTGTTAACCGAAAGGTTGGAGGTTCGAGCCCACCCGGAAGTGGTGTGATGATTTTTTTTTCTTTGCGCTGATAGCTTTGAAGATACGTTCTGATGGTGGTGAGCGCGGAACAGGACTGTCTCCGTGGCGCAATTGGCTAGCGCGATGGGCTATTAACCGAAAGTTTGGAGGCTCGAGCCCACCTGGTGGTGGTGCGGCGCTTTTTTTCCTTTGGGCTGATAGCTCTGAAGAAATGTTCTGATGGTGGTGAGAGTGGAGAAAGACTGTCTCCGTGGCGGTGGTGGCTAGCGCGATCGGCTGTTACCCGAAAGGTTGGAGGTTCGAGCCCACCCGGAAGTGGTGTGTTGCTTTTTTCTTTGCGCTGAGAGCTTTGAACATATGTTCTGGTGGTGGTGAGAGTGGAGCGGGACTGTCTCCGTGGCGCAATTGGCTAGCGCGATCGGCTGTTAACCGAAAGGTTGGAGGTTCGAGCCCACGCGGTGGTGGTGCGGTGCTTTTTTTTCTTTGGGCTGATAGCTTTGAAGATATGTTGTGATGGTGATGAGAGAGGAGCACGACTGTCTCCGTGGCGCAATTAGCTAGCGCGATGGGCTGGTAACTGAAAGGTTGGAGGTTCGAGCCCTCCCAGGAGTGGTGTGTTGCTTTTTTTTCTTTGGGCTGATAGCTTTGAAGATATGTTCTGATGGTGGTGAGAGTGGAGCACGACTCTCTCCGTTGCGCAATTGGCTAGCGTGATCGGGTGTTAACCAAAAGGTTGGAGGTTCGAGCCCACCCGGTGGTGGTGCGGCGCTTTTTTTCCTTTGGGCTGATAGCTCTGAAAAATTGTTCTGACGGTGGTGAGAGTAAAGCAGGACTGTCTCCGTGGCGCAATTGGCTAGCGCAATCGGCTGTTAATTGAAAGGGTGGAGGTTCGACCTCTCCCGGGAGTGGTGTGTTGCTTTTTTCTTTGCGCTGATAGCTTTGAAGATATGTTCTGATGGTGATGGGAGTGGAGCACGACTGTCTCCGTGGCGCAATTGGCTAGAGCGATCGGCTGTTAACCGAAAGGTTGGAGGTTCGAGCCCTCCCGGGAGTGGTGTGTTGCTTTTTTTTCTTTGCGCTGATAGCTTTGAAGATATGTTCTGATGGTGGTGAGAGTGGAGCACGACTGTCTCCGTGGCGTAATTGGCTAGCGCGATGGGCTATTAACCGAAAGGTTGGAGGTTCGAGCTCACCGGGTGGTGGTGCGGCGCTTTTTTTCTTTGGGCTGATAGCTCTGAAGAAATGTTCTGACGGTGGTGAGAGTGGAGCATGACTGTCTCCGTGGCGCAATCGGCTAGCGCGATGGGCTCTTAACCGAAAGGTTGGAGGTTCGAGCCCACCCGATGGGGGTGCGGCGATTTTTTTTCTTTGGGCTGATAGCTCCGAAGAAATGTTCTGACGGTGGTGAGAGTGGAGCACGACTGCCTCCGTGGCGCAATTGTCTAGCGCGATCGGCTGGTAACTGAAACGTTGGAGGTTCGAGCCCTCCCGGGAGTGGTGTGTTGCTTTTTTTTTCTTTGGGCTGATAGCTTTGAAGATATGTTCTGATGGTGGTGAGAGCGGAGCAGGACTGTCTCCGTGGCGCTATTGGCTAGCGCGATCGGCTGGTAACCGAAAGGTTGGAGGTTCGAGCCCACGCGGTGGTGGTGCGGTGCTTTTTTTCTTTGGGCTGATAGCTTTGAAGATATGTTGTGATAGTGGTGAGAGTGGAGCACGACTGTCTCCGTGGCGCAATTGGCTAGCGCGATGGGCTGTTACCGGAAAAGTTGGAGGTTCGAGCCCTCTCGGGAGTGGTGTGTTGCTTTTTTCTTTGCGCTGATAGCTTTGAAGATATGTTCTGATGGTGATGGGAGTGGAGCACGACTGTCTCCGTGGCGCAATTGGCTAGAGCGATCGGCTGTTAACCGAAAGGTTGGAGGTTCGAGCTCACCGGGTGGTGGTGCGGCGCTTTTTTTCTTTGGGCTGATAGCTCTGAAGAAATGTTCTGACGGTGGTGAGAGTGGAGCATGACTGTCTCCGTGGCGCAATTGGCTAGCGCGATGGGCTCTTCACCGAAAGGTTGGAGGTTCGAGCCCACCCGATGGTGGTGCGGCGATTTTTTTTCTTTGGGCTGATAGCTCCGAAGAAATGTTCTGACGGTGGTGAGAGTGGAGCACGACTGCCTCCGTGGCGCAATTGTCTAGCGCGATTGGCTGGTAACTGAAACGTTGGAGGTTCGAGCCCTCCCGGGAGTGGTGTGTTGCTTTTTTTTTCTTTGGGCTGATAGCTTTGAAGATATGTTCTGATGGTGGTGAGAGCGGGGCAGGACTGTCTCCGTGGCGCTATTGGCTAGCGCGATCGGCTGGTAACCGAAAGGTTGGAGGTTCGAGCCCACGCGGTGGTGGTGCGGTGCTTTTTTTCTTTGGGCTGATAGCTTTGAAGATATGTTGTGATAGTGGTGAGAGTGGAGCACGACTCTCTCCGTTGCGCAATTGGCTAGCGCGATCGGGTGTTAACCAAAAGGTTGGAGGTTCGAGCCCGCCCGGTGGTGGTGCGGCGCTTTTTTTCCTTTGGGCTGATAGCTCTGAAGAATTGTTCTGACGGTGGTGAGAGTGGAGCAGGACTGTCTCCGTGGCGCCATTGGCTAGCGCAATCGGCTGTTAATCGAAAAGTTGGAGGTTCGACCTCTCCCGGGAGTGGTGTGTTGCTTTTTTCTTTGCGCTGATAGCTTTGAAGTTATTTCTGATGGTGAAGGTGTGGAGCACGACTGTCTCCGTGGCGCAGTTGGCTGGCGCGATTGGCTGTTAACCGAAAGGTTGGAGGTTCGAGCCCTCCCGGGAGTGGTGTGTTGCTTTTTTTTCTTTGCGCTGATAGCTTTGAAGTTATGTTCTGATGGTGGTGAGAGTGGAGCACGACTGTCTCCGTAGCGTAATTGGCTAGCGCGATAGGCTATTAACCGAAAGGTTGGAGGCTAGAGCCCACCCGGTAGTGGTGCGGCGCTTTTTTTCCTTTGGGCTGATAGCTCTGAAGAAATGTTCTGACGGTGGTGAGAGTGGAGAAAGACTGTCTCCGTGGCGCAATTGGCTAGCGCGATCGGCTGTTAACTAAAAGGTTGGAGGTTCGAGCCCACCCGATGGTGGTGCGGCGATTTTTTTCTTTGGGCTGATAGCTCTGAAGAAATGTTCTGGCGGTGGTGAGAGTGGAGCATGAATGTCTCCGTGGCGCAATTGGCTAGCGCGATCGGCTGTTAACCGAAAGGTTGGACGTTCGAGCCCTCCCGGGAGTGGTGTGTTGCTTTTTTCTTTGCGCTGATAGCTTTGAAGTTATGTTCTGATGGTGGTGAGAGTGGAGCACGACTGTCTCCGTAGCGTAATTGGCTAGCGCGATAGGCTATTAACCGAAAGGTTGGAGGCTAGAGCCCACCCGGTAGTGGTGAGGCGCTTTTTTTCCTTTGGGCTGATAGCTCTGAAGAAATGTTCTGACGGTGGTGAGAGTGGAGAAAGACTGTCTCCGTGGCGCAATTGGCTAGCGAGATCGGCTGTTAACTGAAAGGTTGGAGGTTCGAGCCCTCCCGGGAGTGGTGTGTTGCTTTTTTTCTTTGGGCTGATAGCTTTGAAGATATGTTCTGTAGGTGGTGAGGGTGGAGCAGGACTGTCTCCGTGGCGCCATTGGCTAGCGCGATCGGCTGTTAACCGAAAGGTTGGAGGTTCGAGCCCACCCGGTGGTGGTGCGGCGCTTTTTTTCCTTTGGGCTGATAGCTCTGAAAAATTGTTCTGACGGTGGTGAGAGTAAAGCAGGACTGTCTCCGTGGCGCAATTGGCTAGCGCAATCGGCTGTTAATCGAAAGGGTGGAGGTTCGACCTGTCCCGGGAGTGGTGTGTTGCTTTTTTCTTTGCGCTGATAGCTTTGAAGATATGTTCTGATGGTGATGGGAGTGGAGCACGACTGTCTCCGTGGCGCAATTGGCTAGCGCGATCGGCTGTTAACCGAAAGGTTGGAGGTTCGAGCCCTCCCGGGAGTGGTGTGTTGCTTTTTTTTCTTTGCGCTGATAGCTTTGAAGATATGTTCTGATGGTGGTGAGAGTGGAGCACGACTGTCTCCGTGGCGTAATTGGCTAGCGCGATGGGCTATTAACCGAAAGGTTGGAGGTTCGAGCTCACCGGGTGGTGGTGCGGCGCTTTTTTTCTTTGGGCTGATAGCTCTGAAGAAATGTTCTGACGGTGGTGAGAGTGGAGCATGACCGTCTCCGTGGCGCAATTGGCTAGCGCGATGGGCTCTTAACTGAAAGGTTGGAGGTTCGAGCCCACCCGATGGTGGTGCGGCGATTTTTTTTCTTTGGGCTGATAGCTCCGAAGAAATGTTCTGACGGTGGTGAGAGTGGAGCACGACTGCCTCCGTGGCGCAATTGTCTAGAGCGATCGGCTGGTAACTGAAAAGTTGGAGGTTCGAGCCCTCCCGGGAGTGGTGTGTTGCTTTTTTTTTCTTTGGGCTGATAGCTTTGAAGATATGTTCTGATGGTGGTGAGAGCGGAGCAGGACTGTCTCCGTGGCGCTATCGGCTAGCGCGATCGGCTGGTAACCGAAAGGTTGGAGGTTCAAGCCCACGCGGTGGTGGTGCGGTGCTTTTTTTCTTTGGGCTGATAGCTTTGAAGATATGTTGTGATAGTGGTGAGAGTGGAGCACGACTGTCTCCGTGGCGCAATTGGCTAGCGCGATGGGCTGTTACCGGAAAAGTTGGAGGTTCGAGCCCTCTCGGGAGTGGTGTGTTGCTTTTTTCTTTGCGCTGATAGCTTTGAAGATATGTTCTGATGGTGATGGGAGTGGAGCACGACTGTCTCCGTGGCGCAATTGGCTAGAGCGATCGGCTGTTAACCGAAAGGTTGGAGGTTTGAGCTCACCGGGTGGTGGTGCGGCGCTTTTTTTCTTTGGGCTGATAGCTCTGAAGAAATGTTCTGACGGTGGTGAGAGTGGAGCATGACTGTCTCCGTGGCGCAATTGGCTAGCGCGATGGGCTCTTAACCGAAAGGTTGGAGGTTCGAGCCCACCCGATCGTGGTGCGGCGATTTTTTTTCTTTGGGCTGATGCTCCGAAGAAATGTTCTGACGGTGGTGAGAGTGGAGCACGACTGCCTCCGTGGCGCAATTGTCTAGCGCGGTCGGCTGGTAACTGAAACGTTGGAGGTTCGAGCCCTCCCGGGAGTGGTGTGTTGCTTTTTTTTTCTTTGGGCTGATAGCTTTGAAGATATGTTCTGATGGTGGTGAGAGCGGAGCAGGACTGTCTCCGTGGCGCTATTGGCTAGCGCGATCGGCTGGTAACCGAAAGGTTGGAGGTTCGAGCCCACGCGGTGGTTGTGCGGTGCTTTTTTTCTTTGGGCTGATAGCTTTGAAGATATGTTGTGATAGTGGTGAGAGTGGAGCACGACTCTCTCCGTTGCGCAATTGGCTAGCGCGATCGGGTGTTAACCAAAAGGTTGGAGGTTCGAGCCCGCCCGGTGGTGGTGCGGCGCTTTTTTTCCTTTGGGCTGATAGCTCTGAAGAATTGTTCTGACGGTGGTGAGAGTGGAGCAGGACTGTCTCCGTGGCGCCATTGGCTAGCGCAATCGGCTGTTAATCGAAAAGTTGGAGGTTCGACCTCTCCCGGGAGTGGTGTGTTGCTTTTTTCTTTGCGCTGATAGCTTTGAAGATATGTTCTGATGGTGAAGGTGTGGAGCACGACTGTCTACGTGGCGCAATTGGCTGGCGCGATTGGCTGTTAACCGAAAGGTTGGAGGTTCGAGCCCTCCCGGGAGTGGTGTGTTGCTTTTTTTTCTTTGCGCTGATAGCTTTGAAGTTATGTTCTGATGGTGGTGAGAGTGGAGCACGACTGTCTCCGTAGCGTAATTGGCTAGCGCGATAGGCTATTAACCGAAAGGTTGGAGGCTAGAGCCCACCCGGTAGTGGTGCGGCGCTTTTTTTCCTTTGGGCTGATAGCTCTGAAGAAATGTTCTGACGGTGGTGAGAGTGGAGAAAGACTGTCTCCGTGGCGCAATTGGCTAGCGCGATCGGCTGTTAACTAAAAGGTTGGAGGTTCGAGCCCACCCGATGGTGGTGCGGCGATTTTTTTCTTTGGGCTGATAGCTCTGAAGAAATGTTCTGGCCGTGGTGAGAGTGGAGCATGAATGTCTCCGTGGCGCAATTGGCTAGCGCGATCGGCTGTTAACCGAAAGGTTGGACGTTCGAGCCCTCCCGGGAGTGGTGTGTTGCTTTTTTCTTTGCGCTGATAGCTTTGAAGTTATGTTCTGATGGTGGTGAGAGTGGAGCACGACTGTCTCCGTAGCGTAATTGGCTAGCGCGATAGGCTATTAACCGAAAGGTTGGAGGCTAGAGCCCACCCGGTAGTGGTGAGGCGCTTTTTTTCCTTTGGGCTGATAGCTCTGAAGAAATGTTCTGACGGTGGTGAGAGTGGAGAAAGACTGTCTCCGTGGCGCAATTGGCTAGCGAGATCGGCTGTTAACTGAAAGGTTGGAGGTTCGAGCCCTCCCGGGAGTGGTGTGTTGCTTTTTTTTTCTTTGGGCTGATAGCTTTGAAGATATGTTCTGATGGTGGTGAGAGCGGGGCAGGACTGTCTCCGTGGCGCTATTGGCTAGCGCGATCGGCTGGTAACCGAAAGGTTGGAGGTTCGAGCCCACGCGGTGGTGGTGCGGTGCTTTTTTTCTTTGGGCTGATAGCTTTGAAGATATGTTGTGATAGTGGTGAGAGTGGAGCACGACTCTCTCCGTTGCGCAATTGGCTAGCGCGATCGGGTGTTAACCAAAAGGTTGGAGGTTCGAGCCCGCCCGGTGGTGGTGCGGCGCTTTTTTTCCTTTGGGCTGATAGCTCTGAAGAATTGTTCTGACGGTGGTGAGAGTGGAGCAGGACTGTCTCCGTGGCGCCATTGGCTAGCGCAATCGGCTGTTAATCGAAAAGTTGGAGGTTCGACCTCTCCCGGGAGTGGTGTGTTGCTTTTTTCTTTGCGCTGATAGCTTTGAAGTTATTTCTGATGGTGAAGGTGTGGAGCACGACTGTCTCCGTGGCGCAATTGGCTGGCGCGATTGGCTGTTAACCGAAAGGTTGGAGGTTCGAGCCCTCCCGGGAGTGGTGTGTTGCTTTTTTTTCTTTGCGCTGATAGCTTTGAAGTTATGTTCTGATGGTGGTGAGAGTGGAGCACGACTGTCTCCGTAGCGTAATTGGCTAGCGCGATAGGCTATTAACCGAAAGGTTGGAGGCTAGAGCCCACCCGGTAGTGGTGCGGCGCTTTTTTTCCTTTGGGCTGATAGCTCTGAAGAAATGTTCTGACGGTGGTGAGAGTGGAGAAAGACTGTCTCCGTGGCGCAATTGGCTAGCGCGATCGGCTGTTAACTAAAAGGTTGGAGGTTCGAGCCCACCCGATGGTGGTGCGGCGATTTTTTTCTTTGGGCTGATAGCTCTGAAGAAATGTTCTGGCGGTGGTGAGAGTGGAGCATGAATGTCTCCGTGGCGCAATTGGCTAGCGCGATCGGCTGTTAACCGAAAGGTTGGACGTTCGAGCCCTCCCGGGAGTGGTGTGTTGCTTTTTTCTTTGCGCTGATAGCTTTGAAGTTATGTTCTGATGGTGGTGAGAGTGGAGCACGACTGTCTCCGTAGCGTAATTGGCTAGCGCGATAGGCTATTAACCGAAAGGTTGGAGGCTAGAGCCCACCCGGTAGTGGTGAGGCGCTTTTTTTCCTTTGGGCTGATAGCTCTGAAGAAATGTTCTGACGGTGGTGAGAGTGGAGAAAGACTGTCTCCGTGGCGCAATTGGCTAGCGAGATCGGCTGTTAACTGAAAGGTTGGAGGTTCGAGCCCTCCCGGGAGTGGTGTGTTGCTTTTTTTCTTTGGGCTGATAGCTTTGAAGATATGTTCTGTAGGTGGTGAGGGTGGAGCAGGACTGTCTCCGTGGCGCCATTGGCTAGCGCGATCGGCTGTTAACCGAAAGGTTGGAGGTTCGAGCCCACCCGGTGGTGGTGCGGCGCTTTTTTTCCTTTGGGCTGATAGCTCTGAAAAATTGTTCTGACGGTGGTGAGAGTAAAGCAGGACTGTCTCCGTGGCGCAATTGGCTAGCGCAATCGGCTGTTAATCGAAAGGGTGGAGGTTCGACCTGTCCCGGGAGTGGTGTGTTGCTTTTTTCTTTGCGCTGATAGCTTTGAAGATATGTTCTGATGGTGATGGGAGTGGAGCACGACTGTCTCCGTGGCGCAATTGGCTAGCGCGATCGGCTGTTAACCGAAAGGTTGGAGGTTCGAGCCCTCCCGGGAGTGGTGTGTTGCTTTTTTTTCTTTGCGCTGATAGCTTTGAAGATATGTTCTGATGGTGGTGAGAGTGGAGCACGACTGTCTCCGTGGCGTAATTGGCTAGCGCGATGGGCTATTAACCGAAAGGTTGGAGGTTCGAGCTCACCGGGTGGTGGTGCGGCGCTTTTTTTCTTTGGGCTGATAGCTCTGAAGAAATGTTCTGACGGTGGTGAGAGTGGAGCATGACCGTCTCCGTGGCGCAATTGGCTAGCGCGATGGGCTCTTAACTGAAAGGTTGGAGGTTCGAGCCCACCCGATGGTGGTGCGGCGATTTTTTTTCTTTGGGCTGATAGCTCCGAAGAAATGTTCTGACGGTGGTGAGAGTGGAGCACGACTGCCTCCGTGGCGCAATTGTCTAGAGCGATCGGCTGGTAACTGAAAAGTTGGAGGTTCGAGCCCTCCCGGGAGTGGTGTGTTGCTTTTTTTTTTCTTTGGGCTGATAGCTTTGAAGATATGTTCTGATGGTGGTGAGAGCGGAGCAGGACTGTCTCCGTGGCGCTATCGGCTAGCGCGATCGGCTGGTAACCGAAAGGTTGGAGGTTCAAGCCCACGCGGTGGTGGTGCGGTGCTTTTTTTCTTTGGGCTGATAGCTTTGAAGATATGTTGTGATAGTGGTGAGAGTGGAGCACGACTGTCTCCGTGGCGCAATTGGCTAGCGCGATGGGCTGTTACCGGAAAAGTTGGAGGTTCGAGCCCTCTCGGGAGTGGTGTGTTGCTTTTTTCTTTGCGCTGATAGCTTTGAAGATATGTTCTGATGGTGATGGGAGTGGAGCACGACTGTCTCCGTGGCGCAATTGGCTAGAGCGATCGGCTGTTAACCGAAAGGTTGGAGGTTTGAGCTCACCGGGTGGTGGTGCGGCGCTTTTTTTCTTTGGGCTGATAGCTCTGAAGAAATGTTCTGACGGTGGTGAGAGTGGAGCATGACTGTCTCCGTGGCGCAATTGGCTAGCGCGATGGGCTCTTAACCGAAAGGTTGGAGGTTCGAGCCCACCCGATCGTGGTGCGGCGATTTTTTTTCTTTGGGCTGATGCTCCGAAGAAATGTTCTGACGGTGGTGAGAGTGGAGCACGACTGCCTCCGTGGCGCAATTGTCTAGCGCGATCGGCTGGTAACTGAAACGTTGGAGGTTCGAGCCCTCCCGGGAGTGGTGTGTTGCTTTTTTTTTCTTTGGGCTGATAGCTTTGAAGATATGTTCTGATGGTGGTGAGAGCGGAGCAGGACTGTCTCCGTGGCGCTATTGGCTAGCGCGATCGGCTGGTAACCGAAAGGTTGGAGGTTCGAGCCCACGCGGTGGTTGTGCGGTGCTTTTTTTCTTTGGGCTGATAGCTTTGAAGATATGTTGTGATAGTGGTGAGAGTGGAGCACGACTCTCTCCGTTGCGCAATTGGCTAGCGCGATCGGGTGTTAACCAAAAGGTTGGAGGTTCGAGCCCGCCCGGTGGTGGTGCGGCGCTTTTTTTCCTTTGGGCTGATAGCTCTGAAGAATTGTTCTGACGGTGGTGAGAGTGGAGCAGGACTGTCTCCGTGGCGCCATTGGCTAGCGCAATCGGCTGTTAATCGAAAAGTTGGAGGTTCGACCTCTCCCGGGAGTGGTGTGTTGCTTTTTTCTTTGCGCTGATAGCTTTGAAGATATGTTCTGATGGTGAAGGTGTGGAGCACGACTGTCTCCGTGGCGCAATTGGCTGGCGCGATTGGCTGTTAACCGAAAGGTTGGAGGTTCGAGCCCTCCCGGGAGTGGTGTGTTGCTTTTTTTTCTTTGCGCTGATAGCTTTGAAGTTATGTTCTGATGGTGGTGAGAGTGGAGCACGACTGTCTCCGTAGCGTAATTGGCTAGCGCGATAGGCTATTAACCGAAAGGTTGGAGGCTAGAGCCCACCCGGTAGTGGTGCGGCGCTTTTTTTCCTTTGGGCTGATAGCTCTGAAGAAATGTTCTGACGGTGGTGAGAGTGGAGAAAGACTGTCTCCGTGGCGCAATTGGCTAGCGCGATCGGCTGTTAACTAAAAGGTTGGAGGTTCGAGCCCACCCGATGGTGGTGCGGCGATTTTTTTCTTTGGGCTGATAGCTCTGAAGAAATGTTCTGGCCGTGGTGAGAGTGGAGCATGAATGTCTCCGTGGCGCAATTGGCTAGCGCGATCGGCTGTTAACCGAAAGGTTGGACGTTCGAGCCCTCCCGGGAGTGGTGTGTTGCTTTTTTCTTTGCGCTGATAGCTTTGAAGTTATGTTCTGATGGTGGTGAGAGTGGAGCACGACTGTCTCCGTAGCGTAATTGGCTAGCGCGATAGGCTATTAACCGAAAGGTTGGAGGCTAGAGCCCACCCGGTAGTGGTGAGGCGCTTTTTTTCCTTTGGGCTGATAGCTCTGAAGAAATGTTCTGACGGTGGTGAGAGTGGAGAAAGACTGTCTCCGTGGCGCAATTGGCTAGCGAGATCGGCTGTTAACTGAAAGGTTGGAGGTTCGAGCCCTCCCGGGAGTGGTGTGTTGCTTTTTTTCTTTGGGCTGATAGCTTTGAAGATATGTTCTGTAGGTGGTGAGGGTGGAGCAGGACTGTCTCCGTGGCGCCATTGGCTAGCGCGATCGGCTGTTAACCGAAAGGTTGGAGGTTCGAGCCCACCCGGTGGTGGTGCGGCGCTTTTTTTCCTTTGGGCTGATAGCTCTGAAAAATTGTTCTGACGGTGGTGAGAGTAAAGCAGGACTGTCTCCGTGGCGCAATTGGCTAGCGCAATCGGCTGTTAATCGAAAGGGTGGAGGTTCGACCTCTCCCGGGAGTGGTGTGTTGCTTTTTTCTTTGCGCTGATAGCTTTGAAGATATGTTCTGATGGTGATGGGAGTGGAGCACGACTGTCTCCGTGGCGCAATTGGCTAGCGCGATCGGCTGTTAACCGAAAGGTTGGAGGTTCGAGCCCTCCCGGGAGTGGTGTGTTGCTTTTTTTTCTTTGCGCTGATAGCTTTGAAGATATGTTCTGATGGTGGTGAGAGTGGAGCACGACTGTCTCCGTGGCGTAATTGGCTAGCGCGATGGGCTATTAACCGAAAGGTTGGAGGTTCGAGCTCACCGGGTGGTGGTGCGGCGCTTTTTTTCTTTGGGCTGATAGCTCTGAAGAAATGTTCTGACGGTGGTGAGAGTGGAGCATGACCGTCTCCGTGGCGCAATTGGCTAGCGCGATGGGCTCTTAACCGAAAGGTTGGAGGTTCGAGCCCACCCGATGGTGGTGCGGCGATTTTTTTTCTTTGGGCTGATAGCTCCGAAGAAATGTTCTGACGGTGGTGAGAGTGGAGCACGACTGCCTCCGTGGCGCAATTGTCTAGCGCGATTGGCTGGTAACTGAAAAGTTGCAGGTTCGAGCCCTCCCGGGAGTGGTGTGTTGCTTTTTTTTTCTTTGGGCTGATAGCTTTGAAGATATGTTCTGATGGTGGTGAGAGCGGAGCAGGACTGTCTCCGTGGCGCTATTGGCTAGCGCGATCGGCTGGTAACCGAAAGGTTGGAGGTTCGAGCCCACGCGGTGGTGGTGCGGTGCTTTTTTTCTTTGGGCTGATAGCTTTGAAGATATGTTGTGATAGTGGTGAGAGTGGAGCAGGACTGTCTCCGTGGCGCAATTGGCTAGCGCGATGGGCTGTTACCGGAAAAGTTGGAGGTTCGAGCCCTCTCGGGAGCGGTGTGTTGCTTTTTTCTTTGCGCTTATAGCTTTTGTTCTGATGGTGGTGACAGTGGAGCAGGACTGTCTCCGTGGCGCAATTGGCTAGCACGATCGGCTGTTAACCGAAAGGTTCGAGGTTCAAGCCCTCCCGGGAGTGGTGTGTTGCTTTTTTCTTTGCGCTGATAGGTTTGAAGATATGTTCTGTTGGTGGTGAGAGTGGAGCACGACTCTCTCCGTTGCGCAATTGGCTAGCGCGATCGGGTGTTAACCAAAAGGTTGGAGGTTCGAGCCCGCCCGGTGGTGGTGCGGCGCTTTTTTTCCTTTGGGCTGATAGCTCTGAAGAATTGTTCTGACGGTGGTGAGAGTGGAGCAGGACTGTCTCCGTGGCGCCATTGGCTAGCGCAATCGGCTGTAAATCGAAAAGTTGGAGGTTCGACCTCTCCCGGGAGTGGTGTGTTGCTTTTTTCTTTGCGCTGATAGCTTTGAAGATATGTTCTGATGGTGAAGGTGTGGAGCACGACTGTCTCCGTGGCGCAATTGGCTGGCGCGATTGGCTGTTAACCGAAAGGTTGGAGGTTCGAGCCCTCCAGGGAGTGGTGTGTTGCTTTTTTTTCTTTGCGCTGATAGCTTTAAAGTTATGTTCTGATGGTGGTGAGAGTGGAGCACGACTGTCTCCGTAGCGTAATTGGCTAGCGCGATAGGCTATTAACCGAAAGGTTGGAGGCTAGAGCCCACCCGGTAGTGGTGCGGCGCTTTTTTTCCTTTGGGCTGATAGCTTTGAAGATATGTTCTGATGGTGGTGAGAGTGGAGCTGGACTGTCTCCGTGGCGGAAGTGGCTAGCGCGATCGGCTGTTAACCGAAAGGTTGGAGGTTCGAGCCCTCCCGGGAGTGGTGTGTTGCTTTTTTTCTTTGGACTGATAGATTTGAAGATATGTTCTGATGGTGGTGAGAGCGGAGCAGGACTGTCTCCGTGGCGCTATTGGATAGCGCGATCGGGTGTTAACCAAAAGGTATGAGGTTCGAGCCCACCCGGTGGTGGCTCGGCGCTTTTTTTCCTTTGGGCTGACAGCTCTGACGAATTGTTCTGACGGTGGTGAGAGTGGAGCAGGACTGTCTCCGTGGCGCCATTGGCTAGCGCAATCGGCTGTTAATCGAAAAGTTGAAGGTTCGACCTCTCCCGGGAGTGGTGTGTTGCTTTTTTCTTTGTGCTGATAGCTTTGAAGATATGTTCTGATGGTGGTGGTGTGAAGCACGACTGTCTCCGTGGCGCAATTGGCTGGCGCGATCGGCTGTTAACCGAAAGATTGGAGGTTCGAGCCCTCCCGGGAGTGGTGTGTTGCTTTTTTTTCTTTGCGCTGATAGCTTTGAAGATATGTTCTGATGGTGGTGAGAGTGGAGCACGACCGTCTCCATGGCGTAATTGGCTAGCGCGATGGGCTATTAACCGAAAGGTTGGAGGTTCGAGCCCACCCGGTGGTGGTGCGGCGCTTTTTTTCTTTGGGCTGATAGCTGTAAAGAAATGTTCTGACGGTGGTGAGAGAGGAGCATGACTGTCTCCGTGGCACAATAGGCTAGCGCGATGGGCTCTTAACCGAAAGGTTGGAGGTTCGAGCCCACCCGATGGTGGTGCGGCGATTTTTTTTCTTTGGGCTGATAGCTCTGAAGAAATGTTCTGGCGGTGGTGAGAGTGGAGCATGAATGTCTCCGTGGCGCAATTGGCTAGCGCGATCGGCTGTTAACCGAAAGGTTGGACGTTCGAGCCCTCCCGGGAGTGGTGTGTTGCTTTTTTCTTTGCGCTGATAGCTTTGAAGTTATGTTCTGATGGTGGTGAGAGTGGAGCACGACTGTCTCCGTAGCGTAATTGGCTAGCGCGATAGGCTATTAACCGAAAGGTTGGAGGCTAGAGCCCACCCGGTAGTGGTGAGGCGCTTTTTTTTCTTTGGGCTGATAGCTCTGAAGAAATGTTCTGACGGTGGTGAGAGTGGAGAAAGACTGTCTCCGTGGCGCAATTGGCTAGCGCGATCGGCTGTTAACTGAAAGGTTGGAGGTTCGAGCCCTCCCGGGAGTGGTGTGTTGCTTTTTTTCTTTGGGCTGATAGCTTTGAAGATATGTTCTGTTGGTGGTGAGAGTGGAGCAGGACTGTCTCCGTGGCGCCATTGGCTAGCGCGATCGGCTGTTAACCGAAAGGTTGGAGGTTCGAGCCCTCCCAAAAGTGGTGTGTTGCTTTTTTCTTTGCGCTGATAGCTTTGAAGATATGTTCTGATGGTGATGGGAGTGGAGCACGACTGTCTCCGTGGCGCAATTGGCTAGCGCGATCGGCTGTTAACCGAAAGGTTGGAGGTTCGAGCCCTCCCGGGAGTGGTGTGTTGCTTTTTTTTCTTTGCGCTGATAGCTTTGAAGATATGTTCTGATGGTGGTGAGAGTGGAGCACGACTGTCTCCGTGGCGTAATTGGCTAGCGCGATGGGCTATTAACCGAAAGGTTGGAGGTTCGAGCTCACCGGGTGGTGGTGCGGCGCTTTTTTTCTTTAGGCTGATAGCTCTGAAGAAATGTTCTGACGGTGGTGAGAGTGGAGCATGACTGTCTCCGTGGCGCAATTGGCTAGCGCGATGGGCTCTTAACCGAAAGGTTGGAGGTTCGAGCCCACCCGATGGTGGTGCGGCGATTTTTTTTCTTTGGGCTGATAGCTCCGAAGAAATGTTCTGACGGTGGTGAGAGTGGAGCACGACTGCCTCCCTGGCGCAATTGGCTAGCGCGATCGGCTGGTAACTGAAAAGTTGGAGGTTCGAGCCCTCCCGGGAGTGGTGTGTTGCTTTTTTTTTCTTTGGGCTGATAGCTTTGAAGATATGTTCTGATGGTGGTGAGAGTGGAGCAGGACTGTCTCCGTGGCGCTATTGGCTAGCGCGATCGGCTGGTAACCGAAAGGTTGGAGGTTCGAGCCCTCCCGGGAGTGGTGTGTTGCTTTTTTTTCTTTGCGCTGATAGCTTTGAAGATATGTTCTGATGGTGGTGAGAGTGGAGCACGACCGTCTCCGTGGCGTAATTGGCTAGCGCGATGGGCTATTAACCGAAAGGTTGGAGGTTCGAGCCCACCCGGTGGTGGTGCGGCGCTTTTTTTCTTTGGGTTGATAGCTCTGAAGAGATGTTCTGACGGTGGTGAGAGTGGAGCATGACTGTCTCCGTGGCACAATAGGCTAGCGCGATGGGCTCTTAACCGAAAGGTTGGAGGTTCGAGCCCACCCGATGGTGGTGCGGCGATTTTTTTCTTTGGGCTGATAGCTCCGAAGAAATGTTCTGGCGGTGGTGAGAGTGGAGCATGAATGTCTCCGTGGCGCAATTGGCTAGCGTGATCGGCTGTTAACCGAAAGGTTGGACGTTCGAGCCCTCCCGGGATTGGTGTGTTGCTTTTTTCTTTGCGCTGATAGCTTTGAAGTTATGTTCTGATGGTGGTGAGAGTGGAGCACGACTGTCTCCGTAGCGTAATTGGCTAGCGCGATAGGCTATTAACCGAAAGGTTGGAGGCTAGAGCCCACCCGGTAGTGGTGAGGCGCTTTTTTTCCTTTGGGCTGATAGCTCTGAAGAAATGTTCTGACGGTGGTGAGAGTGGAGAAAGACTGTCTCCGTGGCGCAATTGGCTAGCGCGATCGGCTGTTAACTGAAAGGTTGGAGGTTCGAGCCCTCCCGGGAGTGGTGTGTTGCTTTTTTTCTTTGGGCTGATAGCTTTGAAGATATGTTCTGATGGTGGTGAGAGTGGAGCAGGACTGTCTCCGTGGCGCCATTGGCTAGCGCGATCGGCTGTTAACCGAAAGGTTGGAGGTTCGAGCCCTCCCAAGAGTGGTGTGTTTCTTTTTTTTCTTTGGGCTGATAGCTTTGAAGATATGTTCTGATGGTGGTGAGAGCGGAGCAGGACTGTCTCCGTGGCGCTATTGGCTAGCGCGATCGGCTGGTAACCGAAAGGTTGGAGGTTCGAGCCCACGCGGTGGTGGTGTGGTGCTTTTTTTCTTTGGGCTGATAGCTTTGAAGATATGTTGTGATGGTGGTGAGAGTGGAGCACGACTGTCTCCGTGGCGCAATTGGCTAGCGCGATGGGCTGTTAACGGAAAAGTTGGAGGTTCGAGCCCTCTCGGGAGTGGTGTGTTGCTTTTTTCTTTGCGCTTATAGCTTTTGTTCTGATGGTGGTGAGAGTGGAGCAGGACTGTCTCCGTGGCGCAATTGGCTAGCGCGATCGGCTGTTAACCGAAAGGTTCGAGGTTCAAGCCCTCCCGGGAGTGGTGTGTTGCTTTTTTCTTTGCGCTGATAGGTTTGAAGATATGTTCTGTTGGTGGTGAGAGTGGAGCACGACTCTCTCCGTTGCGCAATTGGCTAGCGCGATCGGGTGTTAACCAAAAGGTTGGAGGTTCGAGCCCACCCGGTGGTGGTGCGGCGCTTTTTTTCCTTTGGGCTGATAGCTCTGAAGAATTGTTCTGACGGTGGTGAGAGTGGAGCAGGACTGTCTCCGTGGCGCCATTAGCTAGCGCAATCGGCTGTTAATCGAAAAGTTGGAGGTTCGACGGTTCGACCTCTCCCGGGAGTGGTGTGTTGCTTTTTTCTTTGCGCTGATAGCTTTGAAGATATGTTCTGATGGTGGTGGTGTGGAGCACGACTGTCTCCGTGGCGCAATTGGCTGGCGCGATTGGCTGTTAACCGAAAGGTTGGAGGTTCGAGCCCTCCCGGGAGTGGTGTGTTGCTTTTTTTTTCTTTGCGCTGATAGCTTTGAAGTTATGTTCTGATGGTGGTGAGAGTGGAGCACGACTGTCTCCGTAGCGTAATTGGCTAGCGCGATAGGCTATTAACCGAAAGGGTGGAGGTTCGACCTCTCCCGGGAGTGGTGTGTTGTTTTTTTTCTTTGCGCTGATAGCTTTGAAGATATGTTCTGATGGTGATGGGAGTGGAGCACGACTGTCTCCGTGGCGCAATTGGCTAGCGCGATCGGCTGTTAACCGAAAGGTTGGAGGTTCGAGCCCTCCCGGGAGTGGTGTGTTGCTTTTTTTTCTTTGGGCTGATAGCTTTGAAGATATGTTCTGATGGTGGTGATTGTGGAGCAGGACTGTCTCCATGGCGTAATTGGCTAGCGCGATGGGCTATTAACCGAAAGGTTGGAGGTTCGAGCCCACGCGGTGGTGGTGCGGTGCTTTTTTTCTTTGGGCTGATAGCTTTGAAGATATGTTGTGATAGTGGTGAGAGTGGAGCACGACTGTCTCCGTGGCGCAATTGGCTAGCGCGATGGGCTGTTAACGGAAAAGTTGGAGGTTCGAGCCCTCTCGGGAGTGGTGTGTTGCTTTTTTCTTTGCGCTTATAGCTTTTGTTCTGATGGTGGTGAGAGTGGAGCAGGACTGTCTCCGTGGCGCAATTGGCTAGCGCGATCGGCTGTTAACCGAAAGGTTGGAGGTTCGAGCCCTCCCGGGAGTGGTGTGTTGCTTTTTTTTCTTTGCGCTGATAGCTTTGAAGTTATGTTCTGATGGTGGTGAGAGTGGAGCACGACTGTCTCCGTAGCGTAATTGGCTAGCGCGATAGGCTATTAACCGAAAGGTTGGAGGCTAGAGCCCACCCGGTAGTGGTGCGGCGCTTTTTTTTCCTTTGGGCTGATAGCTCTGAAGAAATGTTCTGACGGTGGTGAGAGTGGAGAAAGACTGTCTCCGTGGCGCAATTGGCTAGCGCGATCGGCTGTTAACTGAAAGGTTGGAGGTTCGAGCCCTCCCGGGAGTGGTGTGTTGCTTTTTATTCTTTGGGCTGATAGCTTTGAAGATATGTTCTGATGGTGGTGAGAGTGGAGGAGGACTGTCTCCGTGGCGCCATTGGCTAGCGCGATCGGCTGTTAACCGAAAGGTTGGAGGTTCGAGCCCTCCCAGGAGTGGTGTGTTGCTTTTTTTTCTTTGGGCTGATAGCTTTGAAGATATGTTCTTATGTTGGTGATTGTGGAGCAGGACTTTCTCCATGGCGCAATTGGCTAGCGCGATCGGCTGTTAAGCGAAAGGTTGGAGGTTCGAGCCCACGCGGTGGTGGTGCGGCGCTTTTTTTTCTTTGGGCTGATAGCTTTGAAGATATGTTCTGATGGTGGTGAGAGTGGAGCAGGACTGTCTCCGTGGCGGAAGTGGCTAGCGCGATCGGCTGTTAACCGAAAGGTTGGAGGTTCGAGCCCTCCCGGGAGTGGTGTTTTGCTTTTTTTTCTTTGGGCTGATAGCTTTGAAGATAGGTTCTGATGGTGGTGAGAGCGGAGCAGGACTGTCTCCGTGGCGCTATTGGCTAGCGCGATCGGGTGTTAACCAAAATGTTGGAGGTTCGAGCCCACACGGTGGTGGTGCGGCGCTTTTTTTCCTTTGGGCTGATAGCTCTGAAGAATTGTTCTGACGGTGGTGAGAGTGGAGCAGGACTGTCTCCGTGGCGCCATTGGCTAGCGCAATCGGCTGTTAATCGAAAAGTTGAAGGTTCGACCTCTCCCGGGAGTGGTGTGTTGCTTTTTCTTTGTGCTGATAGCTTTGAAGATATGTTCTGATGGTGGTGGTGTGAAGCACGACTGTCTCCGTGGCGCAATCGGCTGGCGCGATCGGCTGTTAACCGAAAGGTTGGAGGTTCGAGCCCACCCGGTGGTGGTGCGGCGCTTTTTTTCCTTTGGGCTGATAGCTCTGAAGAATTGTTCTGACGGTGGTGAGAGTGGAGCAGGACTGTCTCCGTGGCGCCATTAGCTAGCGCAATCGGCTGTTAATCGAAAAGTTGGAGGTTCGACGGTTCGACCTCTCCCGGGAGTGGTGTGTTGCTTTTTTTTTCTTTGGGCTGATAGCTTTGAAGATATGTTCTGATGGTGGTGAGAGTGGAGCAGGACTGTCTCCGTGGCGCTATTGGCTAGCGCGATCGGCTGGTAACCGAAAGGTTGGAGGTTCGAGCCCTCCCGGGAGTGGTGTGTTGCTTTTTTTTCTTTGCGCTGATAGCTTTGAAGATATGTTCTGATGGTGGTGAGAGTGGAGCACGACCGTCTCCGTGGCGTAATTGGCTAGCGCGATGGGCTATTAACCGAAAGGTTGGAGGTTCGAGCCCACCCGGTGGTGGTGCGGCGCTTTTTTTCTTTGGGTTGATAACTCTGAAGAGATGTTCTGACGGTGGTGAGAGTGGAGCATGACTGTCTCCGTGGCACAATAGGCTAGCGCGATGGGCTCTTAACCGAAAGGTTGGAGGTTCGAGCCCACCCGATGGTGGTGCGGCGATTTTTTTCTTTGGGCTGATAGCTCCGAAGAAATGTTCTGGCGGTGGTGAGAGTGGAGCATGAATGTCTCCGTGGCGCAATTGGCTAGCGTGATCGGCTGTTAACCGAAAGGTTGGACGTTCGAGCCCTCCCGGGATTGGTGTGTTGCTTTTTTCTTTGCGCTGATAGCTTTGAAGTTATGTTCTGATGGTGGTGAGAGTGGAGCACGACTGTCTCCGTAGCGTAATTGGCTAGCGCGATAGGCTATTAACCGAAAGGTTGGAGGCTAGAGCCCACCCGGTAGTGGTGAGGCGCTTTTTTTCCTTTGGGCTGATAGCTCTGAAGAAATGTTCTGACGGTGGTGAGAGTGGAGAAAGACTGTCTCCGTGGCGCAATTGGCTAGCGCGATCGGCTGTTAACTGAAAGGTTGGAGGTTCGAGCCCTCCCGGGAGTGGTGTGTTGCTTTTTTTCTTTGGGCTGATAGCTTTGAAGATATGTTCTGATGGTGGTGAGAGTGGAGCAGGACTGTCTCCGTGGCGCCATTGGCTAGCGCGATCGGCTGTTAACCGAAAGGTTGGAGGTTCGAGCCCTCCCAGGAGTGGTGTGTTTCTTTTTTTTCTTTGGGCTGATAGCTTTGAAGATATGTTCTGATGGTGGTGAGCGCGGAGCAGGACTGTCTCCGTGGCGCTATTGGCTAGCGCGATCGGCTGGTAACCGAAAGGTTGGAGGTTCGAGCCCACGCGGTGGTGGTGTGGTGCTTTTTTTCTTTGGGCTGATAGCTTTGAAGATATGTTGTGATGGTGGTGAGAGTGGAGCACGACTGTCTCCGTGGCGCAATTGGCTAGCGCGATGGGCTGTTAACGGAAAAGTTGGAGGTTCGAGCCCTCTCGGGAGTGGTGTGTTGCTTTTTTCTTTGCGCTTATAGCTTTTGTTCTGATGGTGGTGAGAGTGGAGCAGGACTGTCTCCGTGGCGCAATTGGCTAGCGCGATCGGCTGTTAACCGAAAGGTTCGAGGTTCAAGCCCTCCCGGGAGTGGTGTGTTGCTTTTTTCTTTGCGCTGATAGGTTTGAAGATATGTTCTGTTGGTGGTGAGAGTGGAGCACGACTCTCTCCGTTGCGCAATTGGCTAGCGCGATCGGGTGTTAACCAAAAGGTTGGAGGTTCGAGCCCACCCGGTGGTGGTGCGGCGCTTTTTTTCCTTTGGGCTGATAGCTCTGAAGAATTGTTCTGACGGTGGTGAGAGTGGAGCAGGACTGTCTCCGTGGCGCCATTAGCTAGCGCAATCGGCTGTTAATCGAAAAGTTGGAGGTTCGACGGTTCGACCTCTCCCGGGAGTGGTGTGTTGCTTTTTTCTTTGCGCTGATAGCTTTGAAGATATGTTCTGATGGTGGTGGTGTGGAGCACGACTGTCTCCGTGGCGCAATTGGCTGGCGCGATTGGCTGTTAACCGAAAGGTTGAAGGTTCGAGCCCTCCCGGGAGTGGTGTGTTGCTTTTTTTTTCTTTGCGCTGATAGCTTTGAAGTTATGTTCTGATGGTGGTGAGAGTGGAGCACGACTGTCTCCGTAGCGTAATTGGCTAGCGCGATAGGCTATTAACCGAAAGGGTGGAGGTTCGACCTCTCCCGGGAGTGGTGTGTTGTTTTTTTTCTTTGCGCTGATAGCTTTGAAGATATGTTCTGATGGTGATGGGAGTGGAGCACGACTGTCTCCGTGGCGCAATTGGCTAGCGCGATCGGCTGTTAACCGAAAGGTTGGAGGTTCGAGCCCTCCCGGGAGTGGTGTGTTGCTTTTTTTTCTTTGGGCTGATAGCTTTGAAGATATGTTCTGATGGTGGTGATTGTGGAGCAGGACTGTCTCCATGGCGTAATTGGCTAGCGCGATGGGCTATTAACCGAAAGGTTGGAGGTTCGAGCCCACGCGGTGGTGGTGCGGTGCTTTTTTTCTTTGGGCTGATAGCTTTGAAGATATGTTGTGATAGTGGTGAGAGTGGAGCACGACTGTCTCCGTGGCGCAATTGGCTAGCGCGATGGGCTGTTAACGGAAAAGTTGGAGGTTCGAGCCCTCTCGGGAGTGGTGTGTTGCTTTTTTCTTTGCGCTTATAGCTTTTGTTCTGATGGTGGTGAGAGTGGAGCAGGACTGTCTCCGTGGCGCAATTGGCTAGCGCGATCGGCTGTTAACCGAAAGGTTGGAGGTTCGAGCCCTCCCGGGAGTGGTGTGTTGCTTTTTTTTCTTTGCGCTGATAGCTTTGAAGTTATGTTCTGATGGTGGTGAGAGTGGAGCACGACTGTCTCCGTAGCGTAATTGGCTAGCGCGATAGGCTATTAACCGAAAGGTTGGAGGCTAGAGCCCACCCGGTAGTGGTGCGGCGCTTTTTTTTCCTTTGGGCTGATAGCTCTGAAGAAATGTTCTGACGGTGGTGAGAGTGGAGAAAGACTGTCTCCGTGGCGCAATTGGCTAGCGCGATCGGCTGTTAACTGAAAGGTTGGAGGTTCGAGCCCTCCCGGGAGTGGTGTGTTGCTTTTTATTCTTTGGGCTGATAGCTTTGAAGATATGTTCTGATGGTGGTGAGAGTGGAGGAGGACTGTCTCCGTGGCGCCATTGGCTAGCGCGATCGGCTGTTAACCGAAAGGTTGGAGGTTCGAGCCCTCCCAGGAGTGGTGTGTTGCTTTTTTTTCTTTGGGCTGATAGCTTTGAAGATATGTTCTTATGTTGGTGATTGTGGAGCAGGACTTTCTCCATGGCGCAATTGGCTAGCGCGATCGGCTGTTAAGCGAAAGGTTGGAGGTTCGAGCCCACGCGGTGGTGGTGCGGCGCTTTTTTTTCTTTGGGCTGATAGCTTTGAAGATATGTTCTGATGGTGGTGAGAGTGGAGCAGGACTGTCTCCGTGGCGGAAGTGGCTAGCGCGATCGGCTGTTAACCGAAAGGTTGGAGGTTCGAGCCCTCCCGGGAGTGGTGTGTTGCTTTTTTTTCTTTGGGCTGATAGCTTTGAAGATAGGTTCTGATGGTGGTGAGAGCGGAGCAGGACTGTCTCCGTGGCGCTATTGGCTAGCGCGATCGGGTGTTAACCAAAATGTTGGAGGTTCGAGCCCACACGGTGGTGGTGCGGCGCTTTTTTTCCTTTGGGCTGATAGCTCTGAAGAATTGTTCTGACGGTGGTGAGAGTGGAGCAGGACTGTCTCCGTGGCGCCATTGGCTAGCGCAATCGGCTGTTAATCGAAAAGTTGAAGGTTCGACCTCTCCCGGGAGTGGTGTGTTGCTTTTTCTTTGTGCTGATAGCTTTGAAGATATGTTCTGATGGTGGTGGTGTGAAGCACGACTGTCTCCGTGGCGCAATTGGCTGGCGCGATCGGCTGTTAACCGAAAGGTTGGAGGTTCGAGCCCTCCCGGGAGTGGTGTGTTGCTTTTTTTTCTTTGCGCTGATAGCTTTGAAGATATGTTCTGATGGTGGTGAGAGTGGAGCACGACCGTCTCCGTGGCGTAATTGGCTAGCGCGATGGGCTATTAACCAATAGGTTGGAGGTTCGAGCCCACCCGGTGGTGGTGCGGCGCTTTTTTCCTTTGGGCTGATAGCTCTGAAGAAATGTTCTGACGGTGGTGAGAGTGGAGCATGACTGTCTCCGTGGCACAATAGGCTAGCGCGATGGGCTCTTAACCGAAAGGTTGGAGGTTCGAGCCCACCCGATGGTGGTGCGGCGATTTTTTTCTTTGGGCTGATAGCTCTGAAGAAATGTTCTGGCGGTGGTGAGAGTGGAGCATGAATGTCTCCGTGGCGCAATTGGCTAGCGCGATCGGCTGTTAACCGAAAGGTTGGACGTTCGAGCCCTCCCGGGAGTGGTGTGTTGCTTTTTTCTTTGCGCTGATAGCTTTGAAGTTATGTTCTGATGGTGGTGAGAGTGGAGCACGACTGTCTCCGTAGCGTAATTGGCTAGCGCGATAGGCTATTAACCGAAAAGTTGGAGGCTAGAGCCCATCCAGTAGTGGTGAGGCGCTTTTTTTCCTTTGGGCTGATAGCTCTGAAGAAATGTTCTGACGGTGGTGAGAGTGGAGAAAGACTGTCTCCGTGGCGCAATTGGCTAGCGCGATCGGCTGTTAACTGAAAGGTTGGAGGTTCGAGCCCTCCCGGGAATGGTGTGTTGCTTTTTTTTCTTTGGGCTGATAGCTTTGAAGATATGTTCTGATGGTGGTGAGAGTGGAGCAGGACTGTCTCCGTGGCGCCATTGGCTAGCGCGATCGGCTGTTAACCGAAAGGTTGGAGGTTCGAGCCCTCCCAGGAGTGGTGTGTTGCTTTTTTCTTTGCGCTGATAGCTTTGAAGATATGTTCTGATGGTGATGGGAGTGGAGCACGACTGTCTCCGTGGCGCAATTGGCTAGCGCGATCGGCTGTTAACCGAAAGGTTGGAGGTTCGAGCACTCCCGGGAGTGGTGTGTTGCTTTTTTTTCTTTGCACTGATAGCTTTGAAGATATGTTCTGATGGTGGTGAGAGTGGAGCACGACTGTCTCCGTGGCGTAATTGGCTAGCGCGATGGGCTATTAACCGAAAGGTTGGAGGTTCGAGCTCACCGGGTGGTGGTGCGGCGCTTTTTTTCTTTGGGCTGATAGCTCTGAAGAAATGTTCTGACGGTGGTGAGAGTGGAGCATGACTGTCTCCGTGGCGCAATTGGCTAGCGCGATGGGCTCTTAACCGAAAGGTTGGAGGTTCGAGCCCACCCGTGGTGTGGCGATTTTTTTTCTTTGGGCTGATAGCTCCGAAGAAATGTTCTGACGGTGGTGAGAGTGGAGCACGACTGCCTCCGTGGCGCAATTGGCTAGCGCGATCGGCTGGTAACTGAAAAGTTGGAGGTTCGAGCCCACCCGGTAGTGGTGGGGCGATGGGCTGGTAACTGAAGGTTGGATGTTCGAGCTCTCCCAGGAGTGGTGTGTTGCTTTTTTTTCTTTGGGCTGATAGCTTTGAAGATATGTTCTGATGGTGGTGAGAGTGGAGAATGACTGTCCACATGGCGCAATTGGCTAGCGCGATCGGCTGTTAACCGAAAGGTTGGAGGTTCGAGCCCACCCGGTGGTGGTGCGGCGCTTTTTTTTCCTTTGGGCTGATAGCTCTGAAGAAATGTTCTGACGGTGGTGAGAGTGGACCATGACTGTCTCCGTGGCGCAATTGGCTAGCGCGAGTGGCTGTTAACGGAAAAGTTGGAGGTTTAAGCCCTCTCGGGAGTGGTGTGTTGCTTTTTTCTTTGCGCTTATAGCTTTTGTTCTGATGGTGGTGAGAGTGGAGCAGGACTGTCTCCGTGGCGCAATTGGCTAGCGCGATCGGCTGTTAACCGAAAGGTTCGAGGTTCAAGCCCTCCCGGGAGTGGTGTGTTGCTTTTTTCTTTGCGCTGATAGCTTTGAAGATATGTTCTGTTGGTGGTGAGAGTGGAGCACGACTGTCTCCGTGGCGTAATTGGCTAGCGCGATAGGCTATTAACCGAAAGGTTGGAGGCTAGAGCCCACCCGGTAGTGGTGCAGCGCTTTTTTTCCTTTGGGCTGATAGCTCTGAAGAAATGTTCTGACGGTGGTGAGAGTGGAGAAAGACTGTCTCCGTGGCGCAATTGGCTAGCGCGATCGGCTGTTAACTGAAAGGTTGGATGTTCGAGCCCTCGCGGGAGTGGTGTGTTGCTTTTTTTTCTTTGGGCTGATAGCTTTGAAGATATGTTCTGATGGTGGTTAGAGTGGAGCAGGACTGTCTCCGTGGTGCCATTGGCTAGCGCGATCGGCTGTTAACCGAAAGGTTGGAGGTTCGAGCCCTCCCAGGAGTGGTGTGTTGCTTTTTTTTTCTTTGGGCTGATAGCTTTGAAGATATGTTCTGATGGTGGTGAGAGTGGAGCAGGACTGTCTTCATGGCGCAATTGGCTAGCGCGATCGGCTGTTAAGCGAAAGGTTGGAGGTTCGAGCCCACGCGGTGGTGGTGCGGCGCTTTTTTTTCTTTGGGCTGATAGCTTTGAAGATATGTTCTGATGGTGGTGAGAGTGGAGCAGGACTGTCTCCGTGGCGGAAGTGGCTAGGGCGATCGGCTGTTAACCGAAAGGTTGGAGGTTCGAGCCCACCCGAGAGTGGCGTGTTGCTTTTTTCTTTGCGCTGATAGCTTTGAAGATATGTTCTGATGGTGGTGAGAGTGGAGCACGACTGTCTCCGTGGCGTAATTGGCTAGCGCGATGGGCTATTAACCGAAAGGTTGGAGGTTCGAGCCCACCCTGTGGTGGTGCGGCGCTTTTTTTTCTTTGGGCTGATAGCTCTGAAGAAATGTTCTGACGGTGGTGAGAGTGGAGCATGACTGTCTCCGTGGCGCAATTGGCTAGCGCGATGGGCTCTTAACCGAAAGGTTGGAGGTTCGAGCCCACCCGATGATGGTGCAGCGATTTTTTTTCTTTGGGCTGATAGCTCTGAAGAAATGTTCTGACGGTGGTGAGAGTGGAACATGACTGTCTCCGTGGCGCAATTGGCTAGCGCGATCGGCTGTTAACCGAAAGGTTGGAGGTTCGAGCCCTCCCGGGAGTGGTGTGTTGCTTTTTTTTTGCGCTGATAGCTTTGAAGTTATGTTCTGATGGTAGTGAGTGTGGAGCACGACTGTCTCCGTGGCGCAATTGGCTAGCGCGATGGGCTCTTAACCGAAAGGTTGGAGGTTCGAGCCCACCCGATGATGGTGCAGCGATTTTTTTTCTTTGGGCTGATAGCTCTGAAGAAATGTTCTGACGGTGGTGAGAGTGGAGAAAGACTGTCTTCCTGGCGCAATTGGCTAGCGCTATCGGCTGTTAACTGAAAGGTTGGAGGTTCGAGCCCTCCCGGGAGTGGTGTGTGGGTTTTTTTCTTTGGGCTGATAGCTTTGAAGATATGTTCTCATGGTGGTGAGAGTGGAGCAGGACTGTCTCCGTGGCGCAATTTGCTAGCGCTATCGGCTGTTAACCGAAAGGTTGGAGGTTCGAGCCCACGCGGTGGTGGTGCGGTGCTTTCTTTTTGGGGCTGATAGCTTTGAAGATATGTTGTGATGGTGGTGAGAGTGGAGCAGGACTGTCTCCGTGGCGGTGGTGGCTAGCGCGATCGGCTGTTACCCGAAAGGTTGGAGGTTCGAGCCCACCCGGAAGTGGTGTGTTGCTTTTTTCTTTGCGCTGATAGCTTTGAACATATGTTCTGGTGGTGGTGAGAGTGGAGCGGGACTGTCTCCGTGGCGCAATGGGCTAGCGCGATCGGCTGTTAACCGAAAGGTTGGAGGTTCGACCTCTCCCGGGAGTGGTGTGTTGCTTCTTTCTTTGCGCTGATAGCTTTGAAGCTATGTTCTGATGGTGGTGGAGTGGAGCACGACTGTCTCCGTGGCGCAATTGGCTAGCGCGATCGGCTGTTAACCGAAAGGTTGGAGGTTCCAGCCCTTCCGGGAGTGGTGTGTTGCTTTTTTTTCTTTGCGCTGATAGCTTTGAAGATATGTTCTGACGATGGTGAGAGTGGAGCATGACTGTCTCCATGGCGCAATTGGCTAGCGCCATGGGCTCTTAACCGAAAGGTTGGAGGTTCGAGCCCACCCGATGGTGGTGCGGCGATTTTTTTTCTTTGGGCTGATAGCTCTGAAGAAATGTTCTGACGGTGGTGAGAGTGAAGCATGACTGTCTCCGTGGCGCAATTGGCTAGCGCGATCGGCTGTTAACCGAAAGGTTGGACGTTCGAGCCCTCCCGGGAGTGGTGTGTTGCTTTTTTCTTTGCGCTGATAGCTTTGAAGTTATGTTCTTATGGTGGTGAGAGTGGAGCACGACTGTCTCCGTGGCGTAATTGGCTAGCGCGATAGGCTATTAACCGAAAGGTTGGAGGCTAGAGCCCACCCGGTAGTGGTGCGGCGCTTTTTTTCCTTTGGGCTGATAGCTCTGAAGAAATGTTCTGACGGTGGTGAGAGTGGAGAAAGACTGTCTCCGTGGCGCAATTGGCTAGCGCGATCGGCTGTTAACTGAAAGGTTGGATGTTCGAGCCCTCGCGGGAGTGGTGTGTTGCTTTTTTTTCTTTGGGCTGATCGCTTTGAAGATATGTTGTGATGGTGGTTAGAGTGGAGCAGGACTGTCTCCGTGGTGCCATTGGCTAGCGCGATCGGCTGTTAACCGAAAGGTTGGAGGTTCGAACCCTCCCAGGAGTGGTGTGTTGCTTTTTTTTCTTTGGGCTGATAGCTTTGAAGATATGTTCTGATGGTGGTGAGAGTGGAGCAGGACTCTCTTCATGGCGCAATTGGCTAGCGCGATCGGCTGTTAAGCGAAAGGTTGGAGGTTCGAGCCCACGCGGTGGTGGTGCGGCGCTTTTTTTTCTTTGGGCTGATAGCTTTGAAGATATGTTCTGATGGTGGTGAGAGTGGAGCAGGACTGTCTCCGTGGCGGAAGTGGCTAGCGCGATCGGCTGTTAACCGAAAGGTTGGAGGTTCGAGCCCACCCGAGAGTGGCGTGTTGCTTTTTTCTTTGCGCTGATAGCTTTGAAGATATGTTCTGATGGTGGTGAGAGTGGAGCACGACTGTCTCCGTGGCGTAATTGGCTAGCGCGATGGGCTATTAACCGAAAGGTTGGAGGTTCGAGCCCACCCTGTGGTGGTGCGGCGCTTTTTTTTCTTTGGGCTGATAGCTCTGAAGAAATGTTCTGACGGTGGTGAGAGTGGAGCATGACTGTCTCCGTGGCGCAATTGGCTAGCGCGATGGGCTCTTAACCGAAAGGTTGGAGGTTCGAGCCCACCCGATGATGGTGCAGCGATTTTTTTTCTTTGGGCTGATAGCTCTGAAGAAATGTTCTGACGGTGGTGAGAGTGGAGCATGACTGTCTCCGTGGCGCAATTGGCTAGCGCTATCGGCTGTTAACTGAAAGGTTGGAGGTTCGAGCCCTCCCGGGAGTGGTGTGTGGGTTTTTTCTTTGGGCTGATAGCTTTGAAGATATGTTCTCATGGTGGTGAGAGTGGAGCAGGACTGTCTCCGTGGCGCAATTGGCTAGCGCGATGGGCTCTTAACCGAAAGGTTGGAGGTTCGAGCCCACCCGATGATGGTGCAGCGATTTTTTTTCTTTGGGCTGATAGCTCTGAAGAAATGTTCTGACGGTGGTGAGAGTGGAGAAAGACTGTCTTCCTGGCGCAATTGGCTAGCGCTATCGGCTGTTAACTGAAAGGTTGGAGGTTCGAGCCCTCCCGGCAGTGGTGTGTGGGTTTTTTTCTTTGGGCTGATAGCTTTGAAGATATGTTCTCATGGTGGTGAGAGTGGAGCAGGACTGTCTCCGTGGCGCAATTTGCTAGCGCTATCGGCTGTTAACCGAAAGGTTGGAGGTTCGAGCCCACGCGGTGGTGGTGCGGTGCTTTCTTTTTGGGGCTGATAGCTTTGAAGATATGTTGTGATGGTGGTGAGAGTGGAGCAGGACTGTCTCCGTGGCGGTGGTGGCTAGCGCGATCGGCTGTTACCCGAAAGGTTGGAGGTTCGAGCCCACCCGGAAGTGGTGTGTTGCTTTTTTCTTTGCGCTGATAGCTTTGAACATATGTTCTGGTGGTGGTGAGAGTGGAGCGGGACTGTCTCCGTGGCGCAATGGGCTAGCGCGATCGGCTGTTAACCGAAAGGTTGGAGGTTCGAGCCCACCCGTTGGTGGTGCGGCGCTTTTTTTCTTTCGGCTGATAGCTTTGAAGATATGTTCTGATGGTGGTGAGAGTGGAGCAGGACTGTCTCCGTGGCGCAATTGGCTAGCGCGATCGGTTGTTAACGGAAAAGTTGGAGGTTCGAGCCCTCTCGGGAGTGGTGTGTTGCTTTTTTCTTTGCGCTTATAGCTTTTGTTCTGATGGTGGTGAGAGTGGAGCACGACTGTATGGGCAGCGCAATTGGATAGCGCGATCGGCTGTTAACCGAAAGGTTCGAGGTTCAAGCGCTCCCGGGAGTGGTGTGTTGCTTTTTTCTTTGCGCTGATAGCTTTGAAGATATGTTCTGCTGGTGGTGAGAAAGGAACACGACTATCTCCGTGGCGCCATTGGCTAGCGCGATCGGCTGTTAACCAAAAGGTTGGAGGTTCGAGCCCACACGGAGGTGGTGCGGCGCTTTTTTCCTTTGGGCTGATAGCTCTGAAGAATTGTTCTGACGGTGGTGAGAGTGGAGCAAGACTGTCTCCGTGGCGAAATTGGCTAGCACGTTGGGCTGTTAACCAAAAGGTTGGAGGTTCGAGCCCACCCGGAAGTGGTGTGATGATTTTTTTTCTTTGCGCTGATAGCTTTGAAGATATGTTCTGATGGTGATGAGAGCGGAACAGGACTGTCTCCGTGGCGCAATTGGCTAGCGCGATCGGCTGGTAACCGAAAGGTTGGAGGTTCGAGCCCACGCGGTGGTGGTGCGGTGCTTTTTTTTCTTTGGGCTGATAGCTTTGAAGATATGTTGTGATGGTGGTGAGAGAGGAGCACGACTGTCTCCGTGGCGCAATTGGCTAGCGCGATGGGCTGGTAACTGAAAGGTTGGAGGTTCGAGCCCTCCCAGCAGTGGTGTGTTGCTTTTTTTTCTTTGGGCTGATAGCTTTGAAGATATGTTCTGATGGTGGTGAGAGTGGAGCAGGACTGTCTCCGTGGCGCAATTGGCTAGCGCGATCGGCTGTTAACCGAAAGGTTCGAGGTTCAAGCCCTCCCGGGAGTGGTGTGTTGCTTTTTTCTTTGCGCTGATAGCTTTGAAGATATGTTCTGTTGGTGGTGAGAGTGGAGCACGACTCTCTCCGTTGCGCAATTGGCTAGCGCGATCGGGTGTTAACCAAAAGGTTGGAGGTTCGAGCCCACCCGGTGGTGGTGCGGCGCTTTCTTTCCTTTTGGCTGATAGCTCTGAAAAATTGTTCTGACGGTGGTGAGAGTAAAGCAGGACTGTCTCCGTGGCGCAATTGGCTAGCGCAATCGGCTGTTAATCGAAAGGGTGGAGGTTCGACCTCTCCCGGGAGTGGTGTGTTGCTTTTTTCTTTGCGCTGATAGCTTTGAAGATATGTTCTGATGGTGATGGGAGTGGAGCACGACTGTCTCCGTGGCGCAATTGGCTAGCGCGATCGGCTGTTAACCGAAAGGTTGGAGGTTCGAGCCCTCCCGGGAGTGGTGTGTTGCTTTTTTTTCTTTGCGCTGATAGCTTTGAAAATATGTTCTGATGGTGGTGAGAGTGGAGCACGACTGTCTCCGTGGCGTAATTGGCTAGCGCAATGGGCTATTAACCGAAAGGTTGGAGGTTCGAGCTCACCGGGTGGTGGTGCGGTGCTTTTTTTCTTTGGGCTGATAGCTCTGAAGAAATGTTCTGACGGTGGTGAGAGTGGAGCATGACTGTCTCCGTGGCGCAATTGGCTAGCGCGACGGGCTCTTAACCGAAAGGTTGGAGGTTCGAGCCCACCCGATGGTGGTGCGGCGATTTTTTTTCTTTGGGCTGATAGCTCCGAAGAAATGTTCTGACGGTGGTGAGAGTGGAGCACGACAGCCTCCGTGGCGCAATTGGCTAGCGCGATCGGCTGTTAACCGAAAGGTTGGAGGTTCGAGCCCTCCCGGGAGTGGTGTGTTGCTTTTTTTTCTTTGCGCTGATAGCTTTGAAGATATGTTCTGATGGTGGTGAGAGTGGAGCACGACTGTCTCCGTGGCGTAATTGGCTAGCGCGATGGGCTGTTAACGAAAAAGTTGGAGGTTCGAGCCCTCTCGGGAGTGGTGTGTTGCTTTTTTCTTTGCGCTTATAGCTTTTGTTCTGATGGTGGTGAGAGTGGAGCAGGACTGTCTCCGTGGCGCAATTGGCTAGCGCGATCGGCTGTTAACCGAAAGGTTCGAGGTTCGAGCCCACGCGGTGGTGGTGCGGCGCTTTTTTTCTTTGGGATGATAGCTTTGAAGATATGTTGTGATAGTGGTGAGAGTGGAGCACGACTGTCTCCGTTGCGCAATTGGCTAGCGCGATCGGGTGTTAACCAAAAGGTTGGAGGTTCGAGCCCACCCGGTGGTGGTGCGGCGCTTTTTTCCTTTGGGCTGATAGCTCTGAAGAATTGTTCTGACGGTGGTGAGAGTGGAGCAGGACTGTCTCCGTGGCGCCATTGGCTAGCGCAATCGGCTGTTAATCGAAAAGTTGGAGGTTCGACCTCTCCCGGGAGTGGTGTGTTGCTTTTTTCTTTGCGCTGATAGCTTTGAAGATATGTTCTGATGGTGGTGGTGTGGAGAACGACTGTCTCCGTGGCGCAATTGGCTGGCGCGATTGGCTGTTAACCGAAAGGTTGGAGGTTCGAGCCCTCCCGGGAGTGGTGTGTTGCTTTGTTTTCTTTGCGCTGATAGCTTTGAAGTTATGTTCTGATGGTGGTGAGAGTGGAGCACGACTGTCTCCGTAGCGTAATTGGCTAGCGCGATAGGCTATTAACCGAAAGGTTGGAGGCTAGAGCCCACCCGGTAGTGGTGCGGCGCTTTTTTTCCTTTGGGCTGATAGCTCTGAAGAAATGTTCTGACGGTGGTGAAAGTGGAGAAAGACTGTCTCCGTGGCGCAATTGGCTAGCGCGATCGGCTGTTAACTGAAAGGTTGGAGGTTCGAGCCCTCACGGGAGTGGTGTGTTGCTTTTTTTTCTTTGGGCTGATAGCTTTGAAGATATGTTCTGATGGTGGTGAGAGTGGAGCAGGACTGTCTCCGTGGCGCCATTGGCTAGCGCGATCGGCTGTTAACCGAAAGGTTGGAGGTTCGAGCCCTCCCAGGAGTGGTGTGTTGCTTTTTTTTTCTTTGGGCTGATAGCTTTGAAGATATGTTCTTATGTTGGTGATTGTGGAGCAGGACTGTCTTCATGGCGCAATTGGCTAGCGCGATCGGCTGTTAAGCGAAAGGTTGGAGGTTCGAGCCCACGCGGTGGTGGTGCGGCGCTTTTTTTTCTTTGGGCTGATAGCTTTGAAGATATGTTCTGATGGTGGTGAGAGTGGAGCAGGACTGTCTCCGTGGCGGAAGTGGCTAGCGCGATCGGCTGTTAACCGAAAGGTTGGAGGTTCGAGCCCTCCCGGGAGTGGTGTGTTGCTTTTTTTTCTTTGGGCTGATAGCTTTGAAGATATGTTCTGATGGTGGTGAGAGCGGAGCAGGACTGTCTCCGTGGCGCTATTGGCTAGCGCGATCGGGTGTTAACCAAAAGGTTGGAGGTTCGAGCCCACACGGTGGTGGTGCGGAGCTTTTTTTTCTTTGGGCTGATAGCTCTGAAGAATTGTTCTGACGGTGGTGAGAGTGGAGCAGGACTGTCTCCGTGGCGCCATTGGCTAGCGCAATCGGCTGTTAATCGAAAAGTTGAAGGTTCGACCTCTCCCTGGAGTGGTGTGTTGCTTTTTTCTTTGTGCTGATAGCTTTGAAGATATGTTCTGATGGTGGTGGTGTGAAGCACGACTGTCTCCGTGGCGCAATTGGCTGGCGCGATGGGCTATTAACCGAAAGGTTGGAGGTTCGAGCCCACGCGGTGGTGGTGCGGCGCTTTTTTTTCTTTGGGCTGATAGCTTTGAAGATATGTTCTGATGGTGGTGAGAGTGGAGCAGGACTGTCTTCGTGGCGGAAGTGGCTAGCGCGATCGGCTGTTAACTGAAAGTTTGGAGGTTCGAGCCCTCTCGGGAGTGGTGTGTTGCTTTTTTTTCTTTGGGCTGATAGCTCTGAAGAAATGTTCTGACGGTGGTGAGAGTGGAGCATGACAATCTCCGTGGCACAATAGGCTAGCGCGATGGGCTCTTAACCGAAAGGTTGGAGGTTCGAGCCCACCCGATGGTGGTGCGGCGATTTTTTTCTTTGGGCTGATAGCTCTGAAGAAATGTTCTGGCGGTGGTGAGAGTGGAGCATGAATGTCTCCGTGGCGCAATTGGCTAGCGCGATAGGCTATTACCCGAAATGTTGGAGGCTAGAGCCCACCCGGTAGTGGTGAGGCGCTTTTTTTCCTTTGGCCTGATAGCTCTGAAGAAATGTTCTGACGGTGGTGAGAGTGGAGAAAGACTGTCTCCGTGGCGCAATTGGCTAGCGCGATGGGCTCTTAACCGAAAGGTTGGAGGTTCGAGCCCACCCGATGATGGTGCAGCGATTTTTTTTCTTTGGGCTGATAGCTCTGAAGAAATGTTCTGACGGTGGTGAGAGTGGAGAAAGACTGTCTTCCTGGCGCAATTGGCTAGCGCTATCGGCTGTTAACTGAAAGGTTGGAGGTTCGAGCCCTCCCGGGAGTGGTGTGTGGGTTTTTTTCTTTGGGCTGATAGCTTTGAAGATATGTTCTCATGGTAGTGAGAGTGGAGCAGGACTGTCTCCGTGGCGCAATTTGCTAGCGCTATTGGCTGTTAACCGAAAGGTTGGAGGTTCGAGCCCACGCGGTGGTGGTGCGGTGCTTTCTTTTTGGGGCTGATAGCTTTGAAGATATGTTGTGATGGTGGTGAGAGTGGAGCAGGACTGTCTCCGTGGCGGTGGTGGCTAGCGCGATCGGCTGTTACCCGAAAGGTTGGAGGTTCGAGCCCACCCGGAAGTTGTGTGTTGCTTTTTTCTTTGCGCTGATAGCTTTGAACATATGTTCTGGTGGTGGTGAGAGTGGAGCGGGACTGTCTCCGTGGCGCAATTGGCTAGCGCGATCGGCTGTTAACCGAAAGGTTGGAGGTTCAAGCCCACCCGGTGGTGGTGCGGCGCTTTTTTTCTTTCGGCTGATAGCTTTGAAGATATGTTCTGATGGTGGTGAGAGTGGAGCAGGACTGTCTCCGTGGCGCAATTGGCTAGCGTGATCGGTTGTTAACGGAAAAGTTGGAGGTTCGAGCCCTCTCAGGAGTGGTGTGTTGCTTTTTTCTTTGCGCTTATAGCTTTTGTTCTGATGGTGGTGAGAGTGGAGCACGACTGTATGCGCAGCGCAATTGGATAGCGCGATCGGCTGTTAACCGAAAGGTTTGAGGTTCAAGCGCTCCCGGGAGTGGTGTGTTGCTTTTTTCTTTGCGCTGATAGCTTTGAAGATATGTTCTGTTGGTGGTGAGAAAGGAACACGACTATCTCCGTGGCGCCATTGGCTAGCGCGATCGGCTGTTAACCAAAAGGTTGGAGGTTCGAGCCCACACGGAGGTGGTGCGGCGCTTTTTTCCTTTGGGCTGATAGCTCTGAAGAATTGTTCTGACGGTGGTGAGAGTGGAGCAAGACTGTCTCCGTGGCGAAATTGGCTAGCACGTTGGGCTGTTAACCGAAAGGTTGGAGGTTCGAGCCCACCCGGAAGTGGTGTGATGATTTTTTTTCTTTGCGCTGATAGCTTTGAAGATATGTTCTGATGGTGGTGAGAGTGGAGCAGGACTGTCTCCGTGGCGGAAGTGGCTAGCGCGATCGGCTGTTAACCGAAAGGTTGGAGGTTCGAGCCCTCCCGGGAGTGGTGTGTTGCTTTTTTTTTCTTTGGGCTGATAGCTTTGATGATATGTTCTGATGGTGGTGAGAGCGGAGCAGGACTGTCTCCGTGGCGCTATTGGCTAGCGCGATCGGGTGTTAACCAAAAGGTTGGAGGTTCGAGCCCACACGGTGGTGGTGCGGAGCTTTTTTTCTTTGGGCTGATAGCTCTGAAGAATTGTTCTGACGGTGGTGAGAGTGGAGCAGGACTGTCTCCGTGGCGCCATTGGCTAGCGCAATCGGCTGTTAATCGAAAAGTTGAAGGTTCGACCTCTCCCTGGAGTGGTGTGTTGCTTTTTTCTTTGTGCTGATAGCTTTGAAGATATGTTCTGTTGGTGGTGAGAGTGGAGCACGACTCTCTCCGTTGCGCAATTGGCTAGCGCGATCGGGTGTTAACCAAAAGGTTGGAGGTTCGAGCCCACCCGGTGGTGGTGCGGCGCTTTCTTTCCCTTGGGCTTATAGCTCTGAAAAATTGTTCTGACGGTGGTGAGAGTAAAGCAGGACTGTCTCCGTGGCGCAATTGGCTAGCGCAATCGGCTGTTAATCGCAACGGTGGAGGTTCGACCTCTCCCGGGAGTGGTGTGTTGCTTTTTTCTTTGCGCTGATAGCTTTGAAGATATGTTCTGATGGTGATGGGAGTGGAGCACGACTGTCTCCGTGGCGCAATTGGCTAGCGCGATCGGCTGTTAACCGAAAGGTTGGAGGTTCGAGTCCTCCCGGGAGTGGTGTGTTGCTTTTTTTTCTTTGCGCTGATAGCTTTGAAGATATGTTCTGATGGTGGTGAGAGTGGAGCACGACATTCTCCGTGGCGTAATTGGCTAGCGCGATGGGCTATTAACCGAAAGTTTGGAGGTTCGATCTCACCGGGTGGTGGTGCGGCGCTTTTTTTCTTTGGGCTGATAGCTCTGAAGAAATGTTCTGACGGTGGTGAGAGTGGAGCATGACTGTCTCCGTGGCGCAATTGGCTAGCGCGATGGGCTCTTAACCGAAAGGTTGGAGGTTCGAGCCCACCCGATGGTGGTGCGGCGATTTTTTTTCTTTGGGCTGATAGCTCCGAAGAAATGTTCTGACGGTGGTGAGAGTGGAGCACGACTGCCTCCGTGACGCAATTGGCTAGCGCGATCGGCTGGTAACTAAAAAGTTGGAGGTTCGAGCCCTCCCGGGAGTGGTGTGTTGCTTTTTTTTTCTTTGGGCTGATAGCTTTGAAGATATGTTCTGATGGTTGTGAGAGCGGAGCAGGACTGTCTCCGTGGCGCTATTGGCTAGCGCGATCGGCTGGTAACCGAAAGGTTGGAGGTTCGAGCCCACGCGGTGGTGGTGCGGCGCTTTTTTTCTTTGGGCTGATAGCTTTGAAGATATGTTGTGATAGTGGTGAGAGTGGAGCACGACTGTCTCCGTGGCGCAATTGGCTAGCGCGATGGGCTGTTAACGGAAAAGTTGGAGGTTCGAGCCCTCTCGGGAGTGGTGTGTTGCTTTTTTCTTTGCGCTTATAGCTTTTGTTCTGATGGTGGTGAGAGTGGAGCAGGACTGTCTCCGTGGCGCAATTGGCTAGCGCGATCGGCTGTTAACCGAAAGGTTCGAGGTTCAAGCCCTCCCGGGAGTGGTGTGTTGCTTTTTACTTTGCGCTGATAGGTTTGAAGATATGTTCTGTTGGTGGTGAGAGTGGAGCACGACTCTCTCCGTTGCGCAATTGGCTAGCGCGATCGGGTGTTAACCAAAAGGTTGGAGGTTCGAGCCCACCCGGTGGTGGTGCGGCGCTTTTTTCCTTTGGGCTGATAGCTCTGAAGAATTGTTCTGACGGTGGTGAGAGTGGAGCAGGACTGTCTCCGTGGCGCCATTGGCTAGCGCAATCGGCTGTTAATCGAAAAGTTGGAGGTTCGACCTCTCCCGGGAGTGGTGTGTTGCTTTTTTCTTTGCGCTGATAGCTTTGAAGATATGTTCTGATGGTGGTGGTGTGGAGAACGACTGTCTCCGTGGCGCAATTGGCTGGCGCGATTGGCTGTTAACCGAAAGGTTGGAGGTTCGAGCCCTCCCGGGAGTGGTGTGTTGCTTTTTTTTCTTTGCGCTGATAGCTTTGAAGTTATGTTCTGATGGTGGTGAGAGTGGAGCACGACTGTCTCCGTGGCGTAATTGGCTAGCGCGATGGGCTATTAACCGAAAGTTTGGAGGTTCGATCTCACCGGGTGGTGGTGCGGCGCTTTTTTTCTTTGGGCTGATAGCTCTGAAGAAATGTTCTGACGGTGGTGAGAGTGGAGCATGACTGTCTCCGTGGCGCAATTGGCTAGCGCGATGGGCTCTTAACCGAAAGGTTGGAGGTTCGAGCCCACCCGATGGTGGTGCGGCGATTTTTTTTCTTTGGGCTGATAGCTCCGAAGAAATGTTCTGACGGTGGTGAGAGTGGAGCACGACTGCCTCCGTGACGCAATTGGCTAGCGCGATCGGCTGGTAACTAAAAAGTTGGAGGTTCGAGCCCTCCCGGGAGTGGTGTGTTGCTTTTTTTTTCTTTGGGCTGATAGCTTTGAAGATATGTTCTGATGGTTGTGAGAGCGGAGCAGGACTGTCTCCGTGGCGCTATCCCACTTCCGGTCACCGTAGTGTACGGACGTGGCGGCATGAGCTCCGGCGATATCGGAGCGGCATCAACGGCCCAGCTCGGTCGTGGTACCAGGAACATGGACGAATCGTCACAGGATTATCAGATTATTTTGCCCCGACTGCCATCAAATGATTCAACGCTGCATACTGTCTTTTTGCACGCCGATATCAAGGCGCGGCCGTATCGCGTTGAGGATTTCAGGGACGCTCTTATTCGTTTGGCTTTGCTTCCCGAGGTTGTTGCCTTGGGGGCGTACCAAATGAATCATGTTTGGGCCATCACTTTCAAGGACGAGGAGGGCAAGAAGAGAATACTCGCTGCTGGGGACATTGTGGTGAAGAACCAGCGCTGTATCATTATCGACCCTAACCACCAGGATACGAAGCTGAAGATACACTGGCTATTGTTTAACGTTCCTGACGACGAGGTGAGGGCAGCGTTGGCTCCTTATGGCAAGGTGAACGAAATAGTGCGAGAGCGCTGGCGCGTGTATGGATGCACGGACAAAGGCTCTTCGACGCGAGTGGTGAGCATCAGGCTCAAAGCTGGCCTCACGGTGGATGACCTCCCACATCAGTTGCGGATTGCCGGAGACCTCACGCTAGTTGTCGTCGCGGGAAGAGCACCGCTATGCCTGCGTTGCCGCGGAACAGGTCATATTAGGAGGGATTGCCGAGCCCCGCGTTGTACAGTGTGTCGGCGTTTTGGGCATAATGAGAGCGGCTGTATGAGAACATATGCAAGTGTAGCAGGGCCCGCGGGGGGCGAAGAACTTTCCGAGCATCACATGGACGAGGCTGAAGCAGAAGAGCTGATAGGGGCGCGTCGGGAGGAACCGAAACCCAAGTTGACGCCCCTTACGCCACGCCCCACAGGTGCTGAGACGACGCTTAACAAAGACAAGGGTTCTACAAAAGACGTGCAATCCACGAGGAACACACAAGATATAACGGCGCTTGCAGCACAGGAAGAAATGTCGGAAAACATGGACACGTCAAATACATGTAAAAGGCCCAGGGAAGACGCGGAAGGCGAGAAGGCTGCTACAACGAAAGAAGTGGAACAACCACCGGCCAAGGCGATGAACGTGCGCCGTAGACCGGCACCTAACATCCTCAGCGAACGTCGAATAGCCGAGAACCTCCCACCAACCCAGGTGCAACAGACACAACCGCCGCAGCAGCAACCAGTGCCGAATCAGCAGACATTGCATCAGCGACTGACAGATCATCAACAGAAGGGGCCTTCAGCGGGGCCCCCTGCAGATCAAAAGCCCCCGTAAGGTGGGGGTCTGGATTGAGTGACACAAGTATTGACCCGGCGGAAGCACCAACAAATGGAGCGCAGTGGTGAAGTGTGCATAATGTGCTGCGTGAAACGTGCGCGGCGCTCTACTTTTGTGATCAAAAGAAAGGGGACCTATCAGACCATATCGAACCTTGGACCTGATGGCGATAAAGGAGCATCAGAGGTGAGAACCATGTGGCCGGGACGGCCATTCACGTCCTAATGGCTATGAGCGTCGAAGCAGAATTGAGAGTTGCGACTCTCAATGTCAGGGGACTTGCCGCTCGACGAAGGCAGTATCAATTAAGTCGTTTGATGCTTGAACGTGATCTCGATGTTATTGCCATTCAGGAAACAAAAGTTGAAGGGCAAGATCAGACTGACCGAATGGTGTCCCCTTTTAGAGCCCGGTATGATGTGTGTGTGTCTCATGCCGTTGGGATGTCGGCGGGTTGTGCACTGTTCCTTAAAAATTCTATTGGTATAGTTGAGGAGACTGTAACTGTGTCTAGTACTGGGAGATTCATAGTTTGCGATTTTACATATAATAATAAAAAATGGCGAGTTGTCTGTGTTTACGCACCGAACAAAGAAGTTGAACGTAAATTATTGTTTGAGAATTTACAGACTTTTCTTAGCTGTGGCAGGATTGTCATTATGCTCGGCGACTTTAATTGTGTTTGCAACCCTCAGGACAGAGCAAAAAAAGCAGCCATAAAAGACCAAAGTGCAGCGCTACTCTGCACTATTCTACAAGATTGTCATCTCGAAGATGTTGGTGATGTGCTCTCTGCAGAAGAGCACTTCACACACTTTCAGAACGAAAGCCATGCGAGGCTAGACAGAGCCTATGTGTCAGTAGAGTTAATGCGAGTATGTTCGAATTATGAAGTAAAAAGTGTGTCTTTCAGTGACCACAGTTTAGTAATGTTCACTATAGGGTATAAAAAGAAGAAGACACGCTTTAACTGGGACGTGTGGAAATTAAACGACTTATTATTAAAAGATGAATTGTTCGTTGAAGCTGTGCAGGATTCCATTAACAAAATGTTAGCTGAGCCTCAAGCGAACGTGATTGAAGCCTGGGAGCGTTTTAAGGAGGTAACAAAGATGAAAGCCATAGAAAGATCCGGTGTGTTACATAGAGCCAAAAAGGAAAAAGAAAAAGATTTGCAATGTCAGTTAGACTTTGCATTGAGTCTAGAAAGTAAAATGCCAGGAAAGTACACAAAAGAAATAAGGCAGTTAAAAAACCAATTGGAGGCAATTGACATTGAAAAATATAGAGGTGCGGTGATAAGGGCACGTGCAGAAAAATTATCTCTCGGCGAAACACCAACAAAGCGTGCACTTGGGGATGAAAAAAGATACGCCAAGCGAAATGAAATCAAAGCGATTGCAACTGATAGCGGTATTGTACGTGAAGCGACAGCAATTGAGCAAGTATTTGTTGAATATTTCCGAGGCTTATTTGGCCGAAAAGTGAAGGCAGAGGAAGGGTTTGAGGATCAGTTTCTGCATTTGATACCAAAGCTCTCTGATAACGAGAGAGAGCAGCTGGAGATAGCGATTGAAGTGTCCGAAATAGAAAAGGCTATTGACGACCTAGCGGCTGGCAAAGCACCGGGACCTGATGGAATTGGTGCCGCATTGTACAAGACTTTTAAAGGTGTTATTTCTGTTGCCTTACATCGTGTCTTCACGGAGGCTATAAGATTAAAGGTTCTGCCCGGCTCATTTAAAAAGACGCACGTAATACTCATACCGAAAACTGACGACCCCAAAAAATTATTGTCCGTCAAGTCGTACCGACCAATCAGTTTAGCCAACACAGACTATAAAGTGTTTATGAAGGTTCTTGCAGGCAGGTTGCAAAGGATGATGAAAATACTAGTTGGACCACACCAGACTTGTGGTATAAAAGGACGCACAATAAATACAAATGTTCATGTAGCGAGAAGCGTGCTGGAGAGTTGCGATGTGTTTGGTAGCAAGGTTGCAATGTTGCAATTAGATCTGGAAAAAGCCTTTGACCGTGTAAATCATGATATCCTTTTTTTGATACTAGAATATGTTAATGTAGGGTCTGTTATTTTGGAAGGGGTAAAAATGGCCTATAGAGAGTGCTTTACGAGTCTTGTAATTAATGGGCGACTTACTGAAAGCTTTCAAGTGACAAACGGTGTGCGGCAAGGTGATCCCATTTCGGCTTTATTATTTGCAATATATATGGAACCTTTCTGCATGAAGATTATTAGCAATGAAACAATAAAAGGGTATCAGCTAATGAACAGTGAAGTTAAAATGCTAACATATGCCGACGATATTGCCGTGTTTTGTAGCGATAAGGAAAGTGTCAGTGAAGTGATACGTCATGTGGACTATTTTTGCAAGATGACAGGCAGTGCAGTAAACTGGGACAAATGCCTAGGCTTGTGGCATGGTTCTTGGGAGACCACCCCACAAAACTTTGCAAATATGAACTGGTCACTTGTACCGACGAAGTATCTCGGAGTACCCCTCCAGCATTACAAAAACACGGATGATTACTGGAAAGAGATATGTGAGAGCACTCGTGAGAAGACAAGAAACTGGGGTGGTAGGGAACTTTCTATGTTTTCTAGAGCGACTGCATGCAATTGGTTCATTGTTTGCAAAGTATGGTATGTTCTGCAGTTCCTATTTATGTCAAGAGCAAATGTGCAGAAATTGCATCGAGTCTTAGCTGTGTTTGTTTGGGGGTCGGTTTGGGAGCGTACGAGTCGAACAAACTTATTTCATTCACTAAGAAATGGTGGTTTAGGATTGGCTCACCTCTTCCTCAAGCAAATTGTGTCTAGATATATTTTTTTACGCGACCAATGTAACCCGTTTGTGAGAACATTTCTACAAATTGTACTTTCTAATAAGATTCCTGATTATGTGGTATCAAGTATGTCTGTGAAATGTAACCTACGTGGATATTTAAGAGAAGTTATAATGGCATATGAAATACTGAAAGTGAGATTTTCAATGGAATATTTATCTGTTGTAAAGAGAAAACGTCTTTACAGAGATTTACGTGACGTAATGCTGCCTCAGCCTATCTACAGATCAGTATACCAGGTTGGTGCTGAACGTGACGTATTGAAGAGAGTGAAAATGATGACCGTACGCGCAAGTGCAAAGACATTTTTTTTTCAGCTGCACAGCGGAACATTGCCCGTAAAACCATGGTTGCAAGAAAAGGGTTTCTTTGTTCCGTGGTCGATGGACTGCCTTATCTGTAAGAAACCCGAGACTGTCAACCACATTTTTCTTGATTGCTGGGATGCTGTTTTTCTGTGGGACATTCTGCAGCGTACCTTGAAAAAGGACTTGCCTATCACACCACACGGTATTAGATTCTTGGCTGTAGAAAATGAGGATGGTGTGCCTTATGATATGTTTATGTTGCTTGTGCTTCACAGCGTGTGGCGAACTAGAATGGCAGTAAGACACGTAGATAAAGATGCCCGATGTGCGCATGAATACTTCACGGAAAGTATTGTATACATAAGAGACGTGTTATCTTCCAGAGAAGAAAGACCTGAATGGGTGTCGTTGTTGAATGTGTTGGCTACAATGAAGCAGTTTTAAATGAAACCAGTCACAGCCAGGCTGGTGTTTTTTTTTTTTTAAACTTGTTTAAAAGTGATCGTAAATTGTATTTCTTTTGTGCGAAGCCGGCAATAGAGAAAAAAAAAAAGTCTCCGTGGCGCTATTGGCTAGCGCGATCGGCTGGTAACCGAAAGGTTGGAGGTTCGAGCCCACGCGGTGGTGGTGCGGCGCTTTTTTTCTTTGGGCTGATAGCTTTGAAGATATGTTGTGATAGTGGTGAGAGTGGAGCACGACTGTCTCCGTGGCGCAATTGGCTAGCGCGATGGGCTGTTAACGGAAAAGTTGGAGGTTCGAGCCCTCTCGGGAGTGGTGTGTTGCTTTTTTCTTTGCGCTTATAGCTTTTGTTCTGATGGTGGTGAGAGTGGAGCAGGACTGTCTCCGTGGCGCAATTGGCTAGCGCGATCGGCTGTTAACCGAAAGGTTCGAGGTTCAAGCCCTCCCGGGAGTGGTGTGTTGCTTTTTACTTTGCGCTGATAGGTTTGAAGATATGTTCTGTTGGTGGTGAGAGTGGAGCACGACTCTCTCCGTTGCGCAATTGGCTAGCGCGATCGGGTGTTAACCAAAAGGTTGGAGGTTCGAGCCCACCCGGTGGTGGTGCGGCGCTTTTTTCCTTTGGGCTGATAGCTCTGAAGAATTGTTCTGACGGTGGTGAGAGTGGAGCAGGACTGTCTCCGTGGCGCCATTGGCTAGCGCAATCGGCTGTTAATCGAAAAGTTGGAGGTTCGACCTCTCCCGGGAGTGGTGTGTTGCTTTTTTCTTTGCGCTGATAGCTTTGAAGATATGTTCTGATGGTGGTGGTGTGGAGAACGACTGTCTCCGTGGCGCAATTGGCTGGCGCGATTGGCTGTTAACCGAAAGGTTGGAGGTTCGAGCCCTCCCGGGAGTGGTGTGTTGCTTTTTTTTCTTTGCGCTGATAGCTTTGAAGTTATGTTCTGATGGTGGTGAGAGTGGAGCACGACTGTCTCCGTAGCGTAATTGGCTAGCGCGATAGGCTATTAACCGAAAGGTTGGAGACTAGAGCCCACCCGGTAGTGGTGCGGCGCTTTTTTTCCTTTGGGCTGATAGCTCTGAAGAAATGTTCTGACGGTGGTGAGAGTGGAGAAAGACTGTCTCCGTGGCGCAATTGGCTAGCGCGATCGGCTGTTAACTGAAAGGTTGGAGGTTCGAGCCCTCCCGGGAGTGGTGTGTTGCTTTTTTTTCTTTGGGCTGATAGCTTTGAAGATATGTTCTGATGGTGGTGAGAGTGGAGCAGGACTGTCTCCGTGGCGCCATTGGCTAGCGCGATCGGCTGTTAACCGAAAGGTTGGAGGTTCGAGCCCTCCCAGGAGTGGTGTGTTGCTTTTTTTTCTTTGGGCTGATAGCTTTGAAGATATGTACTTATGTTGGTGATTGTGGAGCAGGACTGTCTTCATGGCGCAATTGGCTAGCGCGATCGGCTGTTAAGCGAAAGGTTGGAGGTTCGAGCCCACGCGGTGGTGGTGCGGCGCTTTTTTTTCTTTGGGCTGATAGCTTTGAAGATATGTTCTGATGGTGGTGAGAGTGGAGCAGGACTGTCTCCGTGGCGGAAGTGGCTAGCGCGATCGGCTGTTAACCGAAAGGTTGGAGGTTCGAGCCCTCCCGGGAGTGGTGTGTTGCTTTTTTTTTCTTTGGGCTGATAGCTTTGATGATATGTTCTGATGGTGGTGAGAGCGGAGCAGGACTGTCTCCGTGGCGCTATTGGCTAGCGCGATCGGGTGTTAACCAAAAGGTTGGAGGTTCGAGCCCACACGGTGGTGGTGCGGAGCTTTTTTTCTTTGGGCTGATAGCTCTGAAGAATTGTTCTGACGGTGGTGAGAGTGGAGCAGGACTGTCTCCGTGGCGCCATTGGCTAGCGCAATCGGCTGTTAATCGAAAAGTTGAAGGTTCGACCTCTCCCTGGAGTGGTGTGTTGCTTTTTTCTTTGTGCTGATAGCTTTGAAGATATGTTCTGATGGTGGTGGTGTGAAGCACGACTGTCTCCGTGGCGCAATTGGCTGGCGCGATCGGCTGTTAACCGAAAGGTTGGAGGTTCGAGCCCTCCCGGGAGTGGTGTGTTGCTTTTTTTTCTTTGCGCTGATAGCTTTGAAGATATGTTCTGATGGTGGTGAGAGTGGAGCACGACCGTCTCCGTGGCGTAATTGGCTAGCGCGATGGGCTATTAACCGAAAGGTTGGAGGTTCGAGCCCACGCGGTGGTGGTGCGGCGCTTTTTATTCTTTGGGCTGATAGCTTTGAAGATATGTTCTGATGGTGGTGAGAGTGGAGCAGGACTGTCTCCGTGGCGGAAGTGGCTAGCGCGATCGGCTGTTAACCGAAAGATTGGAGGTTCGAGCCCTCTCGGGAGTGGTGTGTTGCTTTTTTTTCTTTGGGCTGATAGCTCTGAAGAAATGTTCTGACGGTGGTGAGAGTGGAGCATGACTGTCTCCGTGGCACAATAGGCTAGCGCGATGGGCTCTTAACCGAAAGGTTGGAGGTTCGAGCCCACCCGATGGTGGTGCGGCGATTTTTTTCTTTGGGCTGATAGCTCTGAAGAAATGTTCTGGCGGTGGTGAGAGTGGAGCATGAATGTCTCCGTGGCGCAATTGGCTAGCGCGATCGGCTGTTAACCGAAAGGTTGGACGTTCGAGCCCTCCCGGGATTGGTGTGTTGCTTTTTTCTTTGCGCTGATAGCTTTGAAGTTATGTTCTGATGGTGGTGAGAGTGGAGCACGACTGTCTCCGTAGCGTAATTGGCTAGCGCGATAGGCTATTACCCGAAATGTTGGAGGCTAGAGCCCACCCGGTAGTGGTGAGGCGCCTTTTTTCCTTTGGCCTGATAGCTCTGAACAAATGTTCTGACGGTGGTGAGAGTGGAGAAAGACTGTCTCCGTGGCGCAATTGGCTAGCGCGATCGGCTCATAACTGAAAGGTTGGAGGTTCGAGCCCTCCCGGGAGTGGTGTGTTGCTTTTTTTTTCTTTGGGCTGATAGCTTTGAAGATATGTTCTGATGGTGGTGAGAGTGGAGCAGGACTGTCTCCGTGGCGCCATTGGCTAGCGCGATCGGCTGTTACCGAAAGGTTGGAGGTTCGAGCCCTCCCAGGAGTGGTGTGTTGCTTTTTTCTTTGCGCTGATAGCTTTGAAGATATGTTCTGATGGTGATGGGAGTGGAGCACGACTGTCTCCGTGGCGCAATTGGCTAGCGCGATCGGCTGTTAACCGAAAGGTTGGAGGTTCGAGCCCTCCCGGGAGTGGTGTGTTGCTTTTTTTTTCTTTGCGCTGATAGCTTTGAAGATATGTTCTGATGGTGGTGAGAGTGGAGCACGACTGTCTCCGTGGCGTAATTGGCTAGCGCAATGGGCTATTAACCGAAAGGTTGGAGGTTCGAGCTCACCGGGTGGTGGTGCGGCGCTTTTTTTCTTTGGGCTGAGAGCTCTGAAGAAATGTTCTGACGGTGGTGAGAGTAGAGCATGACTGTCTCCGTGGCGCAATTGGCTAGCGCGATGGGCTCTTAACCGAAAGGTTGGAGGTTCGAGCCCACCCGATGGTGGTGCGGCGATTTTTTTTCTTTGGGCTGATAGCTCCGAAGAAATGTTCTGACGGTGGTGAGAGTGGAGCACGACTGCCTCCGTGGCGCAATTGGCTAGCGCGATCGGCTGGTAACTGAAAAGTTGGAGGTTCGAGCCCTCCCGGGAGTGGTGTGTTGCTTTTTTTTCTTTGGGCTGATAGCTTTGAAGATATGTTCTGATGGTGGTGAGAGTGGAGCAGGATTGTCTCCGTGGCGCTATTGGCTAGCGCGATCGGCTGGTAACCGAAAGGTTGGAGGTTCGAGCCCACGCGGTGGTGGTGCGGTGCTTTTTTTCTTTGGGCTGATAGCTTTGAAGATATGTTGTGATAGTGGTGAGAGTGGAGCACGACTGTCTCCGTGGCGCAATTGACTAGCGCGATGGGCTATTAACCGAAAGTTTGGAGGCTCGAGCCCACCTGGTGGTGGTGCGGCGCTTTTTTTCCTTTGGGCTGATAGCTCTGAAGAAATGTTCTGACGGTGGTGAGAGTGGAGAAAGACTGTCTCCGTGGCGGTGGTGGCTAGCGCGATCGGCTGTTACCCGAAAGGTTGGAGGTTCGAGCCCACCCGGAAGTGGTGTGTTGCTTTTTTCTTTGCGCTGAGAGCTTTGAACATATGTTCTGGTGGTGGTGAGAGTGGAGCGGGACTGTCTCCGTGGCGCAATTGGCTAGCGCGATCGGCTGTTATCCGAAAGGTTGGAGGTTCGAGCCCACCCGGTGGTGGTGCGGCGCTTTTTTTTCTTTCGGCTGATAGCTTTGAAGATATGTTCTGATGGTGGTGAGAGTGGAGCAGGACTGTCTCCGTGGCGCAATTGGCTAGCGCGATCGGTTGTTAGCGCAAACGTTGGAGGTTAGAGCCCTCTCGGGAGTGGTGTGTTGCTTTTTTCTTTGCGCTTATAGCTTTTGTTCTGATGGTGGTGAGAGTGGAGCACGACTGTATGCGCAGCGCAATTGACTAGCGCGATCGGCTGTTAACCGAAAGGTTCGTGGTTCAAGCGCTCCCGGGAGTGGTGTGTTGCTTTTTTCTTTGCGCTGATAGCTTTGAAGATATGTTCTGTTGGTGGTGAGAAAGGAACACGACTATCTCCGTGGCGCCATTGGCTAGCGCGATCGGCTGTTAACCGAAAGGTTGGAGGTTCGAGCCCACACGGAGGTGGTGCGGCGCTTTTTTCCTTTGGGCTGATAGCTCTGAAGAATTGTTCTGACGGTGGTGAGAGTGGAGCATGACTGTCTCCGTGGCACAATAGGCTAGCGCGATGGGCTCTTAACCGAAAGGTTGGAGGTTCGAGCCCACCCGATGGTGGTGCGGCGATTTTTTTCTTTGGGCTGATAGCTCTGAAGAAATGTTCTGACGGTGGTGAGAGTGGAGAAAGACTGTCTCCGTGGCGCAATTGGCTAGCGCGATCGGCTCATAACTGAAAGGTTGGAGGTTCGAGCCCTCCCGGGAGTGGTGTTTTGCTTTTTTTTTCTTTGGGCTGATAGCTTTGAAGATATGTTCTGATGGTGGTGAGATTGGAGCAGGACTGTCTCCGTGGCGCCATTGGCTAGCGCGATCGGCTGTTACCGAAAGGTTGGAGGTTCGAGCCCTCCCAGGAGTGGTGTGTTGCTTTTTTCTTTGCGCTGATAGCTTTGAAGATATGTTCTGATGGTGATGGGAGTAGAGCACGACTGTCTCCGTGGCGCAATTGGCTAGCGCGATGGGCTATTAACCGAAAGTTTGGAGGCTCGAGCCCACCTGGTGGTGGTGCGGCGCTTTTTTTCCTTTGGGCTGATAGCTCTGAAGAAATGTTCTGATGGTGGTGAGAGTGGAGAAAGACTGTCTCCGTGGCGGTGGTGGCTAGCGCGATCGGCTGTTACCCGAAAGGTTGGAGGTTCGAGCCCACCCGGAAGTGGTGTGTTGCTTTTTTCTTTGCGCTGAGAGCTTTGAACATATGTTCTGGTGGTGGTGAGAGTGGAGCGGGACTGTCTCCGTGGCGCAATTGGCTAGCGCGATCGGCTGTTAACCGAAAGGTTGGAGGTTCGAGCCCACGCGGTGGTGGTGCGGTGCTTTTTTTTCTTTGGGCTGATAGCTTTGAAGATATGTTGTGATGGTGATGAGAGAGGAGCACGACTGTCTCCGTGGCGCAATTAGCTAGCGCGATGGGCTGGTAACTGAAAGGTTGGAGGTTCGAGCCCTCCCAGGAGTGGTGTGTTGCTTTTTTTTTCTTTGGGCTGATAGCTTTGAAGATATGTTCTGTTGGTGGTGAGAGTGGAGCACGACTCTCTCCGTTGCGCAATTGGCTAGCGCGATCGGGTGTTAACCAAAAGGTTGGAGGTTCGAGCCCACCCGGTGGTGGTGCGGCGCTTTTTTTCCTTTGGGCTGATAGCTCTGAAAAATTGTTCTGACGGTGGTGAGAGTAAAGCAGGACTGTCTCCGTGGCGCAATTGGCTAGCGCAATCGGCTGTTAATCGAAAGGGTGGAGGTTCGACCTCTCCCGGGAGTGGTGTGTTGCTTTTTTCTTTGCGCTGATAGCTTTGAAGATATGTTCTGATGGTGATGGGAGTGGAGCACGACTGTCTCCGTGGCGCAATTGGCTAGAGCGATCGGCTGTTAACCGAAAGGTTGGAGGTTCGAGCCCTCCCGGGAGTGGTGTGTTGCTTTTTTTTCTTTGCGCTGATAGCTTTGAAGATATGTTCTGATGGTGGTGAGAGTGGAGCACGACTGTCTCCGTGGCGTAATTGGCTAGCGCGATGGGCTATTAACCGAAAGGTTGGAGGTTCGAGCTCACCGGGTGGTGGTGCGGCGCTTTTTTTCTTTGGGCTGATAGCTCTGAAGAAATGTTCTGACGGTGGTGAGAGTGGAGCATGACTGTCTCCGTGGCGCAATTGGCTAGCGCGATGGGCTCTTAACCGAAAGGTTGGAGGTTCGAGCCCACCCGATGGTGGTGCGGCGATTTTTTTTCTTTGGGCTGATAGCTCCGAAGAAATGTTCTGACGGTGGTGAGAGTGGAGCACGACTGCCTCCGTGGCGCAATTGTCTAGCGCGATCGGCTGGTAACTGAAACGTTGGAGGTTCGAGCCCTCCCGGGAGTGGTGTGTTGCTTTTTTTTTTCTTTGGGCTGATAGCTTTGAAGATATGTTCTGATGGTGGTGAGAGCGGAGCAGGACTGTCTCCGTGGCGCTATTGGCTAGCGCGATCGGCTGGTAACCGAAAGGTTGGAGGTTCGAGCCCACGCGGTGGTGGTGCGGTGCTTTTTTTCTTTGGGCTGATAGCTTTGAAGATATGTTGTGATAGTGGTGAGAGTGGAGCACGACTGCCTCCGTGGCGCAATTGGCTAGCGCGATGGGCTGTTACCGGAAAAGTTGGAGGTTCGAGCCCTCTCGGGAGTGGTGTGTTGCTTTTTTCTTTGCGCTGATAGCTTTGAAGATATGTTCTGATGGTGATGGGAGTGGAGCACGACTGTCTCCGTGGCGCAATTGGCTAGAGCGATCGGCTGTTAACCGAAAGGTTGGAGGTTCGAGCTCACCGGGTGGTGGTGCGGCGCTTTTTTTCTTTGGGCTGATAGCTCTGAAGAAATGTTCTGACGGTGGTGAGAGTGGAGCATGACTGTCTCCGTGGCGCAATTGGCTAGCGCGATGGGCTCTTAACCGAAAGGTTGGAGGTTCGAGCCCACCCGATGGTGGTGCGGCGATTTTTTTTCTTTGGGCTGATAGCTCCGAAGAAATGTTCTGACGGTGGTGAGAGTGGAGCACGACTGCCTCCGTGGCGCAATTGTCTAGCGCGATTCGCTGGTAACTGAAACGTTGGAGGTTCGAGCCCTCCCGGGAGTGGTGTGTTGCTTTTTTTTTCTTTGGGCTGATAGCTTTGAAGATATGTTCTGATGGTGGTGAGAGCGGAGCAGGACTGTCTCCGTGGCGCTATTGGCTAGCGCGATCGGCTGGTAACCGAAAGGTTGGAGGTTCGAGCCCACGCGGTGGTGGTGCGGTGCTTTTTTTCTTTGGGCTGATAGCTTTGAAGATATGTTCTGATGGTGGTGAGAGTGGAACAGGACTGTCTCCGTGGCGCAATTGGCTAGCGCGATCGGTTGTTAGCGCAAAAGTTGGAGGTTAGAGCCCTCTCGGGAGTGGTGTGTTGCTTTTTTCTTTGCGCTTATAGCTTTTGTTCTGATGGTGGTGAGAGTGGAGCACGACTGTATGCGCAGCGCAATTGGCTAGCGCAATCGGCTGTTAACCGAAAGGTTCGTGGTTCAAGCGCTCCCGGGAGTGGTGTGTTGCTTTTTTCTTTGCGCTGATAGCTTTGAAGATATGTTCTGACGGTGGTGAGAGTGGAGCACGACTGCCTCCGTGGCGCAATTGTCTAGCGCGATTCGCTGGTAACTGAAACGTTGGAGGTTCGAGCCCTCCCGGGAGTGGTGTGTTGCTTTTTTTTTCTTTGGGCTGATAGCTTTGAAGATATGTTCTGATGGTGGTGAGAGCGGAGCAGGACTGTCTCCGTGGCGCTATTGGCTAGCGCGATCGGCTGGTAACCGAAAGGTTGGAGGTTCGAGCCCACGCGGTGGTGGTGCGGTGCTTTTTTTCTTTGGGCTGATAGCTTTGAAGATATGTTCTGATGGTGGTGAGAGTGGAACAGGACTGTCTCCGTGGCGCAATTGGCTAGCGCGATCGGTTGTTAGCGCAAAAGTTGGAGGTTAGAGCCCTCTCGGGAGTGGTGTGTTGCTTTTTTCTTTGCGCTTATAGCTTTTGTTCTGATGGTGGTGAGAAAGGAACACGACTATCTCCGTGGCGCCATTGGCTAGCGCGATCGGCTGTTAACCGAAAGGTTGGAGGTTCGAGCCCACACGGAGGTGGTGCGGCGCTTTTTTCCTTTGGGCTGATAGCTCTGAAGAATTGTTCTGACGGTGGTGAGAGTGGAGCATGACTGTCTCCGTGGCACAATAGGCTAGCGCGATGGGCTCTTAACCGAAAGGTTGGAGGTTCGAGCCCACCCGATGGTGGTGCGGCGATTTTTTTCTTTGGGCTGATAGCTCTGAAAAAGTGTTCTGGTGGTGGTGAGAGTGGAGCGGGACTGTCTCCGTGGCGCAATTGGCTAGCGCGATCGGCTGTTAACCGAAAGGTTGGAGGTTCGAGCCCACGCGGTGGTGGTGCGGTGCTTTTTTTTCTTTGGGCTGATAGCTTTGAAGATATGTTGTGATGGTGATGAGAGAGGAGCACGACTGTCTCCGTGGCGCAATTAGCTAGCGCGATGGGCTGGTAACTGAAAGGTTGGAGGTTCGAGCCCTCCCAGGAGTGGTGTGTTGCTTTTTTTTCTTTGGGCTGATAGCTTTGAAGATATGTTCTGTTGGTGGTGAGAGTGGAGCACGACTCTCTCCGTTGCGCAATTGGCTAGCGCGATCGGGTGTTAACCAAAAGGTTGGAGGTTCGAGCCCACCCGGTGGTGGTGCGGCGCTTTTTTTCCTTTGGGCTGATAGCTCTGAAAAATTGTTCTGACGGTGGTGAGAGTAAAGCAGGACTGTCTCCGTGGCGCAATTGGCTAGCGCAATCGGCTGTTAATCGAAAGTGTGGAGGTTCGACCTCTCCCGGGAGTGGTGTGTTGCTTTTTTCTTTGCGCTGATAGCTTTGAAGATATGTTCTGATGGTGATGGGAGTGGAGCACGACTGTCTCCGTGGCGCAATTGGCTAGAGCGTTCGGCGGTTAACCGAAAGGTTGGAGGTTCGAGCCCTCCCGGGAGTGGTGTGTTGCTTTTTTTTCTTTGCGCTGATAGCTTTGAAGATATGTTCTGATGGTGGTGAGAGTGGAGCACGACTGTCTCCGTGGCGTAATTGGCTAGCGCGATGGGCTATTAACCGAAAGGTTGGAGGTTCGAGCTCACCGGGTGGTGGTGCGGCGCTTTTTTTCTTTGGGCTGATAGCTCTGAAGAAATGTTCTGACGGTGGTGAGAGTGGAGCATGACTGTCTCCGTGGCGCAATTGGCTAGCGCGATGGGCTCTTAACCGAAAGGTTGGAGGTTCGAGCCCACCCGATGGTGGTGCGGCGATTTTTTTTCTTTGGGCTGATAGCTCCGAAGAAATGTTCTGACGGTGGTGAGAGTTGAGCACGACTGCCTCCGTGGCGCAATTGTCTAGCGCGATCGGCTGGTAACTTAAACGTTGGAGGTTCGAGCCCTCCCGAGAGTGGTGTGTTGCTTTTTTTTTCTTTGGGCTGATAGCTTTGAAGATATGTTCTGATGGTGGTGAGAGCGGAGCAGGACTGTCTCCGTGGCGCTATTGGCTAGCGCGATCGGCTGGTAACCGAAAGGTTGGAGGTTCGAGCCCACGCGGTGGTGGCGCGGTGCTTTTTTTCTTTGGGCTGATAGCTTTGAAGATATGTTGTGATAGTGGTGAGAGTGGAGCACGACTGTCTCCGTGGCGCAATTGGCTAGCGCGATGGGCTGTTACCGGAAAAGTTGGAGGTTCGAGCCCTCTCGGGAGTGGTGTGTTGCTTTTTTCTTTGCGCTGATAGCTTTGAAGATATGTTCTGATGGTGATGGGAGTGGAGCACGACTGTCTCCGTGGCGCAATTGGCTAGAGTGATCGGCTGTTAACCGAAAGGTTGGAGGTTCGAGCTCACCGGGTGGTGGTGCGGCGCTTTTTTTCTTTGGGCTGATAGCTCTGAAGAAATGTTCTGACGGTGGTGAGAGTGGAGCATGACTGTCTCCGTGGCGCAATTGGCTAGCGCGATGGGCTCTTAACCGAAAGGTTGGAGGTTCGAGCCCACCCGATGGTGGTGCGGCGATTTTTTTTCTTTGGGCTGATAGCTCCGAAGAAATGTTCTGACGGTGGTGAGAGTGTAGCACGACTGCCTCCGTGGCGCAATTGGCTAGCGCGATCGGCTGGTAACTGAAAAGTTGGAGGTTCGAGCCCTCCCGGGAGTGGTGTGTTGCTTTTTTTTCTTTGGGCTGATAGCTTTGAAGATATGTTCTGATGGTGGTGAGAGCGGAGCAGGATTGTCTCCGTGGCGAAATTGGCTAGCACGTTGGGCTGTTAACCGAAAGGTTGGAGGTTCGAGCCCACCCGGAAGTGGTGTGATGATTTTTTTTCTTTGCGCTGATAGCTTTGAAGATACGTTCTGATGGTGGTGAGAGCGGAACAGGACTGTCTCCGTGGCGCAATTGGCTAGCGCGATGGGCTATTAACCGAAAGTTTGGAGGCTCGAGCCCACCTGGTGGTGGTGCGGCGCTTTTTTTCCTTTGGGCTGATAGCTCTGAAGAAATGTTCTGATGGTGGTGAGAGTGGAGAAAGACTGTCTCCGTGGCGGTGGTGGCTAGCGCGATCGGCTGTTACCCGAAAGGTTGGAGGTTCGAGCCCACCCGGAAGTGGTGTGTTGCTTTTTTGTTTGCGCTGAGAGCTTTGAACATATGTTCTGGTGGTGGTGAGAGTGGAGCGGGACTGTCTCCGTGGCGCAATTGGCTAGCGCGATCGGCTGTTAACCGAAAGGTTGGAGGTTCGAGCCCACGCGGTGGTGGTGCGGTGCTTTTTTTTCTTTGGGCTGATAGCTTTGAAGATATGTTGTGATGGTGATGAGAGAGGAGCACGACTGTCTCCGTGGCGCAATTAGCTAGCGCGATGGGCTGGTAACTGAAAGGTTGGAGGTTCGAGCCCTCCCAGGAGTGGTGTGTTGCTTTTTTTTCTTTGGGCTGATAGCTTTGAAGATATGTTCTGATGGTGGTGAGAGTGGAGCACGACTCTCTCCGTTGCGCAATTGGCTAGCGCGATCGGGTGTTAACCGAAAGGTTGGAGGTTCGAGCCCACCCGGTGGTGGTGCGGCGCTTTTTTTCCTTTGGGCTGATAGCTCTGAAAAATTGTTCTGACGGTGGTGAGAGTAAAGCAGGACTGTCTCCGTGGCGCAATTGGCTAGCGCAATCGGCTGTTAATTGAAAGGGTGGAGGTTCGACCTCTCCCGGGAGTGGTGTGTTGCTTTTTTCTTTGCGCTGATAGCTTTGAAGATATGTTCTGATGGTGATGGGAGTGGAGCACGACTGTCTCCGTGGCGCAATTGGCTAGAGCGATCGGCTGTTAACCGAAAGGTTGGAGGTTCGAGCCCTCCCGGGAGTGGTGTGTTGCTTTTTTTTCTTTGCGCTGATAGCTTTGAAGATATGTTCTGATGGTGGTGAGAGTGGAGCACGACTGTCTCCGTGGCGTAATTGGCTAGCGCGATGGGCTATTAACCGAAAGGTTGGAGGTTCGAGCTCACCGGGTGGTGGTGCGGCGCTTTTTTTCTTTGGGCTGATAGCTCTGAAGAAATGTTCTGACGGTGGTGAGAGTGGAGCATGACTGTCTCCGTGGCGCAATTGGCTAGCGCGATGGGCTCTTAACCGAAAGGTTGGAGGTTCGAGCCCACCCGATGGTGGTGCGGCGATTTTTTTTCTTTGGGCTGATAGCTCCGAAGAAATGTTCTGACGGTGGTGAGAGTGGAGCACGACTGCCTCCGTGGCGCAATTGTCTAGCGCGATTGGCTGGTAACTGAAACGTTGGAGGTTCGAGCCCTCCCGGGAGTGGTGTGTTGCTTTTTTTTTCTTTGGGCTGATAGCTTTGAAGATATGTTCTGATGGTGGTGAGAGCGGGGCAGGACTGTCTCCGTGGCGCTATTGGCTAGCGCGATCAGCTGGTAACCGAAAGGTTGGAGGTTCGAGCCCACGCGGTGGTGGTGCGGTTCTTTTTTTCTTTGGGCTGATAGCTTTGAAGATATGTTGTGATAGTGGTGAGAGTGGAGCACGACTCTCTCCGTTGCGCAATTGGCTAGCGCGATCGGGTGTTAACCAAAAGGTTGGAGGTTCGAGCCCGCCCGGTGGTGGTGCGGCGCTTTTTTTCCTTTGGGCTGATAGCTCTGAAGAATTGTTCTGACGGTGGTGAGAGTGGAGCAGGACTGTCTCCGTGGCGCCATTGGCTAGCGCAATCGGCTGTTAATCGAAAAGTTGGAGGTTCGACCTCTCCCGGGAGTGGTGTGTTGCTTTTTTCTTTGCGCTGATAGCTTTGAAGTTATTTCTGATGGTGAAGGTGTGGAGCACGACTGTCTCCGTGGCGCAATTGGCTGGCGCGATTGGCTGTTAACCGAAAGGTTGGAGGTTCGAGCCCTCCCGGGAGTGGTGTGTTGCTTTTTTTTCTTTGCGCTGATAGCTTTGAAGTTATGTTCTGATGGTGGTGAGAGTGGAGCACGACTGTCTCCGTAGCGTAATTGGCTAGCGCGATAGGCTATTAACCGAAAGGTTGGAGGCTAGAGCCCACCCGGTAGTGGTGCGGCGCTTTTTTTCCTTTGGGCTGATAGCTCTGAAGAAATGTTCTGACGGTGGTGAGAGTGGAGAAAGACTGTCTCCGTGGCGCAATTGGCTAGCGCGATCGGCTGTTAACTAAAAGGTTGGAGGTTCGAGCCCACCCGATGGTGGTGCGGCGATTTTTTTCTTTGGGCTGATAGCTCTGAAGAAATGTTCTGGCGGTGGTGAGAGTGGAGCATGAATGTCTCCGTGGCGCAATTGGCTAGCGCGATCGGCTGTTAACCGAAAGGTTGGACGTTCGAGCCCTCCCGGGAGTGGTGTGTTGCTTTTTTCTTTGCGCTGATAGCTTTGAAGTTATGTTCTTATGGTGGTGAGAGTGGAGCACGACTGTCTCCGTAGCGTAATTGGCTAGCGCGATAGGCTATTAACCGAAAGGTTGGAGGCTAGAGCCCACCCGGTAGTGGTGAGGCGCTTTTTTTCCTTTGGGCTGATAGCTCTGAAGAAATGTTCTGACGGTGGTGAGAGTGGAGAAAGACTGTCTCCGTGGCGCAATTGGCTAGCGAGATCGGCTGTTAACTGAAAGGTTGGAGGTTCGAGCCCTCCCGGGAGTGGTGTGTTGCTTTTTTTTTTCTTTGGGCTGATAGCTTTGAAGATATGTTCTGATGGTGGTGAGAGCGGAGCAGGACTGTCTCCATGGCGCTATCGGCTAGCGCGATCGGCTGGTAACCGAAAGGTTGGAGGTTCAAGCCCACGCGGTGGTGGTGCGGTGCTTTTTTTCTTTGGGCTGATAGCTTTGAAGATATGTTGTGATAGTGGTGAGAGTGGAGCACGACTGTCTCCGTGGCGTAATTGGCTAGCGCGATGGGCTGTTACCGGAAAAGTTGGAGGTTCGAGCCCTCTCGGGAGTGGTGTGTTGCTTTTTTCTTTGCGCTGATAGCTTTGAAGATATGTTCTGATGGTGATGGGAGTGGAGCACGACTGTCTCCGTGGCGCAATTGGCTAGAGCGATCGGCTGTTAACCGAAAGGTTGGAGGTTTGAGCTCACCGGGTGGTGGTGCGCGCTTTTTTTCTTTGGGCTGATAGCTCTGAAGAAATGTTCTGACGGTGGTGAGAGTGGAGCATGACTGTCTCCGTGGCGCAATTGGCTAGCGCGATGGGCTCTTAACCGAAAGGTTGGAGGTTCGAGCCCACCCGATCGTGGTGCGGCGATTTTTTTTCTTTGGGCTGATAGCTCCGAAGAAATGTTCTGACGGTGGTGAGAGTGGAGCACGACTGCCTCCGTGGCGCAATTGTCTAGCACGATCGGCTGGTAACTGAAACGTTGGAGGTTCGAGCCCTCCCGGGAGTGGTGTGTTGCTTTTTTTTTCTTTGGGCTGATAGCTTTGAAGATATGTTCTGATGGTGGTGAGAGCGGAGCAGGACTGTCTCCGTGGCGCTATTGGCTAGCGCGATCGGCTGGTAACCGAAAGGTTGGAGGTTCGAGCCCACGCGGTGGTTGTGCGGTGCTTTTTTTCTTTGGGCTGATAGCTTTGAAGATATGTTGTGATAGTGGTGAGAGTGTAGCACGACTCTCTCCGTTGCGCAATTGGCTAGCGCGATCGGGTGTTAACCAAAAGGTTGGAGGTTCGAGCCCGCCCGGTGGTGGTGCGGCGCTTTTTTTCCTTTGGGCTGATAGCTCTGAAGAATTGTTCTGACGGTGGTGAGAGTGGAGCAGGACTGTCTCCGTGGCGCCATTGGCTAGCGCAATCGGCTGTTAATCGAAAAGTTGGAGGTTCGACCTCTCCCGGGAGTGGTGTGTTGCTTTTTTCTTTGCGCTGATAGCTTTGAAGATATGTTCTGATGGTGAAGGTGTGGAGCACGACTGTCTCCGTGGCGCAATTGGCTGGCGCGATTGGCTGTTAACCGAAAGGTTGGAGGTTCGAGCCCTCCCGGGAGTGGTGTGTTGCTTTTTTTTTTTTGCGCTGATAGCTTTGAAGTTATGTTCTGATGGTGGTGAGAGTGGAGCACGACTGTCTCCGTAGCGTAATTGGCTAGCGCGATAGGCTATTAACCGAAAGGTTGGAGGCTAGAGCCCACCCGGTAGTGGTGCGGCGCTTTTTTTTCTTTGGGCTGATAGCTCTGAAGAAATGTTCTGACGGTGGTGAGAGTGGAGAAAGACTGTCTCCGTGGCGCAATTGGCTAGCGCGATCGGCTGTTAACTAAAAGGTTGGAGGTTCGAGCCCACCCGATGGTGGTGCGGCGATTTTTTTCTTTGGGCTGATAGCTCTGAAGAAATGTTCTGGCCGTGGTGAGAGTGGAGCATGAATGTCTCCGTGGCGCAATTGGCTAGCGCGATCGGCTGTTAACCGAAAGGTTGGACGTTCGAGCCCTCCCGGGAGTGGTGTGTTGCTTTTTTCTTTGCGCTGATAGCTTTGAAGTTATGTTCTGATGGTGGTGAGAGTGGAGCACGACTGTCTCCGTAGCGTAATTGGCTAGCGCGATAGGCTATTAACCGAAAGGTTGGAGGCTAGAGCCCACCCGGTAGTGGTGAGGCGCTTTTTTTCCTTTGGGCTGATAGCTCTGAAGAAATGTTCTGACGGTGGTGAGAGTGGAGAAAGACTGTCTCCGTGGCGCAATTGGCTAGCGAGATCGGCTGTTAACTGAAAGGTTGGAGGTTCGAGCCCTCCCGGGAGTGGTGTGTTGCTTTTTTTCTTTGGGCTGATAGCTTTGAAGATATGTTCTGTAGGTGGTGAGGGTGGAGCAGGACTTTCTCCGTGGCGCCATTGGCTAGCGCGATCGGCTGTTAACCGAAAGGTTGGAGGTTCGAGCCCACCCGGTGGTGGTGCGGCGCTTTTTTTCCTTTGGGCTGATAGCTCTGAAAAATTGTTCTGACGGTGGTGAGAGTAAAGCAGGACTGTCTCCGTGGCGCAATTGGCTAGCGCAATCGGCTGTTAATCGAAAGGGTGGAGGTTCGACCTCTCCCGGGAGTGGTGTGTTGCTTTTTTCTTTGCGCTGATAGCTTTGAAGATATGTTCTGATGGTGATGGGAGTGGAGCACGACTGTCTCCGTGGCGCGATTGGCTAGCGCGATCGGCTGTTAACCGAAAGGTTGGAGGTTCGAGCCCTCCCGGGAGTGGTGTGTTGCTTTTTTTTCTTTGCGCTGATAGCTTTGAAGATATGTTCTGATGGTGGTGAGAGTGGAGCACGACTGTCTCCGTGGCGTAATTGGCTAGCGCGATGGGCTATTAACCGAAAGGTTGGAGGTTCGAGCTCACCGGGTGGTGGTGCGGCGCTTTTTTTCTTTGGGCTGATAGCTCTGAAGAAATGTTCTGACGGTGGTGAGAGTGGAGCATGACCGTCACCGTGGCGCATTTGGCTAGCGCGATGGGCTCTTAACCGAAAGGTTGGAGGTTCGAGCCCACCCGATGGTGGTGCGGCGATTTTTTTTCTTTGGGCTGATAGCTCCGAAGAAATGTTCTGACGGTGGTGAGAGTGGAGCACGACTGCCTCCGTGGCGCAATTGTCTAGCGCGATTGGCTGGTAACTGAAAAGTTGCAGGTTCGAGCCCTCCCGGGAGTGGTGTGTTGCTTTTTTTTTCTTTGGGCTGATAGCTTTGAAGATATGTTCTGATGGTGGTGAGAGCGGAGCAGGACTGTCTCCGTGGCGCTATTGGCTAGCGCGATCGGCTGGTAACCGAAAGGTTGGAGGTTCGAGCCCACGCGGTGGTGGTGCGGTGCTTTTTTTCTTTGGGCTGATAGCTTTGAAGATATGTTGTGATAGTGGTGAGAGTGGAGCAGGACTGTCTCCGTGGCGCAATTGGCTAGCGCGATGGGCTGTTACCGGAAAAGTTGGAGGTTCGAGCCCTCTCGGGAGTGGTGTGTTGCTTTTTTCTTTGCGCTTATAGCTTTTGTTCTGATGGTGGTGACAGTGGAGCAGGACTGTCTCCGTGGCGCAATTGGCTAGCACGATCGGCTGTTAACCGAAAGGTTCGAGGTTCAAGCCCTCGCGGGAGTGGTGTGTTGCTTTTTTCTTTGCGCTGATAGGTTTGAAGATATGTTCTGTTGGTGGTGAGAGTGGAGCACGACTCTCTCCGTTGCGCAATTGGCTAGCGCGATCGGGTGTTAACCAAAAGGTTGGAGGTTCGAGCCCGCCCGGTGGTGGTGCGGCGCTTTTTTTCCTTTGGGCTGATAGCTCTGAAGAATTGTTCTGACGGCGGTGAGAGTGGAGCAGGACTGTCTCCGTGGCGCCATTGGCTAGCGCAATCGGCTGTTAATCGAAAAGTTGGAGGTTCGACCTCTCCCGGGAGTGGTGTGTTGCTTTTTTCTTTGCGCTGATAGCTTTGAAGATATGTTCTGATGGTGAAGGTGTGGAGCACGACTGTCTCCGTGGCGCAATTGGCTGGCGCGATTGGCTGTTAACCGAAAGGTTGGAGGTTCGAGCCCTCCAGGGAGTGGTGTGTTGCTTTTTTTTCTTTGCGCTGATAGCTTTAAAGTTATGTTCTGATGGTGGTGAGAGTGGAGCACGACTGTCTCCGTAGCGTAATTGGCTAGCGCGATAGGCTATTAACCGAAAGGTTGGAGGCTAGAGCCCACCCGGTAGTGGTGCGGCGCTTTTTTTCCTTTGGGCTGATAGCTTTGAAGATATGTTCTGATGGTGGTGAGAGTGGAGCTGGACTGTCTCCGTGGCGGAAGTGGCTAGCGCGATCGGCTGTTAACCGAAAGGTTGGAGGTTCGAGCCCTCCCGGGAGTGGTGTGTTGCTTTTTTTCTTTGGACTGATAGATTTGAAGATATGTTCTGATGGTGGTGAGAGCGGAGCAGGACTGTCTCCGTGGCGCTATTGGCTAGCGCGATCGGGTGTTAACCAAAAGGTTGGAGGTTCGAGCCCACCCGGTGGTGGTGCGGCGCTTTTTTTCCTTTGGGCTGATAGCTCTGACGAATTGTTCTGACGGTGGTGAGAGTGGAGCAGGACTGTCTCCGTGGCGCCATTGGCTAGCGCAATCGGCTGTTAATCGAAAAGTTGAAGGTTCGACCTCTCCCGGGAGTGGTGTGTTGCTTTTTTCTTTGTGCTGATAGCTTTGAAGATATGTTCTGATGGTGGTGGTCTGAAGCACGACTGTCTCCGTGGCGCAATTGGCTGGCGCGATCGGCTGTTAACCGAAAGATTGGAGGTTCGAGCCCTCCCGGGAGTGGTGTGTTGCTTTTTTTTCTTTGCGCTGATAGCTTTGAAGATATGTTCTGATGGTGGTGAGAGTGGAGCACGACCGTCTCCGTGGCGTAATTGGCTAGCGCGATGGGCTATTAACCGAAAGGTTGGAGGTTCGAGCCCACCCGGTGGTGGTGCGGCGCTTTTTTTCTTTGGGCTGATAGCTGTAAAGAAATGTTCTGACGGTGGTGAGAGAGGAGCATGACTGTCTCCGTGGCACAATAGGCTAGCGCGATGGGCTCTTAACCGAAAGGTTGGAGGTTCGAGCCCACCCGATGGTGGTGCGGCGATTTTTTTTCTTTGGGCTGATAGCTCTGAAGAAATGTTCTGGCGGTGGTGAGAGTGGAGCATGAATGTCTCCGTGGCGCAATTGGCTAGCGCGATCGGCTGTTAACCGAAAGGTTGGACGTTCGAGCCCTCCCGGGAGTGGTGTGTTGCTTTTTTCTTTGCGCTGATAGCTTTGAAGTTATGTTCTGATGGTGGTGAGAGTGGAGCACGACTGTCTCCGTGGCGTAATTGGCTAGCGCGATGGGCTATTAACCGAAAGGTTGGAGGTTCGAGCTCACCGGGTGGTGGTGCGGCGCTTTTTTTCTTTGGGCTGATAGCTCTGAAGAAATGTTCTGACGGTGGTGAGAGTGGAGCATGACCGTCTCCGTGGCGCAATTGGCTAGCGCGATGGGCTCTTAACTGAAAGGTTGGAGGTTCGAGCCCACCCGATGGTTGTGCGGCGATTTTTTTTCTTTGGGCTGATAGCTCCGAAGAAATGTTCTGACGGTGGTGAGAGTGGAGCACGACTGCCTCCGTGGCGCAATTGTCTAGCGCGATCGGCTGGTAACTGAAAAGTTGGAGGTTCGAGCCCTCGCGGGAGTGGTGTGTTGCTTTTTTTTTCTTTGGGCTGATAGCTTTGAAGATATGTTCTGATGGTGGTGAGAGCGGAGCAGGACTGTCTCCGTGGCGCTATCGGCTAGCGCGATCGGCTGGTAACCGAAAGGTTGGAGGTTCAAGCCCACGCGGTGGTGGTGCGGTGCTTTTTTTCTTTGGGCTGATAGCTTTGAAGATATGTTGTGATAGTGGTGAGAGTGGAGCACGACTGTCTCCGTGGCGCAATTGGCTAGCGCGATGGGCTGTTACCGGAAAAGTTGGAGGTTCGAGCCCTCTCGGGAGTGGTGCGTTGCTTTTTTCTTTGCGCTGATAGCTTTGAAGATATGTTCTGATGGTGATGGGAGTGGAGCACGACTGTCTCCGTGGCGCAATTGGCTAGAGCGATCGGCTGTTAACCGAAAGGTTGGAGGTTTGAGCTCACCGGGTGGTGGTGCGGCGCTTTTTTTCTTTGGGCTGATAGCTCTGAAGAAATGTTCTGACGGTGGTGAGAGTGGAGCATGACTGTCTCCGTGGCGCAATTGGCTAGCGCGATGGGCTCTTAACCGAAAGGTTGGAGGTTCGAGCCCACCCGATCGTGGTGCGGCGATTTTTTTTCTTTGGGCTGATAGCTCCGAAGAAATGTTCTGACGGTGGTGAGAGTGGAGCACGACTGCCTCCGTGGCGCAATTGTCTAGCGCGATCGGCTGGTAACTGAAACGTTGGAGGTTCGAGCCCTCCCGGGAGTGGTGTGTTGCTTTTTTTTTCTTTGGGCTGATAGCTTTGAAGATATGTTCTGATGGTGGTGAGAGCGGAGCAGGACTGTCTCCGTGGCGCTATTGGCTAGCGCGATCGGCTGGTAACCGAAAGGTTGGAGGTTCGAGCCCACGCGGTGGTTGTGCGGTGCTTTTTTTCTTTGGGCTGATAGCTTTGAAGATATGTTGTGATAGTGGTGAGAGTGGAGCACGACTCTCTCCGTTGCGCAATTGGCTAGCGCGATCGGGTGTTAACCAAAAGGTTGGAGGTTCGAGCCCGCCCGGTGGTGGTGCGGCGCTTTTTTTCCTTTGGGCGGATAGCTCTGAAGAATTGTTCTGACGGTGGTGAGAGTGGAGCAGGACTGTCTCCGTGGCGCCATTGGCTAGCGCAATCGGCTGTTAATCGAAAAGTTGGAGGTTCGACCTCTCCCGCGAGTGGTGTGTTGCTTTTTTCTTTGCGCTGATAGCTTTGAAGTTATGTTCTGATGGTGGTGAGAGTGGAGCACGACTGTCTCCGTAGCGTAATTGGCTAGCGCGATAGGCTATTAACCGAAAGGTTGGAGGCTAGAGCCCACCCGGTAGTGGTGCGGCGCTTTTTTTCCTTTGGGCTGATAGCTCTGAAGAAATGTTCTGACGGTGGTGAGAGTGGAGAAAGACTGTCTCCGTGGCGCAATTGGCTAGCGCGATCGGCTGTTAACTAAAAGGTTGGAGGTTCGAGCCCACCCGATGGTGGTGCGGCGATTTTTTTCATTGGGCTGATAGCTCTGAAGAAATGTTCTGGCCGTGGTGAGAGTGGAGCATGAATGTCTCCGTGGCGCAATTGGCTAGCGCGATCGGCTGTTAACCGAAAGGTTGGACGTTCGAGCCCTCCCGGGAGTGGTGTGTTGCTTTTTTCTTTGCGCTGATAGCTTTGAAGTTATGTTCTGATGGTGGTGAGAGTGGAGCACGACTGTCTCCGTAGCGTAATTGGCTAGCGCGATAGGCTATTAACCGAAAGGTTGGAGGCTAGAGCCCACCCGGTAGTGGTGAGGCGCTTTTTTTCCTTTGGGCTGATAGCTCTGAAGAAATGTTCTGACGGTGGTGAGAGTGGAGAAAGACTGTCTCCGTGGCGCAATTGGCTAGCGAGATCGGCTGTTAACTGAAAGGTTGGAGGTTCGAGCCCTCCCGGGAGTGGTGTGTTGCTTTTTTTCTTTGGGCTGATAGCTTTGAAGATATGTTCTGTAGGTGGTGAGGGTGGAGCAGGACTGTCTCCGTGGCGCCATTGGCTAGCGCGATCGGCTGTTAACCGAAAGGTTGGAGGTTCGAGCCCACCCGGTGGTGGTGCGGCGCTTTTTTTCCTTTGGGCTGATAGCTCTGAAAAATTGTTCTGACGGTGGTGAGAGTAAAGCAGGACTGTCTCCGTGGCGCAATTGGCTAGCGCAATCGGCTGTTAATCGAAAGGGTGGAGGTTCGACCTCTCCCGGGAGTGGTGTGTTGCTTTTTTCTTTGCGCTGATAGGTTTGAAGATATGTTCTGATGGTGATGGGAGTGGAGCACGACTGTCTCCGTGGCGCAATTGGCTAGCGCGATCGGCTGTTAACCGAAAGGTTGGAGGTTCGAGCCCTCCCGGGAGTGGTGTGTTGCTTTTTTTTCTTTGCGCTGATAGCTTTGAAGATATGTTCTGATGGTGGTGAGAGTGGAGCACGACTGTCTCCGTGGCGTAATTGGCTAGCGCGATGGGCTATTAACCGAAAGGTTGGAGGTTCGAGCTCACCGGGTGGTGGTGCGGCGCTTTTTTTCTTTGGGCTGATAGCTCTGAAGAAATGTTCTGACGGTGGTGAGAGTGGAGCATGACCGTCTCCGTGGCGCAATTGGCTAGCGCGATGGGCTCTTAACCGAAAGGTTGGAGGTTCGAGCCCACCCGATGGTGGTGCGGCGATTTTTTTTCTTTGGGCTGATAGCTCCGAAGAAATGTTCTGACGGTGGTGAGAGTGGAGCACGACTGCCTCCGTGGCGCAATTGTCTAGCGCGATTGGCTGGTAACTGAAAAGTTGCAGGTTCGAGCCCTCCCGGGAGTGGTGTGTTGCTTTTTTTTTCTTTGGGCTGATAGCTTTGAAGATATGTTATGATGGTGGTGAGAGCGGAGCAGGACTGTCTCCGTGGCGCTATTGGCTAGCGCGATCGGCTGGAAACCGAAAGGTTGGAGGTTCGAGCCCACGCGGTGGTGGTGCGGTGCTTTTTTTCTTTGGGCTGATAGCTTTGAAGATATGTTGTGATAGTGGTGAGAGTGGAGCAGGACTGTCTCCGTGGCGCAATTGGCTAGCGCGATGGGCTGTTGCCGGAAAAGTTGGAGGTTCGAGCCCTCTCGGGAGTGGTGTGTTGCTTTTTTCTTTGCGCTTATAGCTTTTGTTCTGATGGTGGTGACAGTGGAGCAGGACTGTCTCCGTGGCGCAATTGGCTAGCACGATCGGCTGTTAACCGAAAGGTTCGAGGTTCAAGCCCTCCCGGGAGTGGTGTGTTGCTTTTTTCTTTGCGCTGATAGGTTTGAAGATATGTTCTGTTGGTGGTGAGAGTGGAGCACGACTCTCTCCGTTGCGCAATTGGCTAGCGCGATCGGGTGTTAACCAAAAGGTTGGAGGTTCGAGCCCGCCCGGTGGTGGTGCGGCGCTTTTTTTTCTTTGGGCTGATAGCTCTGAAGAATTGTTCTGACGGTGGTGAGAGTGGAGCAGGACTGTCTCCGTGGCGCCATTGGCTAGCGCAATCGGCTGTTAATCGAAAAGTTGGAGGTTCGACCTCTCCCGGGAGTGGTGTGTTGCTTTTTTCTTTGCGCTGATAGCTTTGAAGATATGTTCTGATGGTGAAGGTGTGGAGCACGACTGTCTCCGTGGCGCAATTGGCTGGCGCGATTGGCTGTTAACCGAAAGGTTGGAGGTTCGAGCCCTCAAGGGAGTGGTGTGTTGCTTTTTTTTCTTTGCGCTGATAGCTTTAAAGTTATGTTCTGATGGTGGTGAGAGTGGAGCACGACTGTCTCCGTAGCGTAATTGGCTAGCGCGATAGGCTATTAACCGAAAGGTTGGAGGCTAGAGCCCACCCGGTAGTGGTGCGGCGCTTTTTTTCCTTTGGGCTGATAGCTTTGAAGATATGTTCTGATGGTGGTGAGAGTGGAGCTGGACTGTCTCCGTGGCGGAAGTGGCTAGCGCGATCGGCTGTTAACCGAAAGGTTGGAGGTTCGAGCCCTCCCGGGAGTGGTGTGTTGCTTTTTTTCTTTGGACTGATAGATTTGAAGATATGTTCTGATGGTGGTGAGAGCGGAGCAGGACTGTCTCCGTGGCGCTATTGGCTAGCGCGATCGGGTGTTAACCAAAAGGTTGGAGGTTCGAGCCCACCCGGTGGTGGCTCGGCGCTTTTTTTCCTTTGGGCTGATAGCTCTGACGAATTGTTCTGACGGTGGTGAGAGTGGAGCAGGACTGTCTCCGTGGCGCCATTGGCTAGCGCAATCGGCTGTTAATCGAAAAGTTGAAGGTTCGACCTCTCCCGGGAGTGGTGTGTTGCTTTTTTCTTTGTGCTGATAGCTTTGAAGATATGTTCTGATGGTGGTGGTGTGAAGCACGACTGTCTCCGTGGCGCAATTGGCTGGCGCGATCGGCTGTTAACCGAAAGATTGGAGGTTCGAGCCCTCCCGGGAGTGGTGTGTTGCTTTTTTTTCTTTGCGCTGATAGCTTTGAAGATATGTTCTGATGGTGGTGAGAGTGGAGCACGACCGTCTCCGTGGCGTAATTGGCTAGCGCGATGGGCTATTAACCGAAAGGTTGGAGGTTCGAGCCCACCCGGTGGTGGTGCGGCGCTTTTTTTCTTTGGGCTGATAGCTGTAAAGAAATGTTCTGACGGTGGTGAGAGAGGAGCATGACTGTCTCCGTGGCACAATAGGCTAGCGCGATGGGCTCTTAACCGAAAGGTTGGAGGTTCGAGCCCACCCGATGGTGGTGCGGCGATTTTTTTTCTTTGGGCTGATAGCTCTGAAGAAATGTTCTGGCGGTGGTGAGAGTGGAGCATGAATGTCTCCGTGGCGCAATTGGCTAGCGCGATCGGCTGTTAACCGAAAGGTTGGACGTTCGAGCCCTCCCGGGAGTGGTGTGTTGCTTTTTTCTTTGCGCTGATAGCTCTGAAGAAATGTTCTGACGGTGGTGAGAGTGGAGAAAGACTGTCTCCGTGGCGCAATTGGCTAGCGCGATCGGCTGTTAACTGAAAGGTTGGAGGTTCGAGCCCTCCCGGGAGTGGTGTGTTGCTTTTTTTCTTTGGGCTGATAGCTTTGAAGATATGTTCTGTTGGTGGTGAGAGTGGAGCAGGACTGTCTCCGTGGCGCCATTGGCTAGCGCGATCGGCTGTTAACCGAAAGGTTGGAGGTTCGAGCCCTCCCAAAAGTGGTGTGTTGCTTTTTTCTTTGCGCTGATAGCTTTGAAGATATGTTCTGATGGTGATGGGAGTGGAGCACGACTGTCTCCGTGGCGCAATTGGCTAGCGCGATCGGCTGTTAACCGAAAGGTTGGAGGTTCGAGCCCTCCCGGGAGTGGTGTGTTGCTTTTTTTTCTTTGCGCTGATAGCTTTGAAGATATGTTCTGATGGTGGTGAGAGTGGAGCACGACTGTCTCCGTGGCGTAATTGGCTAGCGCGATGGGCTATTAACCGAAAGGTTGGAGGTTCGAGCTCACCGGGTGGTGGTGCGGCGCTTTTTTTCTTTAGGCTGATAGCTCTGAAGAAATGTTCTGACGGTGGTGAGAGTGGAGCATGACTGTCTCCGTGGCGCAATTGGCTAGCGCGATGGGCTCTTAACCGAAAGGTTGGAGGTTCGAGCCCACCCGATGGTGGTGCGGCGATTTTTTTTCTTTGGGCTGATAGCTCCGAAGAAATGTTCTGACGGTGGTGAGAGTGGAGCACGACTGCCTCCCTGGCGCAATTGGCTAGCGCGATCGGCTGGTAACTGAAAAGTTGGAGGTTCGAGCCCTCCCGGGAGTGGTGTGTTGCTTTTTTTTTCTTTGGGCTGATAGCTTTGAAGATATGTTCTGATGGTGGTGAGAGCGGAGCAGGACTGTCTCCGTGGCGCCATTGGCTAGCGCGATCGGCTGGTAACCGAAAGGTTGGAGGTTCGAGCCCACGCGGTGGTGGTGCGGTGCTTTTTTTCTTTGGGCTGATAGCTTTGAAGATATGTTGTGATAGTGGTGAGAGTGGAGCAGGACTGTCTCCGTGGCGCAATTGGCTAGCGCGATGGGCTGTTACCGGAAAAGTTGGAGGTTCGAGCCCTCTCGGGAGTGGTGTGTTGCTTTTTTCTTTGCGCTTATAGCTTTTGTTCTGATGGTGGTGACAGTGGAGCAGGACTGTTTCCGTGGCGCAATTGGCTAGCACGATCGGCTGTTAACCGAAAGGTTCGAGGTTCAAGCCCTCCCGGGAGTGGTGTGTTGCTTTTTTCTTTGCGCTGATAGGTTTGAAGATATGTTCTGTTGGTGGTGAGAGTGGAGCACGACTCTCTCCGTTGCGCAATTGGCTAGCGCGATCGGGTGTTAACCAAAAGGTTGGAGGTTCGAGCCCGCCCGGTGGTGGTGCGGCGCTTTTTTTTCTTTGGGCTGATAGCTCTGAAGAATTGTTCTGACGGTGGTGAGAGTGGAGCAGGACTGTCTCCGTGGCGCCATTGGCTAGCGCAATCGGCTGTTAATCGAAAAGTTGGAGGTTCGACCTCTCCCGGGTGTGGTGTGTTGCTTTTTTCTTTGCGCTGATAGCTTTGAAGATATGTTCTGATGGTGAAGGTGTGGAGCACGACTGTCTCCGTGGCGCAATTGGCTAGCGCGATCGGCTGTTAACTGAAAGGTTGGAGGTTCGAGCCCTCCCGGGAGTGGTGTGTTGCTTTTTTTCTTTGGGCTGATAGCTTTGAAGAGATGTTCTGTTGGTGGTGAGAGTGGAGCAGGACTGTCTCCGTGGCGCCATTGGCTAGCGCGATCGGCTGTTAACCGAAAGGTTGGAGGTTCGAGCCCTCCCAAAAGTGGTGTGTTGCTTTTTTCTTTGCGCTGATAGCTTTGAAGATGTGTTCTGATGGTGATGGGAGTGGAGCACGACTGTCTCCGTGGCGCAATTGGCTAGCGCGATCGGCTGTTAACCGAAAGGTTGGAGGTTCGAGCCCTCCCGGGAGTGGTGTGTTGCTTTTTTTTCTTTGCGCTGATAGCTTTGAAGATATGTTCTGATGGTGGTGAGAGTGGAGCACGACTGTCTCCGTGGCGTAATTGGCTAGCGCGATGGGCTATTAACCGAAAGGTTGGAGGTTCGAGCTCACCGGGTGGTGGTGCGGCGCTTTTTTTCTTTAGGCTGATAGCTCTGAAGAAATGTTCTGACGGTGGTGAGAGTGGAGCATGACTGTCTCCGTGGCGCAATTGGCTAGCGCGATGGGCTCTTAACCGAAAGGTTGGAGGTTCGAGCCCACCCGATGGTGGTGCGGCGATTTTTTTTCTTTGGGCTGATAGCTCCGAAGAAATGTTCTGACGGTGGTGAGAGTGGAGCACGACTGCCTCCCTGGCGCAATTGGCTAGCGCGATCGGCTGGTAACTGAAAAGTTGGAGGTTCGAGCCCTCCCGGGAGTGGTGTGTTGCTTTTTTTTTCTTTGGGCTGATAGCTTTGAAGATATGTTCTGATGGTGGTGAGAGTGGAGCAGGACTGTCTCCGTGGCGCTATTGGCTAGCGCGATCGGCTGGTAACCGAAAGGTTGGAGGTTCGAGCCCTCCCGGGAGTGGTGTGTTGCTTTTTTTTCTTTGCGCTGATAGCTTTGAAGATATGTTCTGATGGTGGTGAGAGTGGAGCACGACCGTCTCCGTGGCGTAATTGGCTAGCGCGATGGGCTATTAACCGAAAGGTTGGAGGTTCGAGCCCACCCGGTGGTGGTGCGGCGCTTTTTTTCTTTGGGTTGATAGCTCTGAAGAGATGTTCTGACGGTGGTGAGAGTGGAGCATGACTGTCTCCGTGGCACAATAGGCTAGCGCGATGGGCTCTTAACCGAAAGGTTGGAGGTTCGAGCCCACCCGATGGTGGTGCGGCGATTTTTTTCTTTGGGCTGATAGCTCCGAAGAAATGTTCTGGCGGTGGTGAGAGTGGAGCATGAATGTCTCCGTGGCGCAATTGGCTAGCGTGATCGGCTGTTAACCGAAAGGTTGGACGTTCGAGCCCTCCCGGGAGTGGTGTGTTGCTTTTTTCTTTGCGCTGATAGCTTTGAAGTTATGTTCTGATGGTGGTGAGAGTGGAGCACGACTGTCTCCGTAGCGTAATTGGCTAGCGCGATAGGCTATTAACCGAAAGGTTGGAGGCTAGAGCCCACCCGGTAGTGGTGAGGCGCTTTTTTTCCTTTGGGCTGATAGCTCTGAAGAAATGTTCTGACGGTGGTGAGAGTGGAGAAAGACTGTCTCCGTGGCGCAATTGGCTAGCGCGATCGGCTGTTAACTGAAAGGTTGGAGGTTCGAGCCCTCCCGGGAGTGGTGTGTTGCTTTTTTTCTTTGGGCTGATAGCTTTGAAGATATGTTCTGATGGTGGTGAGAGTGGAGCAGGACTGTCTCCGTGGCGCCATTGGCTAGCGCGATCGGCTGTTAACCGAAAGGTTGGAGGTTCGAGCCCTCCCAGGAGTGGTGTGTTTCTTTTTTTTCTTTGGGCTGATAGCTTTGAAGATATGTTCTGATGGTGGTGAGAGCGGAGCAGGACTGTCTCCGTGGCGCTATTGGCTAGCGCGATCGGCTGGTAACCGAAAGGTTGGAGGTTCGAGCCCACGCGGTGGTGGTGTGGTGCTTTTTTTCTTTGGGCTGATAGCTTTGAAGATATGTTGTGATGGTGAAGGTGTGGAGCACGACTGTCTCCGTGGCGCAATTGGCTGGCGCGATTGGCTGTTAACCGAAAGGTTGGAGGTTCGAGCCCTCCAGGGAGTGGTGTGTTGCTTTTTTTTCTTTGCGCTGATAGCTTTAAAGTTATGTTCTGATGGTGGTGAGAGTGGAGCACGACTGTCTCCGTAGCGCAATTGGCTAGCGCGATCGGTTGTTAACCGAAAGGTTCGAGGTTCAAGCCCTCCCGGGAGTGGTGTGTTGCTTTTTTCTTTGCGCTGATAGGTTTGAAGATATGTTCTGTTGGTGGTGAGAGTGGAGCACGACTCTCTCCGTTGCGCAATTGGCTAGCGCGATCGGGTGTTAACCAAAAGGTTGGAGGTTCGAGCCCACCCGGTGGTGGTGCGGCGCTTTTTTTCCTTTGGGCTGATAGCTCTGAAGAATTGTTCTGACGGTGGTGAGAGTGGAGCAGGACTGTCTCCGTGGCGCCATTAGCTAGCGCAATCGGCTGTTAATCGAAAAGTTGGAGGTTCGACCTCTCCCGGGAGTGGTGTGTCTTTTTTCTTTGCGCTGATAGCTTTGAAGATATGTTCTGATGGTGGTGGTAAGGAGCACGACTGTCTCCGTGGCGCAATTGGCTGGCGCGATTGGCTGTTAACCGAAAGGTTGGAGGTTCGAGCCCTCCCGGGAGTGGTGTGTTGCTTTTTTTTTCTTTGCGCTGATAGCTTTGAAGTTATGTTCTGATGGTGGTGAGAGTGGAGCACGACTGTCTCCGTAGCGTAATTGGCTAGCGCGATAGGCTATTAACCGAAAGGTTGGAGGCTAGAGCCCACCCGGTAGTGGTGCGGCGCTTTTTTTCCTTTGGGCTGATAGCTCTGAAGAAATGTTCTGACGGTGGTGAGAGTGGAGAAAGACTGTCTCCGTGGCGCAATTGGCTAGCGCGATGAGCTGTTAACTGAAAGGTTGGAGGTTCGAGCCCTCCCGGGAGTGGTGTGTTGCTTTTTTTTCTTTGGGCTGATAGCTTTGAAGATATGTTCTGATGGTGGTGATTGTGGAGCAGGACTGTCTCCATGGCGCAATTGGCTAGCGCGATCGGCTGTTAAGAGAAAGGTTGGAGGTTCGAGCCCACGCGGTGGTGGTGCGGCGCTTTTTTTTCTTTGGGCTGATAGCTTTGAAGATATGATCTGATGGTGGTGAGAGTGAAGCAGGACTGTCTCTGTGGCGCAATTGGCTAGCGTCATCGGCTGTTAACCGAAAGGTTGGAGGTTCGAGCCCTCCCGGGAGTGGTGTGTTGCTTTTTTTTTCTTTGGGCTGATAGCTTTGAAGATATGTACTGACGGTGGTGAGAGCGGAGCACGACTGTCTCCGTGGCGCCATTGGCTAGCGCGATCGGCTGTTAACCGAGAGCTTGGAGGTTCGAGCCCACCCGGTGGTGGTGCGGCGTTTCTTTTTCTTCGGGCTGATAGCTCTGAAGAAATGTTCTGACAGTGGTGAGAGTGGAGAAAGACTGTCTCCGTGGCGCAATTGGCTAGCGCGGTCGGCTGTTAACTGAAAGGTTGGAGGTTCGAGCCCTCCCGGGAGTGGTGTGTTGCTTTTTTTCTTTGGGCTGATAGCTTTGAAGATATGTTCTTATGGTGGTGATTGTGGAGCAGGACTGTCTCCATGGCGCAATTGGCTAGCGCGATCGGCTGTTAAGCGAAAGGTTGGAGGTTCGAGCCCACGCGGTGGTGGTGCGGCGCTTTTTTTTCTTTGGGCTGATAGCTTTGAAGATATGATCTGATGGTGGTGAGAGTGAAGCAGGACTGTCTCTGTGGCGCAATTGGCTAGCGTCATCGGCTGTTAACCGAAAGGTTGGAGGTTCGAGCCCTCCCGGGAGTGGTGTGTTCCTTTTTTTTTCTTTGGGCTGATAGCTTTGAAGATATGTACTGACGGTGGTGAGAGCGGAGCACGACTGTCTCCGTGGCGCCATTGGCTAGCGCGATCGGCTGTTAACCGAGAGGTTGGAGGTTCGAGCCCACCCGATGGTGGTGCGGCGTTTCTTTTTCTTCGGGCTGATAGCTCTGAAGAAATGTTCTGACGGTGGTGAGAGTGGAGAAAGACTGTCTCCGTGGCGCAATTGGCTAGCGCGATCGGCTGTTAACTGAAAGGTTGGAGGTTCGAGCCCTCCCGGGAGTGGTGTGTTCCTTTTTTTCTTTGGGCTGATAGCTTTGAAGATATGTTCTGATGGTGGTGGTGTGGAGCACGACTGTCTCCGTGGCACAATTGGCAGGCGCGATTGGCTGTTAACCGAAAGGTTGGAGGTTCGAGCCCTCCCGGGAGTGGTGTGTTGCTTTTTTTTTCTTTGCGCTGATAGCTTTGAAGTTATGTTCTGATGGTGGTGAGAGTGGAGCACGACTGTCTCCGTAGCGTAATTGGCTAGCGCGATAGGCTATTAACCGAAAGGTTGGAGGCTAGAGCCCACCCGGTAGTGGTGCGGCGCTTTTTTTCCTTTGGGCTGATAGCTCTGAAGAAATGTTCTGACGGTGGTGAGAGTGGAGAAAGACTGTCTCCGTGGCGCAATTGGCTAGCGCGATCAGCTGTTAACTGAAAGGTTGGAGGTTCGAGCCCTCCCGGAAGTGGTGTGTTGCTTTTTTTTCTTTGGGCTGATAGCTTTGAAGATATGTTCTGATGGTGGTGAGAGTGGAGCAGGACTGTCTCCGTGGCGGAAGTGGCTAGCGCGATCGGCTGTTAACCGAAAGGTTGGAGGTTCCAGCCCTCCCGGGAGTGGTGTGTTGCTTTTTTTCTTTGGGCTGATAGCTTTGAAGATATGTTCTGATGGTGGTGAGAGCTTAGCAGGACTGTCTCCGTGGCGCTATTGGCTAGCGCGATCGGCTGGTAACCGAAAGGTTGGAGGTTCGAGCCCTCCCAGGAGTGGTGTGTTGCTTTTTTTTTCTTTGGGCTGATAGCTTTGAAGATATGTTCTTATGGTGGTGATTGTGGAGCAGGACTGTCTCCAGGGCGCAATTGGCTAGCGCGATCGGCTGTTAAGCGAAAGGTTGGAGGTTCGAGCCCACGCGGTGGTGGTGCGGCGCTTTTTTTTCTTTGGGCTGATAGCTTTGAAGATATGATCTGATGGTGGTGAGAGTGAAGCAGGACTGTCTCTGTGGCACAATTGGCTAGCGTCATCGGCTGTTAACCGAAAGGTTGGAGGTTCGAGCCCTCCCGGGAGTGGTGTGTTGCTTTTTTTTTCTTTGGGCTGATAGCTTTGAAGATATGTTCTGATGGTGGTGAGAGCGGAGCAGGACTGTCTCCGTGGCGCTATTGGCTAGCGCGATCGGCTGGTAACCGAAAGGTTGGAGGTTCGAGCCCACGCGGTGGTGGTGCGGTGCTTTTTTTCTTTGGGCTGATAGCTTTGAAGATATGTTGTGGTGGTGGTGAGAGTGGAGCACGACTGTCTCCGTGGCGCAATTGGCTAGCGCGATGGGCTGTTAACGGAAAAGTTGCAGGTTCGAGCCTTCTCGGGAGTGGTGTGTTGCTTTTTTCTTTGCGCTTATAGCTTTTGTTCTGATGGTGGTGAGAGTGGAGCAGGACTGTCTCCATGGCGCAATTGGCTAGCGCGATCGGCTGTTAACCGAAAGGTTCGAGGTTCAAGCCCTCCCGGGAGTGGTGTGTTGCTTTTTTCTTTGCGCTGATAAGTTTGAAGATATGTTCTGTTGGTGGTGAGAGTGGAGCACGACTCTCTCCGTTGCGCAATTGGCTAGCGCGATCGGGTGTTAACCAAAAGGTTGGAGGTTCGAGCCCACCCGGTGGTGGTGCGGCGCTTTTTTCCTTTGGGCTGATAGCTCTGAAGAATTGTTCTGACGGTGGTGAGAGTGGAGCAGGACTGTCTCCGTGGCGCTATTGGCTAGCGCAATCGGCTGTTAATCGAAAAGTTGAAGGTTCGACCTCTCCCGGGAGTGGTGTGTTGCTTTTTCCTTTGTGCTGATAGCTTTGAAGATATGTTCTGATGGTGGTGGTGTGAAGCACGACTGTCTCCATGGCGCAATTGGCTGGCGCGATCGGCTGTTAACCGAAAGGTTGGAGGTTCGAGCCCTCCCGGTAGTGGTGTGTTGCTTTTTTTTCTTTGCGCTGATAGCTTTGAAGATATGTTCTGATGGTGGTGAGAGTGGAGCACGACTGTCTCCATGGCGTAATTGGCTAGCGCGATGGGCTATTAACCGAAAGGTTGGAGGTTCGAGCCCACCCGGTGGTGGTGCGGCGCTTTTTTTCTTTGGGCTGATAGCTCTGAAGAAATGTTCTGACGGTGGTGAGAGTGGAGCATGACTGTCTCCGTGGCACAATTGGCTAGCGCGATGGGCTCTTAACCGAAAGGTTGGAGGTTCGAGCCCACCCGATGGTGGTGCGGCGATTTTTTTCCTTTGGGCTGATAGCTCTGAAGAAATGTTCTGGCGGTGGTGAGAGTGGAGCATGAATGTCTCCGTGGCGCAATTGGCTAGCGCGATCGGCTGTTAACCGAAAGGTTGTGCGTTCGAGCCCTCCCGGGAGTGGTGTGTTGCTTTTTTCTTTGCGCTGATAGCTTTGAAGTTATGTTCTGATGGTGGTGAGAGTGGAGCACGACTGTCTCCGTAGCGTAATTGGCTAGCGCGATAGGCTATTAACCGAAAGGTTGGAGGCTAGAGCCCACCCGGTAGTGGTGCGGCGCTTTTTTTCCTTTGGGCTGATAGCTCTGAAGAAATGTTCTGACGGTGGTGAGAGTGGAGAAAGACTGTCTCCGTCGCGCAATTGGCTAGCGCGATCGGCTGTTAACTGAAAGGTTGGAGGTTCGAGCCCTCCCGGGAGTGGTGTGTTGCTTTTTTTTCTTTGGTCTGATAGCTTTGAAGATATGTTCTGATGGTGGTGAGAGTGGAGCAGGACTGTCTCCGTGGCGCCATTGGCTAGCGCGATCGGCTGTTAACCGAAAGGTTGGAGGTTCGAGCCCTCCCAGGAGTGGTGTGTTGCTTTTTTTTTCTTTGGGCTGATAGCTTTGAAGATATGTTCTTATGGTGGTGATTGTGGAGCAGGACTGTCTCCATGGCGCAATTGGCTAGCGCGATCGGCTGTTAAGCGAAAGGTTGGAGGTTCGAGCCCACGCGTGGTGGTGCGGCGCTTTTTTTTCTTTGGGCTGATAGCTTTGAAGATATGTTCTGATGGTGGTGAGAGTGGAGCAGGACTGTCTCCGTGGCGGAAGTGGCTAGCGCGATCGGCTGTTAACCGAAAGGTTGGAGGTTCGAGCCCACCCGGGAGTGGCGTGTTGCTTTTTTCTTTGCGCTGATAGCTTTGAAGATATGTTCTCATGGTGGTGGGAGTGGAGCACGACTGTCTCCGTGGCGCAATTGGCTAGCGTCACCGGCTGTTAACCGAAAGGTTGGAGGTTCGAGCCTTCCCGGGAGTGGTGTGTTGCTTTTTTTTTCTGTGCGCTGATAGGTCTGAAGAAATGTTCTGACGGTGGTGAGAGTGGAGAATGACTGTCTCCGTGGCGATATTGGCCAGCGCGATCGGCTGTTAACCGAAAGGTTGGAGGTTCAAGCCCTCCCGGGAGTGGTGTGTTGCTTTTTTCTTTGCGCTGATAGCTTTGAAGTTATGTTCTGATGGTGGTGAGAGTGGAGCACGACTGTCTCCGTGGCGTAATTGGCTAGCGCGATGGGCTATTAACCGAAAGGTTGGAGGCTCGAGCCCACCCGGTGGTGGTGCGGCGCTTTTTTTCCTTTGGGCTGATAGTTCTGAAGAAATGTTCTGACGGTGGTGAGAGTGGAGAAAGACTGTCTCCGTGGCGCAATTGGCTAGCGCTATCGGCTGTTAACTGAAAAGTTGGAGGTTCGAGCCCTCCCGGGAGTGGTGTGTGGGTTTTTTTTCTTTGGGCTGATAGCTTTGAAGATATGTTCTGATGGTGGTGAGAGTGGAGCAGGACTGTCTCCATGGCGCAATTGGCTAGTGCTATCGGCTGTTAACCGAAAGGTTCGAGCCCACGCGTTGGTGGTGCGGTGCTTTTTTTCTTTGGGCTGATAGCTTTGAAGATATGTTGTGATGGTGGTGAGAGTGGAGCACGACTGTCTCCGTGGCGCAATTGGCTAGCGCGATGGGCTGTTAACTGAAAGGTTGGATGTTCGAGCCCTCCCAGGAGTGGTGTGTTGCTTTTTTTTTCTTTTGGCTGATAGCTTGGAAGATATGTTCTGATGGTGGTGAGAGTGGAGCAGGACTGTCTCCATGGCGCAATTGGCTAGCGCGATCGGCTGTTAAGCGAAAGGTTGGAGGTTCGAGCCCACGCGTTGGTGGTGCGGTGCTTTTTTTCTTTGGGCTGATAGCTTTGAAGATATGTTGTGATGGTGGTGAGAGTGGAGCACGACTGTCTCCGTGGCGCAATTGGCTAGCGCGATGGGCTGTTAACTGAAAGGTTGGTTGTTCGAGCCCTCCCAGGAGTGGTGTGTTGCTTTTTTTTCTTTGGGCTGATAGCTTGGAAGATATGTTCTGATGGTGGTGAGAGTGGAGCAGGACTGTCTCCATGGCGCAATTGGCTAGCGCGATCGGCTGTTAAGCGAAAGGTTGGAGGTTCGAGCCCACCCGGTGGTGGTGCGGCGCTTTTCTTTCTTTGGGCTGATAGCTTTGAAGATATGTTCTGATGGTGGTGAGAGTGGAGCAGGACTGCCTCCGTGGCGGATGTGGCTAGCGCGATTGGCTGTTAACCGAAAGGTTGGAGGTTCGAGCCCACCCGGAAGTGCTGTGTTGCTTTTTTCTTTGCGCTGATAGCTTTGAACATATGTTCTGGTGGTGGTGAGAGTGGAGCGGGACTGTCTCCGCGGCGCAATTGGCTAGCGCGATGAGCTATTAACCGAAAGGTTGGAGGTTCGAGCCCTCCCGGTGGTGGTGCGGCGCTTTTTTTCCTTTGGGCTGATAGCTCTGACGAATTGTTCTGACGGTGGTGAGAGTGGAGCAGGACTGTCTCCGTGGCGCCATTGGCTAGCGCAATCGGCTGTTAATCGAAAAGTTGAAGGTTCGACCTCTCCCGGGAGTGGTGTGTTGCTTTTTTCTTTGTGCTGATAGCTCTGAAGAAATGTTCTGATGGTGGTGAGAGTGCAGCAGGAATGTCTCCATGGCGCAATTGGCTAGCGCGATCGGTTGTTAACGGAGAAGTTGGAGGTTCGAGCCCTCTCGGGAGTGGTGTGTTGCTTTTTTCTTTGCGCTTATAGCTTTTGTTCTGATGGTGGTGAGAGTGGAGCACGACTGTATCCGCGGCGCAATTGGCTAGCGCGATCGGCTGTTAACCGAAAGGTTCGAGGTTCAAGCGCTCCCAGGAGTGGTGTGTTTCTTTTTTCTTTGCGCTGATAGCTTTGAAGATATGTTCTGTTGGTGGTGAGAAAGGAACACGACTATCTCCGTGGCGCCATTGGCTAGCGCGATCGGCTGTTAACCAAAAGGCTGGAGGTTCGAGCCCACCCGGAGGTGGTGCGGCGCTTTTTTCCTTTGGGCTGATAGCTCTGAAGAAATGCTCTGACGGTGGTGAGAGTGGAGCATGACTGTCTCCGTGGCGCAATTGGCTAGCGCGATTGGCTGTTAATCGAAAGGTTGGAGGTTCGAGCCCTCCCGGGAGTGCTGTGTTGCTTTTTTCTTTGCGCTGATAGCTTTAAAGTTATGTTCTGATGGTGGTGAGAGTGGAGCACGACTGTCTCCGTAGCGTAATTGGCTAGCGCGATAGGCTATTAACCGAAAGGTTGGAGGCTAGAACCCACCCGGTAGTGGTGCGGCGCTTTTTTTCCTTTGGGCTGATAGCTTTGAAGATATGTTCTGATGGTGGTGAGAGTGGAGCTGGACTGTCTCCGTGGCGGAAGTGGCTAGCGCGATCGGCTGTTAACCGAAAGGTTGGAGGTTCGAGCCCTCCCGGGAGTGGTGTGTTGCTTTTTTTCTTTGGACTGATAGATTTGAAGATATGTTCTGATGGTGGTGAGAGCGGAGCAGGACTGTCTCCGTGGCGCTATTGGCTAGCGCGATCGGGTGTTAACCAAAAGGTTGGAGGTTCGAGCCCACCCGGTGGTGGCTCGGCGCTTTTTTTCCTTTGGGCTGATAGCTCTGACGAATTGTTCTGACGGTGGTGAGAGTGGAGCAGGACTGTCTCCGTGGCGCCATTGGCTAGCGCAATCGGCTGTTAATCGAAAAGTTGAAGGTTCGACCTCTCCCGGGAGTGGTGTGTTGCTTTTTTCTTTGTGCTGATAGCTTTGAAGATATGTTCTGATGGTGGTGGTGTGAAGCACGACTGTCTCCGTGGCGCAATTGGCTGGCGCGATCGGCTGTTAACCGAAAGATTGGAGGTTCGAGCCCTCCCGGGAGTGGTGTGTTGCTTTTTTTTCTTTGCGCTGATAGCTTTGAAGATATGTTCTGATGGTGGTGAGAGTGGAGCACGACCGTCTCCGTGGCGTAATTGGCTAGCGCGATGGGCTATTAACCGAAAGGTTGGAGGTTCGAGCCCACCCGGTGGTGGTGCGGCGCTTTTTTTCTTTGGGCTGATAGCTGTAAAGAAATGTTCTGACGGTGGTGAGAGAGGAGCATGACTGTCTCCGTGGCACAATAGGCTAGCGCGATGGGCTCTTAACCGAAAGGTTGGAGGTTCGAGCCCACCCGATGGTGGTGCGGCGATTTTTTTTCTTTGGGCTGATAGCTCTGAAGAAATGTTCTGGCGGTGGTGAGAGTGGAGCATGAATGTCTCCGTGGCGCAATTGGCTAGCGCGATCGGCTGTTAACCGAAAGGTTGGACGTTCGAGCCCTCCCGGGAGTGGTGTGTTGCTTTTTTCTTTGCGCTGATAGCTCTGAAGAAATGTTCTGACGGTGGTGAGAGTGGAGAAAGACTGTCTCCGTGGCGCAATTGGCTAGCGCGATCGGCTGTTAACTGAAAGGTTGGAGGTTCGAGCCCTCCCGGGAGTGGTGTGTTGCTTTTTTTCTTTGGGCTGATAGCTTTGAAGATATGTTCTGTTGGTGGTGAGAGTGGAGCAGGACTGTCTCCGTGGCGCCATTGGCTAGCGCGATCGGCTGTTAACCGAAAGGTTGGAGGTTCGAGCCCTCCCAAAAGTGGTGTGTTGCTTTTGTCTTTGCGCTGATAGCTTTGAAGATATGTTCTGATGGTGATGGGAGTGGAGCACGACTGTCTCCGTGGCGCAATTGGCTAGCGCGATCGGCTGTTAACCGAAAGGTTGGAGGTTCGAGCCCTCCCGGGAGTGGTGTGTTGCTTTTTTTTCTTTGCGCTGATAGCTTTGAAGATATGTTCTGATGGTGGTTAGAGTGGAGCACGACTGTCTCCGTGGCGTAATTGGCTAGCGCGATGGGCTATTAACCGAAAGGTTGGAGGTTCGAGCTCACCGGGTGGTGGTGCGGCGCTTTTTTTCTTTAGGCTGATAGCTCTGAAGAAATGTTCTGACGGTGGTGAGAGTGGAGCATGACTGTCTCCGTGGCGCAATTGGCTAGCGCGATGGGCTCTTAACCGAAAGGTTGGAGGTTCGAGCCCACCCGATGGTGGTGCGGCGATTTTTTTTCTTTGGGCTGATAGCTCCGAAGAAATGTTCTGACGGTGGTGAGAGTGGAGCACGACTGCCTCCCTGGCGCAATTGGCTAGCGCGATCGGCTGGTAACTGAAAAGTTGGAGGTTCGAGCCCTCCCGGGAGTGGTGTGTTGCTTTTTTTTTCTTTGGGCTGATAGCTTTGAAGATATCTTCTGATGGTGGTGAGAGTGGAGCAGGACTGTCTCCGTGGCGCTATTGGCTAGCGCGATCGGCTGGTAACCGAAAGGTTGGAGGTTCGAGCCCTCCCGGGAGTGGTGTGTTGCTTTTTTTTCTTTGCGCTGATAGCTTTGAAGATATGTTCTGATGGTGGTGAGAGTGGAGCACGACCGTCTCCGTGGCGTAATTGGCTAGCGCGTTGGGCTATTAACCGAAAGGTTGGAGGTTCGAGCCCACCCGGTGGTGGTGCGGCGCTTTTTTTCTTTGGGTTGATAGCTCTGAAGAGATGTTCTGACGGTGGTGAGAGTGGAGCATGACTGTCTCCGTGGCACAATAGGCTAGCGCGATGGGCTCTTAACCGAAAGGTTGGAGGTTCGAGCCCACCCGATGGTGGTGCGGCGATTTTTTTCTTTGGGCTGATAGCTCCGAAGAAATGTTCTGGCGGTGGTGAGAGTGGAGCATGAATGTCTCCGTGGCGCAATTGGCTAGCGTGATCGGCTGTTAACCGAAAGGTTAGACGTTCGAGCCCTCCCGGGAGTGGTGTGTTGCTTTTTTCTTTGCGCTGATAGCTTTGAAGTTATGTTCTGATGGTGGTGAGAGTGGAGCACGACTGTCTCCGTAGCGTAATTGGCTAGCGCGATAGGCTATTAACCGAAAGGTTGGAGGCTAGAGCCCACCCGGTAGTGGTGAGGCGCTTTTTTTCCTTTGGGCTGATAGCTCTGAAGAAATGTTCTGACGGTGGTGAGAGTGGAGAAAGACTGTCTCCGTGGCGCAATTGGCTAGCGCGATCGGCTGTTAACTGAAAGGTTGGAGGTTCGAGCCCTCCCGGGAGTGGTGTGTTGCTTTTTTTCTTTGGGCTGATAGCTTTGAAGATATGTTCTGATGGTGGTGAGAGTGGAGCAGGACTGTCTCCGTGGCGCCATTGGCTAGCGCGATCGGCTGTTAACCGAAAGGTTGGAGGTTCGAGCCCTCCCAGGAGTGGTGTGTTTCTTTTTTTTCTTTGGGCTGATAGCTTTGAAGATATGTTCTGATGGTGGTGAGAGCGGAGCAGGACTGTCTCCGTGGCGCTATTGGCTAGCGCGATCGGCTGGTAACCGAAAGGTTGGAGGTTCGAGCCCACGCGGTGGTGGTGTGGTGCTTTTTTTCTTTGGGCTGATAGCTTTGAAGATATGTTGTGATGGTGGTGAGAGTGGAGCACGACTGTCTCCGTGGCGCAATTGGCTAGCGCGATGGGCTGTTAACGGAAAAGTTGGAGGTTCGAACCCTCTCGGGAGTGGTGTGTTGCTTTTTTCTCTGCGCTTATAGCTTTTGTTCTGATGGTGGTGAGAGTGGAGCAGGACTGTCTCCGTGGCGCAATTGGCTAGCGCGATCGGCTGTTAACCGAAAGGTTCGAGGTTCAAGCCCTCCCGGGAGTGGTGTGTTGCTTTTTTCTTTGCGCTGATAGGTTTGAAGATATGTTCTGTTGGTGGTGAGAGTGGAGCACGACTCTCTCCGTTGCGCAATTGGCTAGCGCGATCGGGTGTTAACCAAAAGGTTGGAGGTTCGAGCCCACCCGGTGGTGGTGCGGCGCTTTTTTTCCTTTGGGCTGATAGCTCTGAAGAATTGTTCTGACGGTGGTGAGAGTGGAGCAGGACTGTCTCCGTGGCGCCATTAGCTAGCGCAATCGGCTGTTAATCGAAAAGTTGGAGGTTCGACCTCTCCCGGGAGTGGTGTGTTGCTTTTTTCTTTGCGCTGATAGCTTTGAAGATATGTTCTGATGGTGGTGGTGTGGAGCACGACTGTCTCCGTGGCGCAATTGGCTGGCGCGATTGGCTGTTAACCGAAAGGTTGGAGGTTCGAGCCCTCCCGGGAGTGGTGTGTTGCTTTTTTTTTCTTTGCGCTGATAGCTTTGAAGTTATGTTCTGATGGTGGTGAGAGTGGAGCATGACTGTCTCCGTAGCGTAATTGGCTAGCGCGATAGGCTATTAACCGAAAGGTTGGAGGCTAGAGCCCACCCGGTAGTGGTGCGGCGCTTTTTTTCCTTTGGGCTGATAGCTCTGAAGAAATGTTCTGACGGTGGTGAGAGTGGAGAAAGACTGTCTCCGTGGCGCAATTGGCTAGCGCGATGGTCTGTTAACTGAAAGGTTGGAGGTTCGAGCCCTCCCGGGAGTGGTGTGTTGCTTTTTTTTCTTTGGGCTGATAGCTTTGAAGATATGTTCTGATGGTGGTGATTGTGGAGCAGGACTGTCTCCATGGCGCAATTGGCTAGCGCGATCGGCTGTTAAGAGAAAGGTTGGAGGTTCGAGCCCACGCGGTGGTGGTGCGGCGCTTTTTTTTCTTTGGGCTGATAGCTTTGAAGATATGATCTGATGGTGGTGAGAGTGAAGCAGGACTGTCTCTGTGGCGCAATTGGCTAGCGTCATCGGCTGTTAACCGAAAGGTTGGAGGTTCGAGCCCTCCCGGGAGTGGTGTGTTGCTTTTTTTTTCTTTGGGCTGATAGCTTTGAAGATATGTACTGACGGTGGTGAGAGCGGAGCACGACTGTCTCCGTGGCGCCATTGGCTAGCGCGATCGGCTGTTAACCGAGAGCTTGGAGGTTCGAGCCCACCCGGTGGTGGTACGGCGTTTCTTTTTCTTCGGGCTGATAGCTCTGAAGAAATGTTCTGACAGTGGTGAGAGTGGAGAAAGACTGTCTCCGTGGCGCAATTGGCTAGCGCGGTCGGCTGTTAACTGAAAGGTTGGAGGTTCGAGCCCTCCCGGGAGTGGTGTGTTGCTTTTTTTCTTTGGGCTGATAGCTTTGAAGATATGTTCTTATGGTGGTGATTGTGGAGCAGGACTGTCTCCATGGCGCAATTGGCTAGCGCGATCGGCTGTTAAGCGAAAGGTTGGAGGTTCGAGCCCACGCGGTGGTGGTGCGGCGCTTTTTTTTCTTTGGGCTGATAGCTTTGAAGATATGATCTGATGGTGGTGAGAGTGAAGCAGGACTGTCTCTGTGGCGCAATTGGCTAGCGTCATCGGCTGTTAACCGAAAGGTTGGAGGTTCGAGCCCTCCCGGGAGTGGTGTGTTCCTTTTTTTTTCTTTGGGCTGATAGCTTTGAAGATATGTACTGACGGTGGTGAGAGCGGAGCACGACTGTCTCCGTGGCGCCATTGGCTAGCGCGATCGGCTGTTAACCGAGAGGTTGGAGGTTCGAGCCCACCCGGTGGTGGTGCGGCGTTTCTTTTTCTTCGGGCTGATAGCTCTGAAGAAATGTTCTGACGGTGGTGAGAGTGGAGAAAGACTGTCTCCGTGGCGCAATTGGCTAGCGCGATCGGCTGTTAACTGAAAGGTTGGAGGTTCGAGCCCTCCCGGGAGTGGTGTGTTCCTTTTTTTCTTTGGGCTGATAGCTTTGAAGATATGTTCTGATGGTGGTGAGAGTGGAGCAGGACTGTCTCCGTGGCGCCATTGGCTAGCGCGATCGGCTGTTAACCGAAAGTTTGGAGGTTCGAGCCCTCCCAGGAGTGGTGTGTTGCTTTTTTTTCTTTGGGCTGATAGCTTTGAAGATATGTTCTGATGGTGGTGAGAGCGGAGCAGGACTGTCTCCGTGGCGCTATTGGCTAGCGCGATCGGCTGGTAACCAAAAGGTTGGAGGTTCGAGCCCACGCGGTGGTAGTGTGGTGCTTTTTTTCTTTGGGCTGATAGCTTTGAAGATATGTTGTGATGGTGGTGAGAGTGGAGCACGACTGTCTCCGTGGCGCAATTGGCTAGCGCGATGGGCTGTTAACGGAAAAGTTGGAGGTTCGAGCCCTCTCGGGAGTGGTGTGTTGCTTTTTTCTTTGCGCTTATAGCTTTTGTTCTGATGGTGGTGAGAGTGGAGCAGGACTGTCTCCGTGGCGCAATTGGCTAGCGCGATCGGCTGTTAACCGAAAGGTTCGAGGTTCAAGCCCTCCCGGGAGTGGTGTGTTGCTTTTTTCTTTGCGCTGATAGGTTTGAAGATATGTTCTGTTGGTGGTGAGAGTGGAGCACGACTCTCTCCGTTGCGCAATTGGCTAGTGCGATTGGGTGTTAACCAAAAGGTTGGAGGTTCGAGCCCACCCGGTGGTGGGGCGGCGCTTTTTTTCCTTTGGGCTGATAGCTCTGAAGAATTGTTCTGACGGTGGTGAGAGTGGAGCAGGACTGTCTCCGTGGCGCCATTAGCTAGCGCAATCGGCTGTTAATCGAAAAGTTGGAGGTTCGACCTCTCCCGGGAGTAGTGTGTTGCTTTTTTCTTTGCGCTGATAGCTTTGAAGATATGTTCTGATGGTGGTGGTGTGGAGCACGACTGTCTCCGTGGCACAATTGGCAGGCGCGATTGGCTGTTAACCGAAAGGTTGGAGGTTCGAGCCCTCCCGGGAGTGGTGTGTTGCTTTTTTTTTCTTTGCGCTGATAGCTTTGAAGTTATGTTCTGATGGTGGTGAGAGTGGAGCACGACTGTCTCCGTAGCGTAATTGGCTAGCGCGATAGGCTATTAACCGAAAGGTTGGAGGCTAGAGCCCACCCGGTAGTGGTGCGGCGCTTTTTTTCCTTTGGGCTGATAGCTCTGAAGAAATGTTCTGACGGTGGTGAGAGTGGAGAAAGACTGTCTCCGTGGCGCAATTGGCTAGCGCGATCAGCTGTTAACTGAAAGGTTCTAGGTTCGAGCCCTCCCGGAAGTGGTGTGTTGCTTTTTTTTCTTTGGGCTGATAGCTTTGAAGATATGTTCTGATGGTGGTGAGAGTGGAGCAGGACTGTCTCCGTGGCGGAAGTGGCTAGCGCGATCGGCTGTTAACCGAAAGGTTGGAGGTTCCAGCCCTCCCGGGAGTGGTGTGTTGCTTTTTTTCTTTGGGCTGATAGCTTTGAAGATATGTTCTGATGGTGGTGAGAGCTTAGCAGGACTGTCTCCGTGGCGCTATTGGCTAGCGCGATCGGCTGGTAACCGAAAGGTTGGAGGTTCGAGCCCTCCCAGGAGTGGTGTGTTGCTTTTTTTTTCTTTGGGCTGATAGCTTTGAAGATATGTTCTTATGGTGGTGATTGTGGAGCAGGACTGTCTCCAGGGCGCAATTGGCTAGCGCGATCGGCTGTTAAGCGAAAGGTTGGAGGTTCGAGCCCACGCGGTGGTGGTGCGGCGCTTTTTTTTTCTTTGGGCTGATAGCTTTGAAGATATGATCTGATGGTGGTGAGAGTGAAGCAGGACTGTCTCTGTGGCACAATTGGCTAGCGTCATCGGCTGTTAACCGAAAGGTTGGAGGTTCGAGCCCTCCCGGGAGTGGTGATTTGCTTTTTTTTTCTTTGGGCTGATAGCTTTGAAGATATGTTCTGATGGTGGTGAGAGCGGAGCAGGACTGTCTCCGTGGCGCTATTGGCTAGCGCGATCGGCTGGTAACCGAAAGGTTGGAGGTTCGAGCCCACGCGGTGGTGGTGCGGTGCTTTTTTTCTTTGGGCTGATAGCTTTGAAGATATGTTGTGGTGGTGGTGAGAGTGGAGCACGACTGTCTCCGTGGCGCAATTGGCTAGCGCGATGGGCTGTTAACGGAAAAGTTGCAGGTTCGAGCCTTCTCGGGAGTGGTGTGTTGCTTTTTTCTTTGCGCTTATAGCTTTTGTTCTGATGGTGGTGAGAGTGGAGCAGGACTGTCTCCATGGCGCAATTGGCTAGCGCGATCGGCTGTTAACCGAAAGGTTCGAGGTTCAAGCCCTCCCGGGAGTGGTGTGTTGCTTTTTTCTTTGTGCTGATAAGTTTGAAGATATGTTCTGTTGGTGGTGAGAGTGGAGCACGACTCTCTCCGTTGCGCAATTGGCTAGCGCGATCGGGTGTTAACCAAAAGGTTGGAGGTTCGAGCCCACCCGGTGGTGGTGCGGCGCTTTTTTCCTTTGGGCTGATAGCTCTGAAGAATTGTTCTGACGGTGGTGAGAGTGGAGCAGGACTGTCTCCGTGGCGCTATTGGCTAGCGCAATCGGCTGTTAATCGAAAAGTTGAAGGTTCGACCTCTCCCGGGAGTGGTGTGTTGCTTTTTCCTTTGTGCTGATAGCTTTGAAGATATGTTCTGATGGTGGTGGTGTGAAGCACGACTGTCTCCATGGCGCAATTGGCTGGCGCGATCGGCTGTTAACCGAAAGGTTGGAGGTTCGAGCCCTCCCGGTAGTGGTGTGTTGCTTTTTTTTCTTTGCGCTGATAGCTTTGAAGATATGTTCTGATGGTGGTGAGAGTGGAGCACGACTGTCTCCATGGCGTAATTGGCTAGCGCGATGGGCTATTAACCGAAAGGTTGGAGGTTCGAGCCCACCCGGTGGTGGTGCGGCGCTTTTTTTCTTTGGGCTGATAGCTCTGAAGAAATGTTCTGACGGTGGTGAGAGTGGAGCATGACTGTCTCCGTGGCACAATTGGCTAGCGCGATGGGCTCTTAACCGAAAGGTTGGAGGTTCGAGCCCACCCGATGGTGGTGCGGCGATTTTTTTCCTTTGGGCTGATAGCTCTGAAGAAATGTTCTGGCGGTGGTGAGAGTGGAGCATGAATGTCTCCGTGGCGCAATTGGCTAGCGCGATCGGCTGTTAACCGAAAGGTTGTGCGTTCGAGCCCTCCCGGGAGTGGTGTGTTGCTTTTTTCTTTGCGCTGATAGCTTTGAAGTTATGTTCTGATGGTGGTGAGAGTGGAGCACGACTGTCTCCGTAGCGTAATTGGCTAGCGCGATATGCTATTAACCGAAAGGTTGGAGGCTAGAGCCCACCCGGTAGTGGTGCGGCGCTTTTTTTCCTTTGGGCTGATAGCTCTGAAGAAATGTTCTGACGGTGGTGAGAGTGGAGAAAGACTGTCTCCGTCGCGCAATTGGCTAGCGCGATCGGCTGTTAACTGAAAGGTTGGAGGTTCGAGCCCTCCCGGGAGTGGTGTGTTGCTTTTTTTTCTTTGGTCTGATAGCTTTGAAGATATGTTCTGATGGTGGTGAGAGTGGAGCAGGACTGTCTCCGTGGCGCCATTGGCTAGCGCGATCGGCTGTTAACCGAAAGGTTGGAGGTTCGAGCCCTCCCAGGAGTGGTGTGTTGCTTTTTTTTCTTTGGGCTGATAGCTTTGAAGATATGTTCTTATGGTGGTGATTGTGGAGCAGGACTGTCTCCATGGCGCAATTGGCTAGCGCGATCGGCTGTTAAGCGAAAGGTTGGAGGTTCGAGCCCACGCGTGGTGGTGCGGTGCTTTTTTTTCTTTGGGCTGATAGCTTTGAAGATATGTTCTGATGGTGGTGAGAGTGGAGCAGGACTGTCTCCGTGGCGGAAGTGGCTAGCGCGATCGGCTGTTAACCGAAAGGTTGGAGGTTCGAGCCCACCCGGGAGTGGCGTGTTGCTTTTTTCTTTGCGCTGATAGCTTTGAAGATATGTTCTCATGGTGGTGGGAGTGGAGCACGACTGTCTCCGTGGCGCAATTGGCTAGCGTCATCGGCTGTTAACCGAAAGGTTGGAGGTTCGAGCCTTCCCGGGAGTGGTGTGTTGCTTTTTTTTCTGTGCGCTGATAGGTCTGAAGAAATGTTCTGACGGTGGTGAGAGTGGAGAATGACTGTCTCCGTGGCGATATTGGCCAGCGCGATCGGCTGTTAACCGAAAGGTTGGAGGTTCAAGCCCTCCCGGGAGTGGTGTGTTGCTTTTTTCTTTGCGCTGATAGCTTTGAAGTTATGTTCTGATGGTGGTGAGAGTGGAGCACGACTGTCTCCGTGGCGTAATTGGCTAGCGCGATGGGCTATTAACCGAAAGGTTGGAGGCTCGAGCCCACCCGGTGGTGTTGCGGCGCTTTTTTTCCTTTGGGCTGATAGTTCTGAAGAAATGTTCTGACGGTGGTGAGAGTGGAGAAAGACTGTCTCCGTGGCGCAATTGGCTAGCGCTATCGGCTGTTAACTGAAAAGTTGGAGGTTCGAGCCCTCCCGGGAGTGGTGTGTGGGTTTTTTTTTCTTTGGGCTGATAGCTTTGAAGATATGTTCTGATGGTGGTGAGAGTGGAGCAGGACTGTCTCCATGGCGCAATTGGCTAGTGCTATCGGCTGTTAACCGAAAGGTTCGAGCCCACGCGTTGGTGGTGCGGTGCTTTTTTTCTTTGGGCTGATAGCTTTGAAGATATGTTGTGATGGTGGTGAGAGTGGAGCACGACTGTCTCCGTGGCGCAATTGGCTAGCGCGATGGGCTGTTAACTGAAAGGTTGGATGTTCGAGCCCTCCCAGGAGTGGTGTGTTGCTTTTTTTTTCTTTGGGCTGATAGCTTGGAAGATATGTTCTGATGGTGGTGAGAGTGGAGCAGGACTGTCTCCATGGCGCAATTGGCTAGCGCGATCGGCTGTTAAGCGAAAGGTTGGAGGTTCGAGCCCACGCGTTGGTGGTGCGGTGCTTTTTTTCTTTGGGCTGATAGCTTTGAAGATATGTTGTGATGGTGGTGAGAGTGGAGCACGACTGTCTCCGTGGCGCAATTGGCTAGCGCGATGGGCTGTTAACTGAAAGGTTGGTTGTTCGAGCCCTCCCAGGAGTGGTGTGTTGCTTTTTTTTCTTTGGGCTGATAGCTTGGAAGATATGTTCTGATGGTGGTGAGAGTGGAGCAGGACTGTCTCCATGGCGCAATTGGCTAGCGCGATCGGCTGTTAAGCGAAAGGTTGGAGGTTCGAGCCCACCCGGTGGTGGTGCGGCGCTTTTCTTTCTTTGGGCTGATAGCTTTGAAGATATGTTCTGATGGTGGTGAGAGTGGAGCAGGACTGTCTCCGTGGCGGATGTGGCTAGCGCGATTGGCTGTTAACCGAAAGGTTGGAGGTTCGAGCCCACCCGGAAGTGCTGTGTTGCTTTTTTCTTTGCGCTGATAGCTTTGAACATATGTTCTGGTGGTGGTGAGAGTGGAGCGGGACTGTCTCCGCGGCGCAATTGGCTAGCGCGATGAGCTATTAACCGAAAGGTTGGAGGTTCGAGCCCTCCCGGTGGTGGTGCGGCGCTTTTTTTTCTTTGGGCTGATAGCTCTGAAGAAATGTTCTGATGGTGGTGAGAGTGCAGCAGGAATGTCTCCATGGCGCAATTGGCTAGCGCGATCGGTTGTTAACGGAGAAGTTGGAGGTTCGAGCCCTCTCGGGAGTGGTGTGTTGCTTTTTTCTTTGCGCTTATAGCTTTTGTTCTGATGGTGGTGAGAGTGGAGCACGACTGTATCCGCGGCGCAATTGGCTAGCGCGATCGGCTGTTAACCGAAAGGTTCGAGGTTCAAGCGCTCCCAGGAGTGGTGTGTTTCTTTTTTCTTTGCGCTGATAGCTTTGAAGATATGTTCTGTTGGTGGTGAGAAAGGAACACGACTATCTCCGTGGCGCCATTGGCTAGCGCGATCGGCTGTTAACCAAAAGGCTGGAGGTTCGAGCCCACCCGGAGGTGGTGCGGCGCTTTTTTCCTTTGGGCTGATAGCTCTGAAGAAATGCTCTGACGGTGGTGAGAGTGGAGCATGACTGTCTCCGTGGCGCAATTGGCTAGCGCGATTGGCTGTTAATCGAAAGGTTGGAGGTTCGAGCCCTCCCGGGAGTGCTGTGTTGCTTTTTTCTTTGCGCTGATAGCTTTGAAGTTATGTTCTGATGGTGGTGAGAGTGAAGCACGACTGTCTCCGTGGCGTAATTGGCTAGCGCGATGGGCTATTACCCGAAAGGTTGGAGGCTCGAGCCCACCCGGTGGTGGTGCGGCGCTTTTTTTCCTTTGGGCTGATAGCTCTGATGAAATGTTCTGACGGTGGTGAGAGTGGAGAAAGACTGTCTCCGTGGCGAGATCGGCTAGCGCGATTGGCTCTTAATCGAAAGGTTGGAGGTTCAAGCCCTCCCGGGAGTGCTGTGTTGCTTTTTTCTTTGCGCTGATAGCTTTGAAATTATGTTCTGATGGTGGTGAGAGTGGAGCACGACTGTCTCCGTGGCGTAATTGGCTAGCGCGATGGGCTATTAACCGAAAGGTTGGAGGTTCGAGCCCACCCGGTGGTAGTGCGGCGCTTTTTTTTCTTTGGGCTGATAGCTCTGAAGAAATGTTCTGACGGTGGTGAGAGTGGAGCATGACTGTCTCCGTGGCGCAATTGGCTAGCGCGATGGGCTGTTAACCGATAGGTTGAAGGTTTGAGCGCACCCGATGGTGGTGCGGCGATTTTTTTTCTTTGGGCTGATAGCTCTGAAGAAATGCTCTGACGGTGGTGAGAGTGGAGCATGACTGTCTCCGTGGCGCAATTGGCTAGCGCGATGGGCTATTACCCGAAAGGTTGGAGGCTCGAGCCCACCCGGTGGTGGTGCGGCGCTTTTTTTCCTTTGGGCTGATAGCTCTGAAGAAATGTTCTGACGGTGGTGAGAGTGGAGAAAGACTGTCTCCGTGCGAGATCGGCTAGTGCCATGGGCAGTTAACTGAAAGGTTGGAGGTTCGAGCCCACCCAGGAGTGGTGTGTTGCTTTTTTTCTTTGGGCTGATAGCTTTGAAGATACGTTCTGATGGTGGTGAGAGTGGACCAGGACTGTCTCCATGGCACAATTGGCTAGCGCGTTCGGCTGTTAAGCGAAAGGTTGGAGGTTCGAGCCCACCCGGTGGTGGTGCGGCGCTTTTTTTGGGCTGATAGCTTTGAAGATATGTTCTGATGGTGGAGAGAGTGGAACAGGACTGCCTCCGTGGCGCAATTGGCTAGCGCGATCGGCTGTTAACCGAAAGGTTGGAGTTTCGAGCCCTCCCGGGAGTGGTGTGTCGCTTTTTTCTTTGCGCTGATAGCTTTGAAGATATGTTCTGATGGTGGTGAGAGTGGAGCACGACTGTCTCCGGTGCGCAATTGGCTGGCGCGATCGGCTGTTGACCGAAAGGTTGAGGTTCGAGCCCACCAGGTGGTGGTGTGGCGCTTTTTTTCCTTTGGGCTGATAGCTTTGAAGATATGTTCTGATGGTGGTGAGAGTGTAGCAGGACTGTCTCCGTGGCGCAATTGGCTAGCGCGATCGGCTGTTAACCGAAAGGTTGGAGGTTCGAGCCCACCCGGTGGTGGTGCGGCGCTTCTTTTTCTTTGGGCTGATAGCTTTAAGAATATGTTCTGATGGTGGAGAAAGTGGAGCAGGACTGTCTCCGTGGCGCAATCGGCTAGCGCGATCGGCTTTTAACCGAAAGGTTGGAGGTTCGAGCCCACCCGGTGGTGGTGCGGTGCTTTTCTTTCTTTGGGCTGATAGCTTTGAAGACATGTTCTGATGGTGGTGAGACCGGAGCGGGACTGTCTCCATGGCGGAATTGGCTGGCGCGATCGGCTGTTATCCGAAAGGTTGGAGCTTCGAGCCCTCTCGGGAGTGGTGTGTTGCTTTTTTCTTTGCGCTGATAGCTTTTGTTCTGATGGTGGTTAGAGTAGAGCACGACTGTCTCCGTGGCGCAATTGGCTAGCGCTATCGGCTGTTAACCGAAAGGTTCGAGGTTCAAGCCCTCCCGGGAGTGGTGTGTTGCTTTTTTCTTTGCGCTGATAGCTTAAAAATATGTTCTGTTGGTGGTAAGAGTGGAGCACGACTCTCTCCGTGGCGCAATTGGCTAGCGCGATCGGCTGTTAACCAAAAGGTTGGAGATTCGAGCCCACCCGGTGGTGGCGCAGCGCTTTTTTTTCTTTGGGCTGATAGCTCTGCAGAAATGTTTTGACGGTGGTGAGAGTGGAGCTTGACTGTCTCCGTGGCGCAATTGGCTAGCGCGATGGGCTGTTATCCGAAAGGTTGGAGGTTTGAGCCCACCCGATGCTGGTGCGGCGATTTTTTTTCTTTGGGCTGATAGCTCTGAAGAAATGTTCTGACGGTGGTGAGAGTAGAGCAGGACTGTCTCCGTGGCGCAATTGGCTAGCGCGATCGGTTGTTAACGGAAAAGTTGGAGGTTCGAGCCCTCTCGGGAGTGGTGTGTTGCTTTTTTTTGCGCTTATAGCTTTTGTTCTGATGGTGGTGAGAGTGGAGCACGACTGTATCCGGGGCGCAATTGGCTAGCGCGATCGGCTGTTAACCGAAAGGTTCGAGGTTCAAGCGCTCCCGGGAGTGGTGTGTTGCTTTTTTCTTTGCGCTGATAGCTTTGAAGATATGTTGTGTTGGTGGTGAGAAAGGAACACGACTATCTCCGTGGCGCCATTGGCTAGCGCGATCGGCTGTTAACCGAAAGGTTGGAGTTTCGAGCCCACCCGGTGGTAGTGCGGCGCTTTTTTCCTTTGGGCTGATAGCTCTGAAGAATTGTTCTGAAGGTGGTGAGAGTGGAGCAGGACTGTCTCCGTGGCGCAATTGGCTAGCGCAATCGGCTGTTATCCGAAAGGTTGGAGGTTCGACCTCTCCCGGGAGTGGTGTGTCGCTTTTTTCTTTGCGCTGATAGCTTTGAAGATATGTTCTGATGGTGGTGAGAGTGGAGCACGACTGTCTCCGTGGCGCAATTGGCTGGCGCGATCGGCTGTTAACCGAAAGGTTGAGGTTCGAGCCCACCAGGTGGTGGTGTGGCGCTTTTTTTTCTTTGGGCTGATAGCTTTGAAGATATGTTCTGATGGTGGTGAGAGTGGAGCAGGACTGTCTCCGTGGCGCAATTGGCTAGCGCGATCGGCTGTTAACCGAAACGTTGAATGTTCGAGCCCACCCGGTGGTGGTGCGGCGCTTCTTTTTCTTTGGGCTGATAGCTTTGAAGATATGTTCTGATGGTGGAGAAAGTGGAGCAGGACTGTCTCCGTGGCGCAATCGGCTAGCGCGATTGGCTTTTAACCCAAAGGTTGGAGGTTCGAGCCCACCCTGTGGTGGTGCGGTGCTTTTTTTTCTTTGGGCTGATAGCTTTGAAGACATGTTCTGATGGTGGTGAGAGCGGTGCGGGACTGTCTCCGTGGCGGAATTGGCTAGCGCGATCGGCTGTTAACCGAAAGGTTGGAGGTTCGAGCTCTCCCGGGAGTGGTGTGTTGCTTTTTCTTTGCGCTGATAGGTTTGAACATATGTTCTGATGGTGGTGAGAGTGGAGCGGGACTGTCTCCGTGGCGCAATTGGCTGGCGCGATCGGCTGTTATCCGAAAGGTTGGAGGTTCGAGCCCTCTCGGGAGTGGTGTGTTGCTTTTTTCTTTGTGCTGATAGCTTTTGTTCTGATGGTGGTGAGAGTAGAGCACGACTGTCTCCGTGGCGCAATTGGCTAGCGCGATCGGCTGTTAACCGAAAGGTTCGAGGTTCAAGCCCTCCCGGGAGTGGTGTGTTGCTTTTTTCTTTGCGCTGATAGCTTTAAAGATATGTTCTGACGGTGGTGAGTGTGGAGCGGGACTGTCTCCGTGGCGCAATTGGCTAGCGCGATCGGTTGTTAACAGAAAAGTTGGAGGTTCGAGCCCTCTCGGGAGTGGTGTGTTGCTTTTTTCTTTGCGCTTATAGCTTTTGTTCTGATGGTGGTGAGAGTGGAGCACGACTGTATCCGCGGCGCAATTGGCTAGCGCGATCGGCTGTTAACCGAAAGGTTCGAGGTTCAAGCGCTCCCGGGAGTGGTGTGTTGCTTTTTTCTTTGCGCTGATAGCTTTGAAGATATGTTCTGTTGGTGGTGAGAAAGGAACACGACTATCTCCGTGGCGCCATTGGCTAGCGTGATCGGCTGTTAACCGAAAGGTTGGAGGTTCGAGCCCACCCGGTATCAGTGCGGCGCTTTTTTCCTTTGGGCTGTTAGCTCTGAAGAATTGTTCTGACGGTGGTGAGAGTGGAGCAGGACTGTCTCCGTGGCGCAATTGGCTAGCGCAATTGGCTGTTAACCGAAAGGTTGGAGGTTCGACCTCTCCCGGGAGTGGTGTGCTGCTTTTTTCTTTGCGCTGATAGCTTTGAAGATATGTTCTGATGGTGGTGGGAGTGGAGCACGACTGTCTCCGTGGCGTAATTGGCTAGCGCGATGGGCTATTAACCGAAAGGTTGGAGGTTCGAGCCCACCCGGTGGTGGTGCGGCGCTTTTTTTCTTTCGGTTGATAGCTCTGAAGAAATGTTCTGACGGTGGTGAGAGTGGAGCATGACTGTCTCCGTGGCACAATAGGCTAGCGCGATGGGCTCTTAACCGAAAGGTTGGAGGTTCGAGCCCACCCGTTGGTGGTGCGGCGATTTTTTTCTTTGGGCTGATAGCTCTGAAGAAATGTTCTGGCGGTGGTGAGAGTGGAGCATGAATGTCTCCGTGGCGCAATTGGCTAGCGTGATCGGCTGTTAACCGAAAGGTTGGACGTTCGAGCCCTCCCGGGAGTGGTGTGTTGCTTTTTTCTTTGCGCTGATAGCTTTGAAGTTATGTTCTGATGGTGGTGAGAGTGGAGCACGACTGTCTCCGTAGCGTAATTGGCTAGCGCGATAGGCTATTAACCGAAAGGTTGGAGGCTAGAGCCCACGCGGTAGTGGTGAGGCGCTTTTTTTCCTTTGGGCTGATAGCTCTGAAGAAATGTTCTGACGGTGGTGAGAGTGGAGAAAGACTGTCTCCGTGGCGCAATTGGCTAGCGCCATCGGCTGTTAACTGAAAGGTTGGAGGTTCGAGCCCTCCCGGGAGTGGTGTGTTGCTTTTTTTCTTTGGGCTGATAGCTTTGAAGATATGTTCTGATGGTGGTGAGAGTGGAGCAGGACTGTGTCCGTGGCGCCATTGGCTAGCGCGATCGGCTGTTAACCGAAAGGTTGGAGGTTCGAGCCCTCCCAGGAGTGGTGTGTTGCTTTTTTTTCTTTGGGCTGATAGCTCTGAAGAATTGTTCTGACGGTGGTGAGAGTGGAGCAGGACTGTCTCCGTGGCGCCATTGGCTAGCGCAATCGGCTGTTAATCGAAAAGTTGGAGGTTCGACCTCTCCCGGGAGTGGTGTGTTGCTTTTTTCTTTGCGCTGATAGCTTTGAAGATATGTTCTGATGGTGGTGGTGTGGAGCACGACTGTCTCCGTGGCGCAATTGGCTGGCGCGATTGGCTTTTAACTGAAAGGTTGGAGGTTCGAGCCCTCCCGGGAGTGGTGTGTTGCTTTTTTTTCTTTGCGCTGATAGCTTTGAAGTTATGTTCTGATGGTGGTGAGAGTGGAGCACGACTGTCTCTGTTGCGTAATTGGCTAGCGCGATAGGCTATTAACCGAAAGGTTGGAGGCTAGAGCCCACCCGGTAGTGGTGCGGCGCTTTTTTTCCTTTGGGCTGATAGCTCTGAAGAAATGTTCTGACGGTGGTGAGAGTGGAGAAAGACTGTCTCCGTGGCGCAATTGGCTAGCGCGATCAGCTGTTAACTGAAAGGTTGGAGGTTCGAGCCCTCCCGGGAGTGGTGTTTTGATTTTTTTTCTTTGGGCTGATAGCTTTGAAGATATGTTCTGATGTTGGTGAGAGTGGAGCAGGACTGTCTCCGTGGCGCCATTGGCTAGCGCGATCGGCTGTTAACCGAAAGGTTGGAGGTTCGAGCCCTCCCAGGAGTGGTGTGTTGCTTTTTTTTTCTTTGGGCTGATAGCTTTGAAGATATGTTCTTATGGTGGTGATTGTGGAGCAGGACTGTCTCCATGGCGCAATTGGCTAGCGCGATCGGCTGTTAAGCGAAAGGTTGGAGGTTCGAGCCCACGCGGTGGTGGTGCGGCGCTTTTTTTTTCTTTGGGCTGATAGCTTTGAAGATATGTTCTGATGGTGGTGAGAGTGGAGCAGGACTGTCTCGCTGGCGGAAGTGGCTAGCGCGATCGGCTGTTAACCGAAATGTTGGAGGTTCCAGCCCTCCCGGGAGTGGTGTGTTGCTTTTTTTTCTTTGGGCTGATAGCTTTGAAGATATGTTCTGATGGTGGTGAGAGCTTAGCAGGACTGTCTCGGTGGCGCTATTGGCTAGCGCGATCGGCTGGTAACCGAAAGGTTGGAGGTTCGAGCCCTCCCAGGAGTGGTGTGTTGCTTTTTTTTCTTTGGGCTGATAGCTTTGAAGATATGTTCTTATGGTGGTGATTGTGGAGCGGGACTGTCTCCATGGCGCAATTGGCTAGCGCGATCGGCTGTTAAGCGAAAGGTTGGAGGTTCGAGCCCACGCGGTGGTGGTGCGGCGCTTTTTTTTCTTTGGGCTGATAGCTTTGAAGATATGATCTGATGGTGGTGAGAGTGAAGCAGGACTGTCTCTGTGGCGCAATTGGCTAGCGTCATCGGCTGTTAACCGAAAGGTAGGAGGTTCGAGCCCTCCCGGGAGTGGTGTGTTGCTTTTTTTTCTTTGGTCTGATAGCTTTGAAGATATGTTTTGATGGTGGTGAGAGTGGAGCAGGACTGTCTCCGTGGCGCCATTAGCTAGCGCGATCGGCTGTTAACCGAAAGGTTGGAGGTTCGAGCCCTCCCAGGAGTGGTGTGTTGCTTTTTTTTCTTTGGGCTGATAGCTTTGAAGATATGTTCTCATGGTGGTGATTGTGGAGCAGGACTGTCTCCATGGCGCAATTGGCTAGCGCGATCGGCTGTTAAGCGAAAGGTTGGAGGTTCGAGCCCACGCGGTGGTGGTGCGGCGCTTTTTTTTCTTTGGGCTGATAGCTCTGAAGATATGTTCTGATGGTGGTGAGAGTGGAGCAGGACTGTCTCCGTGGCGGAAGTGGCTAGCGCGATCGGCTGTTAACCGAAAGGTTGGAGGTTCGAGCCCACCCGGGAGTGGCGTGTTGCTTTTTTCTTTGCGCTGATAGCTTTGAAGATATGTTCTGATGGTGGTGGGAGTGGAGCACGACTGTCTCCGTGGCGCAATTGGCTAGCGTCATCGGCTGTTAACCGAAAGGTTGGAGGTTCGAACCCTCCCGGGAGTGGTGTGTTGCTTTTTTTTCTTTGCGCTGATAGCTTTGAAGATATGTTCTGATGGTGGTGAGAGTGGAGCACGACTGTCTCCGTGGCGTAATTGGCTAGCGCGATGGGCTATTAACCGAAAGGTTGGAGGTTCGAGCCCACCCGGTGGTGGTGCGGCGCTTTTTTTTGGGCTGATAGCTCTGAAGAAATGTTCTGACGGTGGTGAGAGTGGAGCATGACTGTTTCCGTGGCGCAACTGGCTAGCGCGATGGGCTCTTAGCTGAAAGGTTGGAGGTTCGAGCCCACCCGATGGTGGTGCAGCGATTTTTTTTCTTTGGGCTGATAGGTCTGAAGAAATGTTCTGACGGTGGTGAGAGTGGAGATTGACTGTCTCCGTGGCGATATTAGCCAGCGCTATCGGCTGTTAACCGAAAGGTTGGAGGTTCAAGCGCTCCCGGGAGTGGTGTGTTGCTTTTTTCTTTGCGCTGATAGCTTTGAAGTTGTGTTCTGATGGTGGTGAGAGTGGAGCACGACTGTCTCCGTGGCGTAATTGGCTAGCGCGATGGGCTATTAACCGAAAGGTTGGAGGCTCGAGCCCACCCGGTGGTGGTGCGGCACTTTTTTTCCTTTGGGCTGATAGTTCTGAAGAAATGTTCTGACGGTGGTGAGAGTAAAGAAAGACTGTCTCCGTGGCGCAATTGGCTAGCGCTATCGGCTGTTAACTGAAAAGTTGGAGGTTCGAGCCCTCCCGGGAGTGGTGTGTGGGTTTTTTTTCTTTGGGCTGATAGCTTTGAAGATATGTTCTGATGGTGGTGAGAGTGGAGCAGGACTGTCTCCATGGCGCAATTGGCTAGTGCTATCGGCTGTTAACCGAAAGGTTCGAGCCCACGCGTTGGTGGTGCGGTGCTTTTTTTCTTTGGGCTGATAGCTTTGAAGATATGTTGTGATGGTGGTGAGAGTGGAGCACGACTGTCTCCGTGGCGCAATTGGCTAGCGCGATCGGCTGTTAAGCGAAAGGTTGGAGGTTCGAGCCCACCCGGTGGTGGTGCGGCGCTTTTCTTTCTTTGGGCTGATAGCTTTGAAGATATGTTCTGATGGTGGTGAGAGTGGAGCAGGACTGTCTCCGTGGCGGATGTGGCTAGCGCGATCGGCTGTTAACCGAAAGGTTGGAGGTTCGAGCCCTCCCGGTGGTGGTGTGTTGCTTTTTTTTTCTTTGGACTGATAGCTTTGAAGATATGTTCTGATGGTGGTGAGAGAAGAGCAGGACTGTCTCCGTGGCGCAATTGGCTAGCACGATCAGCTGTTAACCGAAAGGTTAGAGGTTCAAGCCCATGGGGTGGTGGTGCGGTACTCGTTTTCTTTGGGCTGATAGCTTTGAAGATATGTTGTGATGGTGGTGAGAGTGGAGCACGACTGTCTCCGTGGCGCAATTGGCTAGTGCCATGGGCTGTTAACTGAAAGGTTGGAGGTTCGAGCCCACCCAGGAGTGGTGTGTTGCTTTTTTTTCTTTGGGCTGATAGCTTGGAAGATATGTTCTGATGGTGGTGAGAGTGGAGCAGGACTGTCTCCATGGCGCAATTGGCTAGCGCGATCGGCTGTTAAGCGAAAGGTTGGAGGTTCGAGCCCACCCGGTGGTGGTGCGGCGCTTTTCTTTCTTTGCGCTGATAGCTTTGAACATATGTTCTGGTGGTGGTGAGAGTGGAGCGGGACTGTCTCCGCGGCGCAATTGGCTAGCGCGATGAGCTATTAACCGAAAAGTTGGAGGTTCGAGCCCTCCCGGTGGTGGTGCGGCGCTTTTTTTTCTTTGGGCTGATAGCTCTGAAGAAATGTTCTGACGGTGGTGAGAGTGGAGAAAGACTGTCTCCGTGGCGAGATCGGCTAGCGCGATTGGCTGTTAATCGAAAGGTTGGAGGTTCGAGCCCTCCCGGGAGTGCTGTGTTGCTTTTTTCTTTGCGCTGATAGCTTTGAAGTTATGTTCTGATGGTGGTGAGAGTGGAGCACGACTGTCTCCGTGGCGTAATTGGCTAGCGCGATGGGCTATTAACCTAAAGGTTGGAGGTTCGAGCCCACCCGGTGGTAGTGCGGCGCTTTTTTTTCTTTGGGCTGATAGCTCTGAAGAAATGTTCTGACGGTGGTGAGAGTGGAGCATGACTGTCTCCGTGGCGCAATTGGCTAGCGCGATGGGCTGTTAACCGAAAGGTTGAAGGTTTGAGCGCACCCGATGGTGGTGCGGCGATTTTTTTTTTGGGCTGATAGCTCTGAAGAAATGCTCTGACGGTGGTGAGAGTGGAGCATGACTGTCTCCGTGGCGCAATTGGCTAGCGCGATTGGCTGTTAATCGAAAGGTTGGAGGTTCGAGCCCTCCCGGGAGTGCTGTGTTGCTTTTTTTTTTGCGCTGATAGCTTTGAAGTTATGTTCTGATGGTGGTGAGAGTGGAGCACGACTGTCTCCGTGGCGTAATTGGCTACCGCGATGGGCTATTACCCGAAAGGTTGGAGGCTCGAGCCCACCCGGTGGTGGTGCGGCGCTTTTTTTCCTTTGGGCTGATAGCTCTGAAGAAATGTTCTGACGGTGGTGAGAGTGGAGAAAGACTGTCTCCGTGGAGAGATCGGCCAGCGCGATCGCTCTTACTGAAAGGTTGGAGGTTCGAGCCCTCCCGGGAGTGGTGTGTTGCTTTTTTTTTCTTTGGACTGATAGCTTTGAAGATATGTTCTGATGGTGGTGAGAGAAGAGCAGGACTGTCTCCGTGGCGCAATTGGCTAGCGCGATCAGCTGTTAACCGAAATGTTGGAGGTTCAAGCCCATGGGGTGGTGGTGCGGTACTCTTTTTCTTTGGGCTGATAGCTTTGAAGATATGTTGTGATGGTGGTGAGAGTGGAGCACGACTGTCTCCGTGGCGCAATTGGCTAGTGACATGGGCTGTTAACTGAAAGGTTGGAGGTTCGAGCCCACCCAGGAGTGGTGTGTTGCTTTTTTTCTTTGGGCTGATAGCTTTGAAGATATGTTCTGATGGTGGTGAGAGTGGACCAGGACTGTCTCCATGGCACAATTGGCTAGCGCGATCGGCTGTTAAGCGAAAGGTTGGAGGTTCGAGCCCACCCGGTGGTGGTGCGGCGCTTTTTTTTTGGGCTGATAGCTTTGAAGATATGTTCTGATGGTGGAGAGAGTGGAACAGGACTGCCTCCGTGGCGCAATTGGCTAGCGCGATCGGCTGTTAACCGAAAGGTTGGAGTTTCGAGCCCTGCCGCGAGTGGTGTGTCGCTTTTTTCTTTGCGCTGATAGCTTTGAATATATGTTCTGATGGTGGTGAGAGTGGAGCACGACTGTCTCCGGTGCGCAATTGGCTGGCGCGATCGGCTGTTAACCGAAAGGTTGAGGTTCGAGCCCACCAGGTGGTGGTGTGGCGCTTTTTTTTCTTTGGGCTGATAGCTTTGAAGATATGTTCTGATGGTGGTGAGAGTGGAGCAGGACTGTCTCCGTGGCGCAATTGGCTAGCGCGATCGGCTGTTAACCGAAACGTTGAATGTTCGAGCCCACCCGGTGGTGGTGCGGCGCTTCTTTTTCTTTGGGCTGATAGCTTTGAAGATATGTTCTGATGGTGGAGAAAGTGGAGCAGGACTGTCTCCGTGGCGCAATCGGCTAGCGCGATTGGCTTTTAACCCAAAGGTTGGAGGTTCGAGCCCACCCTGTGGTGGTGCGGTGCTTTTTTTTCTTTGGGCTGATAGCTTTGAAGACATGTTCTGATGGTGGTGAGAGCGGAGCGGGACTGTCTCCGTGGCGAAATTGGCTAGCGCGATCGGCTGTTAACCGAAAGGTTGGAGGTTCGAGCTCTCCCGGGAGTGGTGTGTTGCTTTTTCTTTGCGCTGATAGGTTTGAACATATGTTCTGATGGTGGTGAGAGTGGAGCGGGACTGTCTCCGTGGCGCAATTGGCTGGCGCGATCGGCTGTTATCCGAAAGGTTGGAGGTTCGAGCCCTCTCGGGAGTGGTGTGTTGCTTTTTCTTTGTGCTGATAGCTTTTGTTCTGATGGTGGTGAGAGTAGAGCACGACTGTCTCCGTGGCGCAATTGGCTAGCGCGATCGGCTGTTAACCGAAAGGTTCGAGGTTCAAGCCCTCCCGGGAGTGGTGTGTTGCTTTTTTCTTTGCGCTGATAGCTTTAAAGATATGTTCTGACGGTGGTGAGAGTGGAGCGGGACTGTCTCCGTGGCGCAATTGGCTAGCGCGATCGGCTGTTATCCGAAAGGTTGGAGGTTCGAGCCCACCCGGTGGTGGTGCGGCGCTTTTTTTTCTTTCGGCTGATAGCTTTGAAGATATGTTCTGATGGTGGTGAGAGTGGAGCGGGACTGTCTCCGTGGCGCAATTGGCTAGCGCAATTGGCTGTTAACCGAAACGTTGGAGGTTCGACCTCTCCCGGGAGTGGTGTGCTGCTTTTTTCTTTGCGCTGATAGCTTTGAAGATATGTTCTGATGGTGGTGGGAGTGGAGCACGACTGTCTCCGTGGCGCAATTGGCTAGCGCGATCGGCTGTTAACCGAAAGGTTGGAGGTTCGAGCCCTCCCGGGAGTGGTGTGTTGCTTTTTTTTCTTTGCGCTGATAGCTTTCAAGATATGTTCTGATGGTGGGGAGAGTGGAGCACGACTGTCTCCGTGGCGTAATTGGCTAGCGCGATGGGCTATTAACCGTAAGGTTGGAGGCTCGAGCCCACCCGGTGGTGGTGCGGCGCTTTTTTTCCTTTGGGCTGATAGTTCTGAAGAAATGTTCTGACGGTGGTGAGAGTGGAGAAAGACTGTCTCCGTGGCGCAAATGGCTAGCGCTATCGGCTGTTAACTGAAAAGTTGGAGGTTCGAGCCCTCCCGGGAGTGGTGTGTGGGTTTTTTTTCTTTGGGCTGATAGCTTTGAAGATATGTTCTGATGGTGGTGAGAGTGGAGCAGGACTGTCTCCATGGCGCAATTGGCTAGTGCTATCGGCTGTTAACCGAAAGGTTCGAGCCCACGCGTTGGTGGTGCGGTGCTTTTTTTCTTTGGGCTGATAGCTTTGAAGATATGTTGTGATGGTGGTGAGAGTGGAGCACGACTGTCTCCGTGGCGCAATTGGCTAGGGCGATGGGCTGTTAACTGAAAGGTTGAAGGTTCGAGCCCTCCCAGGAGTGGTGTGTTGCTTTTTTTTCTTTGGGCTGATAGCTTGGAAGATATGTTCTGATGGTGGTGAGAGTGGAGCAGGACTGTCTCCATGGCGCAATTGGCTAGCGCGATCGGCTGTTAAGCGAAAGGTTGGAGGTTCGAGCCCACCCGGTGGTGGTGCGGCGCTTTTCTTTCTTTGGGCTGATAGCTTTGAAGATATGTTCCGATGGTGGTGAGAGTGGAGCAGGACTGTCTCCGTGGCGGATGTGGCTAGCGTGATCGGCTGTTAACCGAAAAGTTGGAGGTTCGAGCCCACCCGGAAGTGCTGTGTTGCATTTTTCTTTGCGCTGATAGCTTTGAACATATGTTCTGGTGGTGGTGACAGTGGAGCGGGACTGTCTCCGTGGCGCAATTGGCTAGCGCGATGGGCTATTAACCGAAAGGTTGGAGGTTCGAGCCCTCCTGGTGGTGGTGCGGCGCTTTTTTTTCTTTGGGCTGATAGCTCTGAAGAAATGTTCTGATGGTGGTGAGATTGCAGCAGGAATGTCTCCGTGGCGCAATTGGCTAGCGCGATCGGTTGTTAACGGAGAAGTTGGAGGTTCGAGCCCTCTCGGGAGTGGTGTGTTGCTTTTTTCTTTGCGCTTATAGCTTTTGTTCTGATGGTGGTGAGAGTGGAGCACGACTGTATCCGCGGCGCAATTGGCTAGCGCGATTGGCTGTTAATCGAAAGGTTCGAGGTTCGAGCCCTCCCGGGAGTGCTGTGTTGCTTTTTTCTTTGCGCTGATAGCTTTGAAGTTATGTTCTGATGGTGGTGAGAGTGGAGCACGACTGTCTCCGTGGAGTAATTGGCTAGCGCGATGGGCTATTACCCGAAAGGTTGGAGGCTCGAGCCCACCCGGTGGTGGTGCGGCGCTTTTTTTCCTTTGGGATGATAGCTCTGAAGAAATGTTCTGACGGTGGTGAGAGTGGAGAAAGACTGCCTCCGTGGCGAGATCGGCTAGCGCGATCGGCTGTTAACTGAAAGGTTGGAGGTTCGAGCCCTCCCGGGAGTGGTGTGTTGCTTTTTTTTTCTTTGGACTGATAGCTTTGAAGATATGTTCTGATGGTGGTGAGAGAGGAGCAGGACTGTCTCCGTGGCGCAATTGCCTAGCGCGATCAGCTGTTAACCGAAAGGTTGGAGGTTCAAGCCCACGGGGTGGTGGTGCGGTACTCTTTTTCTTTGGGCTGATAGCTTTGAAGATATGTTGTGATGGTGGTGAGAGTGGAGCACGACTGTCTCCGTGGCGCAATTGGCTAGTGCCATGGGCTGTTAACTGAAAGGTTGGAGGTTCGAGCCCACCCAGGAGTGGTGTGTTGCTTTTTTTCTTTGGGCTGATAGCTTTGAAGATATGTTCTGATGGTGGTGAGAGTGGACCAGGACTGTCTCCATGGCACAATTGGCTAGCGCGATCGGCTGTTAAGCGAAAGGTTGGAGGTTCGAGCCCACCCGGTGGTGGTGCGGCGCTTTTTTTTGGGCTGATAGCTTTGAAGATATGTTCTGATGGTGGAGAGAGTGGAACAGGACTGCCTCCGTGGCGCAATTGGCTAGCGCGATCGGCTGTTAACCGAAAGGTTGGAGTTTCGAGCCCTCCCGGGAGTGGTGTGTCGCTTTTTTCTTTGCGCTGATAGCTTTGAAGATATGTTCTGATGGTGGTGAGAGTGGAACACGACTGTCTCCGGTGCGCAATTGGCTGGCGCGATCGGCTGTTAACCGAAAGGTTGAGGTTCGAGCCCACCAGGTGGTGGTGTGGCGCTTTTTTTTCTTTGGGCTGATAGCTTTGAAGATATGTTCTGATGGTGGTGAGAGTGGAGCAGGACTGTCTCCATGGCGCAATCGGCTAGCGCGATCGGCTGTTAACGAAAGGTTGGTGGTTCGAGCCCACCCGGTGGTGGTGCGGCGCTTCTTTTTCTTTGGGCTGATAGCTTTGAAGATAAGTTCTGATGGTGGAGAAAGTGGAGCAGGACTGTCTCCGTGGCGCAATCAGCTAGCGCGATCGGCTTTTAACCGAAAGGTTGGAGGTTCGAGCCCACCCGGTGGTGGTGCGGTGCTTTTCTTTCTTTGGGCTGATAGCTTTGAAGACATGTTCTGATGGTGGTGAGACCGGAGCGGGACTGTCTCCATGGCGGAATTGGCTAACGCGATCGGCTGTTAACCGAAAGGTTCGAGGTTCAAGCCCTCCCGGGAGTGGTGTGTTGCTTTTTTCTTTGCGCTGATAGCTTTAAAGATATGTTCTGTTGGTGGTAAGAGTGGAGCACGACTCTCTCCATGGCGCAATTGGCTAGCGCGATCGGCGTTTAACCAAAAGGTTGGAGATTCGAGCCCACCCGGTGGTGGTGCGGCGCTTTTTTTTCTTTGGGCTGATAGCTCTGCAGAAATGTTTTGACGGTGGTGAGAGTGGAGCATGACTGTCTCCGTGGCGCAATTGGCTAGCGCGATGGGCTGTTATCCGAAAGGTTGGAGGTTTGAGCCCACCCGATGGTGGTGCGGCGATTTTTTTTCTTTGGGCTGATAGCTCTGAAGAAATGTTCTGACGGTGGTGAGAGTAGAGCAGGACTGTCTCCGTGGCGCAATTGGCTTGCGCGATCGGTTGTTAACGGAAAAGTTGGAGGTTCGAGCCCTCTCGGGAGTGGTGTGTTGCTTTTTTTTGCGCTTATAGCTTTTGTTCTGATGGTGGTGAGAGTGGAGCACGACTGTATCCGCGGCGCAATTGGCTAGCGCGATCGGCTGTTAACCGAAAGGTTCGAGGTTCAAGCGCTCCCGGGAGTGGTGTGTTGCTTTTTTCTTTGCGCTGATAGCTTTGAAGATATGTTCTGACGGTGGTGAGAGTGGAGCGGGACTGTCTCCGTGGCGCAATTGGCTAGCGCGATCGGCTGTTATCCGAAAGGTTGGAGGTTCGAGCCCACCCGGTGGTGGTGCGGCGCTTTTTTTTCTTTCGGCTGATAGCTTTGAAGATATGTTCTGATGGTGGTGAGAGTGGAGCGGGACTGTCTCCGTGGCGCAATTGGCTAGCGCAATCGGCTGTTAACCGAAACGTTGGAGGTTCGACCTCTCCCGGGAGTGGTGTGCTGCTTTTTTCTTTGCGCTGATAGCTTTGAAGATATGTTCTGATGGTGGTGGGAGTGGAGCACGACTGTCTCCGTGGCGCAATTGGCTAGCGCGATGGGCTGTTAACCGAAAGGTTGGGGGTTTGAGCGCACCCGATGGTGGTGCGGCGATTTTTTTTTCTTTGGGCTTATAGCTCTGAAGAAATGCTCTGTCGGTGGTGAGAGTGGAGCATGACTGTCTCCGTGGCGCAATTGGCTAGCGCGATTGGCTGTTAATTGAAAGGTTGGAGGTTCGAGCCCTCCCGGGAGTGCTGTGTTGCTTTTTTCTTTGCGCTGATAGCTTTGAAGTTATGTTCTGATGGTGGTGAGAGTGGAGCACGACTGTCTCCGTGGCGTAATTGGCTAGCGCGATGGGCTATTACCCGAAAGGTTGGAGGCTCGAGCCCACCCGGTGGTGGTGCGGCGCTTTTTTTCCTTTGGGCTGATAGCTCTGAAGAAATGTTCTGACGGTGGTGAGAGTGGAGAAAGACTGTCTCCGTGGCGAGATCGGCTAGCGCGATCGGCTGTTAACTGAAAGGTTGGAGGTTCGAGCCCTCCCGGGAGTGGTGTGTTGCTTTTTTTTTCTTTGGACTGATAGCTTTGAAGATATGTTCTGATGGTGGTGAGAGAGGAGCAGGACTGTCTCCGTGGCGCAATTGCCTAGCGCGATCAGCTGTTAACCGAAAGGTTGGAGGTTCAAGCCCACGGGGTGGTGGTGCGGTACTCTTTTTCTTTGGGCTGATAGCTTTGAAGATATGTTGTGATGGTGGTGAGAGTGGAGCACGACTGTCTCCGGTGCGCAATTGGCTGGCGCGATCGGCTGTTAACCGAAAGGTTGAGGTTCGAGCCCACCAGGTGGTGGTGTGGCGCTTTTTTTTCTTTGGGCTGATAGCTTTGAAGATATGTTCTGATGGTGGTGAGAGTGGAGCAGGACTGTCTCCGTGGCGCAATTGGCTAGCGCGATCGGCTGTTAACCGAAAGGTTGGAGGTTCGAGCCCACCCGGTGGTGGTGCGGCGCTTCTTTTTCTTTGGGCTGATAGCTTTGAAGATAAGTTCTGATGGTGGAGAAAGTGGAGCAGGACTGTCTCCGTGGCGCAATCGGCTAGCGCGATCGGCTTTTAACCGAAAGTTTGGAGGTTCGAGCCCACCCGGTGGTGGTGCGGTGCTTTTCTTTCTTTGGGCTGATAGCTTTGAAGACATGTTCTGATGGTGGTGAGACCGGAGCGGGACTGTCTCCATGGCGGAATTGGCTAACGCGATCGGCTGTTAACCGAAAGGTTCGAGGTTCAAGCCCTCCCGGGAGTGGTGTGTTGCTTTTTTCTTTGCGCTGATAGCTTTAAAGATATGTTCTGTTGGTGGTAAGAGTGGAGCACGACTCTCTCCATGGCGCAATTGGCTAGCGCGATCGGCGTTTAACCAAAAGGTTGGAGATTCGAGCCCACCCGGTGGTGGTGCGGCGCTTTTTTTTCTTTGGGCTGATAGCTCTGCAGAAATGTTTTGACGGTGGTGAGAGTGGAGCATGACTGTCTCCGTGGCGCAATTGGCTAGCGCGATGGGCTGTTATCCAAAAGGTTGGAGGTTTGAGCCCACCCGATGGTGGTGCGGCGATTTTTTTTCTTTGGGCTGATAGCTCTGAAGAAATGTTCTGACGGTGGTGAGAGTAGAGCAGGACTGTCTCCGTGGCGCAATTGGCTAGCGCGATCGGTTGTTAACGGAAAAGTTGGAGGTTCGAGCCCTCTCGGGAGTGGTGTGTTGCTTTTTTTTGCGCTTATAGCTTTTGTTCTGATGGTGGTGAGAGTGGAGCACGACTGTATCCGCGGCGCAATTGGCTAGCGCGATCGGCTGTTAACCGAAAGGTTCGAGGTTCAAGCGCTCCCGGGAGTGGTGTGTTGCTTTTTTCTTTGCGCTGATAGCTTTGAAGATATGTTCTGTTGGTGGTGAGAGAGGACCACGACTATCTCCGTGGCGCCATTGGCTAGCGCGATCGGCTGTTAACCGAAAGGTTGGAGGTTCGAGCCCACCCGGTGGTGGTGCGGCGCTTTTTTTTCTTTCGGCTGATAGCTTTGAAGATATGTTCTGATGGTGGTGAGAGTGGAGCGGGACTGTCTCCGTGGCGCAATTGGCTAGCGCAATTGGCTGTTAACCGAAACGTTGGAGGTTCGACCTCTCCCGGGAGTGGTGTGCTGCTTTTTTCTTTGCGCTGATAGCTTTGAAGATATGTTCTGATGGTGGTGGGAGTGGAGCACGACTGTCTCCGTGGCGCAATCGGCTAGCGCGATCGGCTGTTAACCGAAAGGTTGGAGGTTCGAGCCCTCCCGGGAGTGGTGTGTTGCTTTTTTTTCTTTGCGCTGATAGCTTTCAAGATATGTTCTGATGGTGGGGAGAGTGGAGCACGACTGTCTCCGTGGCGTAATTGGCTAGCGCGATGGGCTATTAACCGTAAGGTTGGAGGCTCGAGCCCACCCGGTGGTGGTGCGGCGCTTTTTTTCCTTTGGGCTGATAGTTCTGAAGAAATGTTCTGACGGTGGTGAGAGTGGAGAAAGACTGTCTCCGTGGCGCAATTGGCTAGCGCTATCGGCTGTTAACTGAAAAGTTGGAGGTTCGAGCCCTCCCGGGAGTGGTGTGTGGGTTTTTTTTCTTTGGGCTGATAGCTTTGAAGATGTGTTCTGATGGTGGTGAGAGTGGAGCAGGACTGTCTCCATGGCGCAATTGGCTAGTGCTATCGGCTGTTAACCGAAAGGTTTGAGCCCACGCGTTGGTGGTGCGGTGCTTTTTTTCTTTGGGCTGATAGCTTTGAAGATATGTTGTGATGGTGGTGAGAGTGGAGCACGACTGTCTCCGTGGCGCAATTGGCTAGGGCGATGGGCTGTTAACTGAAAGGTTGAAGGTTCGAGCCCTCCCAGGAGTGGTGTGTTGCTTTTTTTTCTTTGGGCTGATAGCTTGGAAGATATGTTCTGATGGTGGTGAGAGTGGAGCAGGACTGTCTCCGTGGCGGATGTGGCTAGCGTGATCGGCTGTTAACCGAAAAGTTGGAGGTTCGAGCCCACCCGGAAGTGCTGTGTTGCATTTTTCTTTGCGCTGATAGCTTTGAACATATGTTCTGGTGGTGGTGAGAGTGGAGCGGGACTGTCTCCGTGGCGCAATTGGCTAGCGCGATGGGCTATTAACCGAAAGGTTGGAGGTTCGAGCCCTCCTGGTGGTGGTGCGGCGCTTTTTTTTCTTTGGGCTGATAGCTCTGAAGAAATGTTCTGATGGTGGTGAGATTGCAGCAGGAATGTCTCCGTGGCGCAATTGGCTAGCGCGATCGGTTGTTAACGGAGAAGTTGGAGGTTCGAGCCCTCTCAGGAGTGGTGTGTTGCTTTTTTCTTTGCGCTTATAGCTTTTGTTCTGATGGTCGTGAGAGTGGAGCACGACTGTATCCGCGGCGCAATTGGCTAGCGCGATCGGCTGTTAACCGAAAGGTTCGAGGTTCAAGCGCTCCCAGGAGTGGTGTGTTTCTTTTTTCTTTGCGCTGATAGCTTTGAAGATATGTTCTGTTGGTGGTGAGAAAGGAACACGACTATCTCCGTGGCGCCATTGGCTAGCGCGATCGGCTGTTAACCAAAAGGCTGGAGGTTCGAGCACACCCGGAGGTGGTGCGGCGCTTTTTTCCTTTGGGCTGATAGCTCTGAAGAAATGTTCTGATGGAGGTGAGAGTGGAGCAGGACTGTCTCCGTGGCGCAATTGGCTAGCGCAATCGGCTGTTAACCGAAAGGTTTGAGGTTCGACCTCTCCCGGGAGTGGTGTGCTGCTTTTTTCTTTGCACTGATAGCTTTGAAGATATGTTCTTATGGTGGTGGGAGTGGAGCACGACTGTCTCCGTGGCGCAATTGGCTAGCGTGATCGGCTGTTAACCGAAAGGTTGGAGGTTCGAGCCCTCCCGGGAATGGTGTGTTGCTTTTTTTCTTTGCGCTGATAGCTTTGAAGATATGTTCTGATGGTGGTGAGAGTGGAGCACGACTGTCTCCGTGGCGTAATTGGCTAGCGCGATGGGCTATTAACCGAAAGGTTGGAGGTTCGAGCCAACCCGGTGGTAGTGCGGCGCTTTTTTTTCTTTGGGCTGATAGCTCTGAAGAAATGTTCTGGCGGTGGTGAGAGTGGAGCATGACTGTCTCCGTGGCGCAATTGGCTAGCGCGATGGGCTGTTAACCGAAAGGTTGGGGGTTTGAGCGCACCCGATGGTGGTGCGGCGATTTTTTTTCTTTGGGCTTAGAGCTCTGAAGAAATGCTCTGACGGTGGTGAGAGTGGAGCATGACTGTCTCCGTGGCGCAATTGGCTAGCGCGATTGGCTGTTAATCGAAAGGTTGGAGGTTCGAGCCCTCCCGGGAGTGCTGTGTTGCTTTTTTCTTTGCGCTGATAGCTTTGAAGTTATGTTCTGATGGTGGTGAGAGTGGAGCACGACTGTTTCCGTGGCGTAATTGGCTAGCGCGATGGGCTATTACCCGAAAGGTTGGAGGCTCGAGCCCACCCGGTGGTGGTGCGGCGCTTTTTTTCCTTTGGGATGATAGCTCTGAAGAAATGTTCTGACGGTGGTGAGAGAGGAGCAGGACTGTCTCCGTGGCGCAATTGCCTAGCGCGATCAGCTGTTAACCGAAAGGTTGGAGGTTCAAGCCCACGGGGTGGTGGTGCGGTACTCTTTTTCTTTGGGCTGATAGCTTTGAAGATATGTTGTGATGGTGGTGAGAGTGGAGCACGACTGTCTCCGTGGCGCAATTGGCTAGTGCCATGGGCTGTTAACTGAAAGGTTGGAGGTTCGAGCCCACCCAGGAGTGGTGTGTTGCTTTTTTTCTTTGGGCTGATAGCTTTGAAGATATGTTCTGATGGTGGTGAGAGTGGACCAGGACTGTCTCCATGGCACAATTGGCTAGCGCGATCGGCTGTTAAGCGAAAGGTTGGAGGTTCAAGCCCACCCGGTGGTGGTGCGGCGCTTTTTTTGGGCTGATAGCTTCGAAGATATGTTCTGATGGTGGAGAGAGTGGAACAGGACTGCCTCCGTGGCGCAATTGGCTAGCGCGATCGGCTGTTAACCGAAAGGTTGGAGTTTCGAGCCCTCCCGGGAGTGGTGTGTCGCTTTTTTCTTTGCGCTGATAGCTTTGAAGATATGTTCTGATGGTGGTGAGAGTGGAGCACGACTGTCTCCGGTGCGCAATTGGCTGGCGCGATCGGCTGTTAACCGAAAGGTTGAGGTTCGAGCCCACCAGGTGGTGGTGTGGCGCTTTTTTTTCTTTGGGCTGATAGCTTTGAAGATATGTTCTGATGGTGGTGAGAGTGGAGCAGGACTGTCTCCGTGGCGCAATTGGCTAGCGCGATCGGCTGTTAACCGAAAGGTTGGAGGTTCGAGCCCACCCGGTGGTGGTGCGGCGCTTCTTTTTCTTTGGGCTGATAGCTTTGAAGATAAGTTCTGATGGTGGAGAAAGTGGAGCAGGACTGTCTCCGTGGCGCAATCGGCTAGCGCGATCGGCTTTTAACCGAAAGGTTGGAGGTTCGAGCCCACCCGGTGGTGGTGCGGTGCTTTTCTTTCTTTGGGCTGATAGCTTTGAAGACATGTTCTGATGGTGGTGAGACCGGAGCGGGACTGTCTCCATGGCGGAATTGGCTAACGCGATCGGCTGTTAACCGAAAGGTTCGAGGTTCAAGCCCTCCCGGGAGTGGTGTGTTGCTTTTTTCTTTGCGCTGATAGCTTTAAAGATATGTTCTGTTGGTGGTAAGAGTGGAGCACGACTCTCTCCATGGCGCAATTGGCTAGCGCGATCGGCGTTTAACCAAAAGGTTGGAGATTCGAGCCCACCCGGTGGTGGTGCGGCGCTTTTTTTTCTTTGGGCTGATAGCTCTGCAGAAATGTTTTGACGGTGGTGAGAGTGGAGCATGACTGTTTCCGTGGCGCAATTGGCTAGCGCGATGGGCTGTTATCCAAAAGGTTGGAGGTTTGAGCCCACCCGATGGTGGTGCGGCGATTTTTTTTCTTTGGGCTGATAGCTCTGAAGAAATGTTCTGACGGTGGTGAGAGTAGAGCAGGACTGTCTCCGTGGCGCAATTGGCTAGCGCGATCGGTTGTTAACGGAAAAGTTGGAGGTTCGAGCCCTCTCGGGAGTGGTGTGTTGCTTTTTTTTGCGCTTATAGCTTTTGTTCTGATGGTGGTGAGAGTGGAGCACGACTGTATCCGCGGCGCAATTGGCTAGCGCGATCGGCTGTTAACCGAAAGGTTCGAGGTTCAAGCGCTCCCGGGAGTGGTGTGTTGCTTTTTTTTTGCGCTGATAGCTTTGAAGATATGTTCTGTTGGTGGTGAGAAAGGACCACGACTATCTCCGTGGCGCCATTGGCTAGCGCGATCGGCTGTTAACCGAAAGGTTGGAGTTTCGAGCCCACCCGGTGGTAGTGCGGCCCTTTTTTCCTTTGGGCTGATAGCTCTGAAGAATTGTTCTGAAGGTGGTGAGAGTGGAGCAGGACTGTTTCCGTGGCGCAATTGGCTAGCGCAATCGGCTGTTAACCGAAAGGTTGGAGGTTCGACCTTTCCCGGGAGTGGTGTGTCGCTTTTTTCTTTGCGCTGATAGCTTTGAAGATATGTTCTGATGGTGGTGAGAGTGGAGCACGACTATCTCCGTGGCGCAATTGGCTAGCGCGATGGGCTGTTAACCGAAAGGTTGGGGGTTTGAGCGCACCCGATGGTGGTGCGGCGATTTTTTTTCTTTGGGCTTATAGCTCTGACGAAATGCTCTGACGGTGGTGAGAGTGGAGCATGACTGTCTCCGTGGCGCAATTGGCTAGCGCGATTGGCTGTTAATTGAAAGGTTGGAGGTTCGAGCCCTCCCGGGAGTGCTGTGTTGCTTTTTTCTTTGCGCTGATAGCTTTGAAGTTATGTTCTGATGGTGGTGAGAGTGGAGCACGACTGTCTCCGTGGCGTAATTGGCTAGCGCGATGGGCTATTACCCGAAAGGTTGGAGGCTCGAGCCCACCCGGTGGTGGTGCGGCGCTTTTTTTCCTTTGGGCTGATAGCTCTGAAGAAATGTTCTGACGGTGGTGAGAGTGGAGAAAGACTGTCTCCGTGGCGAGATCGGCTAGCGCGATCGGCTGTTAACTGAAAGGTTGGAGGTTCGAACCCTCCCGGGAGTGGTGTGTTGCTTTTTTTTTCTTTGGACTGATAGCTTTGAAGATATGTTCTGATGGTGGTGAGAGAGGAGCAGGACTGTCTCCGTGGCGCAATTGCCTAGCGCGATCAGCTGTTAACCGAAAGGTTGGAGGTTCAAGCCCACGGGGTGGTGGTGCGGTACTCTTTTTCTTTGGGCTGATAGCTTTGAAGATATGTTGTGATGGTGGTGAGAGTGGAGCACGACTGTCTCCGTGGCGCAATTGGCTAGTGCCATGGGCTGTTAACTGAAAGGTTGGAGGTTCGAGCCCACCCAGGAGTGGTGTGTTGCTTTTTTTCTTTGGGCTGATAGCTTTGAAGATATGTTCTGATGGTGGTGAGAGTGGACCAGGACTGTCTCCATGGCACAATTGGCTAGCGCGATCGGCTGTTAAGCGAAAGGTTGGAGGTTCGAGCCCACCCGGTGGTGGTGCGGCGCTTTTTTTTGGGCTGATAGCTTTGAAGATATGTTCTGATGGTGGAGAGAGTGGAACAGGACTGCCTCCGTGGCGCAATTGGCTAGCGCGATCGGCTGTTAACCGAAAGGTTGGAGTTTCGAGCCCTCCCGGGAGTGGTGTGTCGCTTTTTTCTTTGCGCTGATAGCTTTGAAGATATGTTCTGATGGTGGTGAGAGTGGAGCACGACTGTCTCCGGTGCGCAATTGGCTGGCGCGATCGGCTGTTAACCGAAAGGTTGAGGTTCGAGCCCACCAGGTGGTGGTGTGGCGCTTTTTTTTCTTTGGGCTGATAGCTTTGAAGATATGTTCTGATGGTGGTGAGAGTGGAGCAGGACTGTCTCCGTGGCGCAATTGGCTAGCGCGATCGGCTGTTAACCGAAAGGTTGGAGGTTCGAGCCCACCCGGTGGTGGTGCGGCGCTTCTTTTTCTTTGGGCTGATAGCTTTGAAGATAAGTTCTGATGGTGGAGAAAGTGGAGCAGGACTGTCTCCGTGGCGCAATCGGCTAGCGCGATCGGCTTTTAACCGAAAGGTTGGAGGTTCGAGCCCACCCGGTGGTGGTGCGGTGCTTTTCTTTCTTTGGGCTGATAGCTTTGAAGACATGTTCTGATGGTGGTGAGACCGGAGCGGGACTGTCTCCATGGCGGAATTGGCTAACGCGATCGGCTGTTAACCGAAAGGTTCGAGGTTCAAGCCCTCCCGGGAGTGGTGTGTTGCTTTTTTCTTTGCGCTGATAGCTTTAAAGATATGTTCTGTTGGTGGTAAGAGTGGAGCACGACTCTCTCCATGGCGCAATTGGCTAGCGCGATCGGCGTTTAACCAAAAGGTTGGAGATTCGAGCCCACCCGGTGGTGGTGCGGCGCTTTTTTTTCTTTGGGCTGATAGCTCTGCAGAAATGTTTTGACGGTGGTGAGAGTGGAGCATGACTGTCTCCGTGGCGCAATTGGCTAGCGCGATGGGCTGTTATCCAAAAGGTTGGAGGTTTGAGCCCACCCGATGGTGGTGCGGCGATTTTTTTTCTTTGGGCTGATAGCTCTGAAGAAATGTTCTGACGGTGGTGAGAGTAGAGCAGGACTGTCTCCGTGGCGCAATTGGCTAGCGCGATCGGTTGTTAACGGAAAAGTTGGAGGTTCGAGCCCTCTCGGGAGTGGTGTGTTGCTTTTTTTTTGCGCTTATAGCTTTTGTTCTGATGGTGGTGAGAGTGGACCAGGACTGTCTCCATGGCACAATTGGCTAGCGCGATCGGCTGTTAAGCGAAAGGTTGGAGGTTCGAGCCCACCCGGTGGTGGTGCGGCGCTTTTTTTGGGCTGATAGCTTTGAAGATGTGTTCTGATGGTGGAGAGAGTGGAACAGGACTGCCTCCGTGGCGCAATTGGCTAGCGCGATCGGCTGTTAACCGAAAGGTTGGAGTTTCGAGCCCTCCCGGGAGTGGTGTGTCGCTTTTTTCTTTGCGCTGATAGCTTTGAAGATATGTTCTGATGGTGGTGAGAGTGGAGCACGACTGTCTCCGGTGCGCAATTGGCTGGCGCGATCGGCTGTTAACCGAAAGGTTGAGGTTCGAGCCCACCAGGTGGTGGTGTGGCGCTTTTTTTTCTTTGGGCTGATAGCTTTGAAGATATGTTCTGATGGTGGTGAGAGTGGAGCACGACTGTATCCGCGGCGCAATTGGCTAGCGCGATCGGCTGTTAACCGAAAGGTTCGAGGTTCAAGCGCTCCCGGGAGTGGTGTGTTGCTTTTTTCTTTGCGCTGATAGCTTTGAAGATATGTTCTGTTGGTGGTGAGAAAGGACCACGACTATCTCCGTGGCGCCATTGGCTAGCGCGATCGGCTGTTAACCGAAAGGTTGGAGGTTCGAGCCCACCCGGTGGTGGTGCGGTGCTTTTCTTTCTTTGGGCTGATAGCTTTGAAGACATGTTCTGATGGTGGTGAGACCGGAGCGGGACTGTCTCCATGGCGGAATTGGCTAACGCGATCGGCTGTTAACCGAAAGGTTCGAGGTTCAAGCCCTCCCGGGAGTGGTGTGTTGCTTTTTTCTTTGCGCTGGTAGCTTTAAAGATATGTTCTGTTGGTGGTAAGAGTGGAGCACGACTCTCTCCGTGGCGCAATTGGCTAGCGCGATCGGCGTTTAACCAAAAGGTTGGAGATTCGAGCCCACCCGGTGGTGGTGCGGCGCTTTTTTTTCTTTGGGCTGATAGCTCTGCAGAAATGTTTTGACGGTGGTGAGAGTGGAGCATGACTGTCTCCGTGGCGCAATTGGCTAGCGCGATGGGCTGTTATCCGAAAGGTTGGAGGTTTGAGCCCACCCGATGGTGGTGCGGCGATTTTTTTTTCTTTGGGCTGATAGCTCTGAAGAAATGTTCGGACGGTGGTGACAGTAGAGCAGGACTGTCTCCGTGGCGCAATTGGCTAGCGCGATCGGTTGTTAACGGAAAAGTTGGAGGTTCGAGCCCTCTCGGGAGTGGTGTGTTGCTTTTTTTTGCGCTTATAGCTTTTGTTCTGATGGTGGTGAGAGTGGAGCACGACTGTATCCGCGGCGCAATTGGCTAGCGCGATCGGCTGTTAACCGAAAGGTTCGAGATTCAAGCGCTCCCGGGAGTGGTGTGTTGCTTTTTTCTTTGCGCTGATAGCTTTGAAGATATGTTCTGTTGGTGGTGAGAAAGGACCACGACTATCTCCGTGGCGCCATTGGCTAGCGCGATCGGCTGTTAACCGAAAGGTTGGAGTTTCGAGCCCACCCGGTGGTAGTGCGGCCCTTTATTCCTTTGGGCTGATAGCTCTGAAGAATTGTTCTGAAGGTGGTGAGAGTGGAGCAGGACTGTCTCCGTGGCGCAATTGGCTAGCGCAATCGGCTGTTAACCGAAAGGTTGGAGGTTCGACCTCTCCCGGGAGTGGTGTGTCGCTTTTTTCTTTGCGCTGATAGCTTTGAAGATATGTTCTGATGGTGGTGAGAGTGGAGCACGACTCTCTCCGTGGCGCAATTGGCTAGCGCGATCGGCGTTTAACCAAAAGGTTGGAGATTCGAGCCCACCAGGTGGTGGTGTGGCGCTTTTTTTTCTTTGGGCTGATAGCTTTGAAGATATGTTCTGATGGTGGTGAGAGTGGAGCAGGACTGTCTCCTTGGCGCAATTGGCTAGCGCGATCGGCTGTTAACCGAAACGTTGAATGTTCGAGCCCACCCGGTGGTGGTGCGGCGCTTCTTTTTCTTTGGGCTGATAGCTTTGAAGATATGTTCTGATGGTGGAGAAAGTGGAGCAGGACTGTCTCCGTGGCGCAATCGGCTAGCGCGATTGGCTTTTAACCGAAAGGTTGGAGGTTCGAGCCCACCCTGTGGTGGTGCGGTGCTTTTTTTTTCTTTGGGCTGATACCTTTGAAGACATGTTCTGATGGTGGTGAGAGCGGAGCGGGACTGTCTCCGTGGCGGAATTGGCTAGCGCGATCGGCTGTTAACCGAAAGGTTGGAGGTTCGAGCTCTCCCGGGAGTGGTGTGTTGCTTTTTCTTTGCGCTGATAGGTTTGAACATATCTTCTGATGGTGGTGAGAGTGGAGCGGGACTGTCTCCGTGGCGCAGTTGGCTGGCGCGATCGGCTGTTATCCGAAAGGTTGGAGGTTCGAGCCCTCTCGGGAGTGGTGTGTTGCTTTTTTCTTTGTGCTGATAGCTTTTGTTCTGATGGTGGTGATAGTAGAGCACGACTGTCTTCGTGGCGCAATCGGCTAGCGCGATCGGCTGTTAACCGAAAGGTTCGAGGTTCAAGCGCTCTCGGGAGTAGTGTGTTGCTTTTTTCTTTGCGCTGATAGCTTTAAAGATATGTTCTGACGGTGGTGAGAGTGGAGCGGGACTGTCTCCGTGGCGCAATTGGCTAGCGCGATCGGCTGTTAACCGAAAGGTTGGAGGCTCGAGCCCACCCGGTGGTGGTGCGGCGCTTTTTTTTCTTTCGGCTGATAGCTTTGAAGATATGTTCTGATGGTGGTGAGAGTGGAGCGGGACTGTCTCCGTGGCGCAATTGGCTAGCGCGATCGGTTGTTAACGGAAAAGTTGGAGGTTCGAGCCCTCTCGGGAGTGGTGTGTTGCTTTTTTCTTTGCGCTTATAGCTTTTGTTCTGATGTTGGTGAGAGTGGAGCACGACTGTATCCGCGGCGCAATTGGCTAGCGCAATCGGCTGTTAACCGAAAGGTTCGAGGTTCAAGCGCTCCCGGGAGTGGTGTGTTGCTTTTTTCTTTGCGCTGATAGCTTTGAAGATATGTTCTGTTGGTGGTGAGAAAGGAACACGACTATCTCCGTGGCGCCATTGGCTAGCGCGATCGGCTGTTAACCGAAAGGTTGGAGGTTCGAGCCCACCCGGTGGTAGTGCGGCGCTTTTTTCCTTTGGGCTGTTAGCTCTGAAGAATTGTTCTGACGGTGGTGAGAGTGGAGCAGGACTGTCTCCGTGGCGCATTGGCTAGCGCGATGGGCTATTAACCGAAAGATTGGAGGTTCGAGCCCACCCGGTGGTGGTGCGGCGCTTTTTTTTCTTTGGGCTGATAGCTCTGAAGAAATGTTCTGACGGTGGTGAGAGTGGAGAATGACTATCTCCGTGGCGCAATTGGCTAGCGCGATGGGCTGTTAACCGAAAGGTTGGAGGTTCGAGCCCACCCGATGGTGGTGCGGCGATTTTATTTCTTTGGGCTGATACCTCTGAAGAAATGTTCTGACGGTGGTCAGAGTTGAGAATGACTGTCTCCGTGGCGCAGTTGGCTAGCGTGATCGGCTGTTAACCGAAAGGTTGGAGGTTGGAGCCCTCCCGGGAGTGGTGTGTTGCTTTTTTCTTTGCGCTGATAGCTTTGAAGTTATGTTCTGATGGTGGTGAGAGTGGAGCACGACTGTCTCCGTGGCGTAATTGGCTAGCGCGATGGGCTATTACCCGAAAGGTTGGAGGCTCGAGCCCACCCGGTGGTGGTGCGGCGCTTTTTTTCCTTTGGGCTGATAGCTTTGAAGATATGTTGTGATGGTGGTGAGAGTGGAGCACGACTGTCTCCGTGGCGCAATTGGCTAGTGCCATGGGCTGTTAACTGAAAGGTTGGAGGTTCGGGCCCACCCAGGAGTGGTGTGTTGCTTTTTTTCTTTGGGCTGATAGCTTTGAAGATATGTTCTGATGGTGGTGAGAGTGGACCAGGACTGTCTCCATGGCACAATTGGCTAGCGCGATCGGCTGTTAACCGAATGGTTGGAGGTTCGAGCCAACCCGGTGGTGGTGCGGCGCTTTTTTTTGGGCTGATAGCTTTGAAGATATGTTCTGATGGTGGAGAGAGTGGAACAGGACTGCCTCCGTGGCGCAATTGGCTAGCGCGATCGGCTGTTAACCGAAAGGTAGGAGTTTCGAGCCCTCCCGGGAGTGGTGTGTCGCTTTTTTCTTTGCGCTGATAGCTTTGAAGATATGTTCTGATGGTGGTGAGAGTGGAGCACGACTGTCTCCGGTACGCAATTGGCTGGCGCGATCGGCTGTTAACCGAAAGGTTGAGGTTCGAGCCCACCAGGTGGTGGTGTGGCGCTTTTTTTTCTTTGGGCTGATAGCTTTGAAGATATGTTCTGATGGTGGTGAGAGTGGAGCAGGACTGTCTCCGTGGCGCAATTGGCTAGCGCGATCGGCTGTTAACCGAAAGGTTGGAGGTTCGAGCCCACCCGGTGGTGGTGCGGCGCTTCTTTTTCTTTGGGCTGATAGCTTTGAAGATATGTTCTGATGGTGGAGAAAGTGGAGCAGGACTGTCTCCGTGGCGCCATCGGCTAGCGCGATCGGCTTTTAACCGAAAGGTTGGAGGTTCGAGCCCACCCGGTGGTGGTGCGGTGCTTTTCTTTCTTTGGGCTGATAGCTTTGAAGACATGTTCTGATGGTGGTGAGACCGGAGCGGGACTGTCTCCATGGCGGAATTGGCTAGCGCGATCGGCTGTTAACCGAAAGGTTGGAGGTTCGAGCCCTCCCGGGAGTGGTGTGTTGCTTTTTTCTTTGCGCTGATAGCTTTGAAGATATGTTCTGATGGTGGTGAGAGTGGAGCGGGACTGTCTCCGTGGCGCAATTGGCTAGCGCGATCGGTTGTTATCCGAAAGGTTGGAGGTTCGAGCCCTCTCGGGAGTGATGTGTTGCTTTTTTCTTTGCGCTTATAGCTTTTGTTCTGATGGTGGTTAGAGTAGAGCACGACTGTATCCGCGGCGCAATTGGCTAGCGCGATCGGCTGTTAACCGAAAGGTTCGAGGTTCAAGCCCTCCCGGGAGTGGTGTGTTGCTTTTTTCTTTGCGCTGATAGCTTTAAAGATATGTTCTGTTGGTGGTAAGAGTGGAGCACGACTCTCTCCGTGGCGCAATTGGCTAGCGCGATCGGCTGTTAACCAAAAGGTTGGAGATTCGAGCCCAGCCGATGGTGGTGCGGCGATTTTTTTTCTTTGGGCTGATAGCTCTGAAGAAATGTTCTGACGGTGGTGAGAGTAGAGCAGGACTGTCTCCGTGGCGCAATTGGCTAGCGCGATCGGTTGTTAACGGAAAAGTTGGAGGTTCGAGCCCTCTCGGGAGTGGTGTGTTGCTTTTTTTGCGCTTATAGCTTTTGTTCTGATGGTGGTGAGAGTGGAGCACGACTGTATCCGCGGCGCAATTGGCTAGCGCGATCGGCTGTTAACCGAAAGGTTCGAGGTTCAAGCGCTCCCGGGAGTGGTGTGTTGCTTTTTTCTTTGCGCTGATAGCTTTAAAGATATGTTCTGTTGGTGGTGAGAAAGGAACACGACTATCTCCGTGGCGCCATTGGCTAGCGCGATCGGCTGTTAACCGAATGGTTGGAGTTTCGAGCCCACCCGGTGGTAGTGCGGCGCTTTTTTCCTTTGGGCTGATAGCTCTGAAGAATTGTTCTGAAGGTGGTGAGAGTGGAGCAGGACTGTCTCCGTGGCGCAATTGGCTAGCGCAATCGGCTGTTGACCGAAAGGTTGGAGGTTCGACCTCTCCCGGGAGTGGTGTGTCGCTTTTTTCTTTGCGCTGATAGCTTTGAAGATATGTTCTGATGGTGGTGAGAGTGGAGCACGACTGTCTCCGTGGCGCAATTGGCTGGCGCGATCGGCTGTTAACCGAAAGGTTGAGGTTCGAGCCCACCAGGTGGTGGTGTGGCGCTTTTTTTCTTTGGGCTGATAGCTTTGAAGATATGTTCTGATGGTGGTGAGAGTGGAGCAGGACTGTCTCCGTGGCGCAATTGGCTAGCGCGATCGGCTGTTAACCGAAACGTTGAATGTTCGAGCCCACCCGGTGGTGGTGCGGCGCTTCTTTTTCTTTGGGCTGATAGCTTTGAAGATATGTTCTGATGGTGGAGAAAGTGGAGCAGGACTGTCTCCGTGGCGCAATCGGCTAGCGCGATTGGCTTTTAACCGAAAGGTTGGAGGTTCGAGCCCACCCTGTGGTGGTGCGGTGCTTTTTTTTCTTTGGGCTGATAGCTTTGAAGACATGTTCTGATGGTGGTGAGAGCGGAGCGGGACTGTCTCCGTGGCGGAATTGGCTAGCGCGATCGGCTGTTAACCGAAAGGTTGGAGGTTCGAGCCCTCCCGGGAGTGGTGTGTTGCTTTTTTCTTTGCGCTGATAGCTTTGAAGATATGTTCTGATGGTGGTGAGAGTGGAGCGGGACTGTCTCCGTGGCGCAATTGGCTAGCGCGATCGGTTGTTAACGGAAAAGTTGGAGGTTCGAGCCCTCTCGGGAGTGATGTGTTGCTTTTTTCTTTGCGCTTATAGCTTTTGTTCTGATGGTGGTGAGAGTGGAGCACGACTGTATCCGCGGCGCAATTGGCTAGCGCGATCGGCTGTTAACCGAAAGGTTCGAGGTTCAAGCGCTCCCGGGAGTGGTGTGTTGCTTTTTTCTTTGCGCTGATAGCTTTGAAGATATGTTCTGTTGGTGGTGAGAAAGGAACACGACTATCTCCGTGGCGCCATTGGCTAGCGCGATCGGCTGTTAACCAAAAGGTTGGAGGTTCGAGCCCACCCGGTGGTAGTGCGGCGCTTTTTTCCTTTGGGCTGTTAGCTCTGAAGAATTGTTCTGACGGTGGTGAGAGTGGAGCAGGACTGTCTCCGTGGCGCAATTGGCTAGCGCAATTGGCTGTTAACCGAAAGGTTGGAGGTTCGACCTCTCCCGGGAGTGGTGTGCTGCTTTTTTCTTTGCGCTGATAGCTTTGAAGATATGTTCTGATGGTGGTGGGAGTGGAGCACGACTGTCTCCGTGGCGCAATTGGCTAGCGCGATCGGCTGTTAACCGAAAGGTTGGAGGTTCGAGTCCTCCCGGGAGTGGTGTGTTGCTTTTTTTTCTTTGCGCTGATAGCTTTCCAGATATGTTCTGATGGTGGGGAGAGTGGAGCACGACTGTCTCCGTGGCGTAATTGGCTAACGCGATGGGCTATTAACCGTAAGGTTGGAGGCTCGAGCCCACCCGGTGGTGGTGCGGCGCTTTTTTTCCTTTGGGCTGATAGTTCTGAAGAAATGTTCTGACGGTGGTGCGAGTGGAGAAAGACTGTCTCCGTGGCGCAATTGGCTAGCGCTATCGGCTGTTAACTGAAAAGTTGGAGGTTCGAGCCCTCCCGGGAGTGGTGTGTGGGTTTTTTTTCTTTGGGCTGATAGCTTTGAAGATATGTTCTGATGGTGGTGAGAGTGGAGCAGGACTGTCTCCATGGCGCAATTGGCTAGTGCTATCAGCTGTTAACCGAAAGGTTCGAGCCCACGCGTTGGTGGTGCGGTGCTTTTTTTCTTTGGGCTTATAGCTTTGAAGATATGTTCTGATGGTGGTGAGAGCGGAGCAGGACTGTCTCCGTGGCGGATGTGGCTAGCGCGATCGGCTGTTAACCGAAAGTTTGGAGGTTCGAGCCCACCCGGAAGTGCTGTGTTGCTTTTTTCTTTGCGCTGATAGCTTTGAACATATGTTCTGGTGGTGGTGAGAGTGGAGCGGGACTGTCTCCGTGGCGCAATTGGCTAGCGCGATGGGCTATTAACCGAAAGGTTGGAGGTTCGAGCCCTCCCGGTGGTGGTGCGGCGCTTTTTTTTCTTTGGGCTGATAGCTCTGAAGAAATGTTCTGATGGTGGTGAGAGTGCAGCAGGAATGTCTCCGTGGCGCAATTGGCTAGCGCGATCGGTTGTTAACGGAGAAGTTGGAGGTTCGAGCCCTCTCGGGAGTGGTGTGTTGCTTTTTTCTTTGCGCTTATAGCTTTTGTTCTGATGGTGGTGAGAGTGGAGCACGACTGTATCCGCGGCGCAATTGGCTAGCGCGATCGGCTGTTAACCGAAAGGTTCGAGGTTCAAGCGCTCCCAGGAGTGGTGTGTTTCTTTTTTCTTTGCGCTGATAGCTTTGAAGATATGTTCTGTTGGTGGTGAGAAAGGAACACGACTATCTCCGTGGCGCCATTGGCTAGCGCGATCGGCTGTTAACCAAAAGGCTGGAGGTTCGAGCCCACCCGGAGGTGGTGCGGCGCTTTTTTCCTTTGGGCTGATAGCTCTGAAGAAATGTTCTGATGGAGGTGAGAGTGGAGCAGGACTGTCTCCGTGGCGCAATTGGCTAGCGCAATCGGCTGTTAACTGAAAGGTTTGAGGTTCGACCTCTCCCGGGAGTGGTGTGCTGCTTTTTTCTTTGCACTGATAGCTTTGAAGATATGTTCTTATGGTGGTGGGAGTGGAGCACGACTGTCTCCGTGGCGCAATTGGCTAGCGTGATCGGCTGTTAACCGAAAGGTTGGAGGTTCGAGCCCTCCCGGGAATGGTGTGTTGCTTTTTTTCTTTGCGCTGATAGCTTTGAAGATATGTTCTGATGGTGGTGAGAGTGGAGCACGACTGTCTCCGTGGCGTAATTGGCTAGCGCGATGGGCTATTACCCGAAAGGTTGGAGGCTCGAGCCCACCCGGTGGTGGTGCGGCGCTTTTTTTCCTTTGGGCTGATAGCTTTGAAGATATGTTGTGATGGTGGTGAGAGTGGAGCACGACTGTCTCCGTGGCGCAATTGGCTAGTGCCATGGGCTGTTAACTGAAAGGTTGGAGGTTCGGGCCCACCCAGGAGTGGTGTGTTGCTTTTTTTCTTTGGGCTGATAGCTTTGAAGATATGTTCTGATGGTGGTGAGAGTGGACCAGGACTGTCTCCATGGCACAATTGGCTAGCGCGATCGGCTGTTAACCGAATGGTTGGAGGTTCGAGCCAACCCGGTGGTGGTGCGGCGCTTTTTTTTGGGCTGATAGCTTTGAAGATATGTTCTGATGGTGGAGAGAGTGGAACAGGACTGCCTCCGTGGCGCAATTGGCTAGCGCGATCGGCTGTTAACCGAAAGGTAGGAGTTTCGAGCCCTCCCGGGAGTGGTGTGTCGCTTTTTTCTTTGCGCTGATAGCTTTGAAGATATGTTCTGATGGTGGTGAGAGTGGAGCACGACTGTCTCCGGTACGCAATTGGCTGGCGCGATCGGCTGTTAACCGAAAGGTTGAGGTTCGAGCCCACCAGGTGGTGGTGTGGCGCTTTTTTTTCTTTGGGCTGATAGCTTTGAAGATATGTTCTGATGGTGGTGAGAGTGGAGCAGGACTGTCTCCGTGGCGCAATTGGCTAGCGCGATCGGCTGTTAACCGAAAGGTTGGAGGTTCGAGCCCACCCGGTGGTGGTGCGGCGCTTCTTTTTCTTTGGGCTGATAGCTTTGAAGATATGTTCTGATGGTGGAGAAAGTGGAGCAGGACTGTCTCCGTGGCGCCATCGGCTAGCGCGATCGGCTTTTAACCGAAAGGTTGGAGGTTCGAGCCCACCCGGTGGTGGTGCGGTGCTTTTCTTTCTTTGGGCTGATAGCTTTGAAGACATGTTCTGATGGTGGTGAGACCGGAGCGGGACTGTCTCCATGGCGGAATTGGCTAGCGCGATCGGCTGTTAACCGAAAGGTTGGAGGTTCGAGCCCTCCCGGGAGTGGTGTGTTGCTTTTTTCTTTGCGCTGATAGCTTTGAAGATATGTTCTGATGGTGGTGAGAGTGGAGCGGGACTGTCTCCGTGGCGCAATTGGCTAGCGCGATCGGTTGTTATCCGAAAGGTTGGAGGTTCGAGCCCTCTCGGGAGTGATGTGTTGCTTTTTTCTTTGCGCTTATAGCTTTTGTTCTGATGGTGGTTAGAGTAGAGCACGACTGTATCCGCGGCGCAATTGGCTAGCGCGATCGGCTGTTAACCGAAAGGTTCGAGGTTCAAGCCCTCCCGGGAGTGGTGTGTTGCTTTTTTCTTTGCGCTGATAGCTTTAAAGATATGTTCTGTTGGTGGTAAGAGTGGAGCACGACTCTCTCCGTGGCGCAATTGGCTAGCGCGATCGGCTGTTAACCAAAAGGTTGGAGATTCGAGCCCAGCCGATGGTGGTGCGGCGATTTTTTTTCTTTGGGCTGATAGCTCTGAAGAAATGTTCTGACGGTGGTGAGAGTAGAGCAGGACTGTCTCCGTGGCGCAATTGGCTAGCGCGATCGGTTGTTAACGGAAAAGTTGGAGGTTCGAGCCCTCTCGGGAGTGGTGTGTTGCTTTTTTTTGCGCTTATAGCTTTTGTTCTGATGGTGGTGAGAGTGGAGCACGACTGTATCCGCGGCGCAATTGGCTAGCGCGATCGGCTGTTAACCGAAAGGTTCGAGGTTCAAGCGCTCCCGGGAGTGGTGTGTTGCTTTTTTCTTTGCGCTGATAGCTTTAAAGATATGTTCTGTTGGTGGTGAGAAAGGAACACGACTATCTCCGTGGCGCCATTGGCTAGCGCGATCGGCTGTTAACCGAATGGTTGGAGTTTCGAGCCCACCCGGTGGTAGTGCGGCGCTTTTTTCCTTTGGGCTGATAGCTCTGAAGAATTGTTCTGAAGGTGGTGAGAGTGGAGCAGGACTGTCTCCGTGGCGCAATTGGCTAGCGCAATCGGCTGTTGACCGAAAGGTTGGAGGTTCGACCTCTCCCGGGAGTGGTGTGTCGCTTTTTTCTTTGCGCTGATAGCTTTGAAGATATGTTCTGATGGTGGTGAGAGTGGAGCACGACTGTCTCCGTGGCGCAATTGGCTGGCGCGATCGGCTGTTAACCGAAAGGTTGAGGTTCGAGCCCACCAGGTGGTGGTGTGGCGCTTTTTTTCTTTGGGCTGATAGCTTTGAAGATATGTTCTGATGGTGGTGAGAGTGGAGCAGGACTGTCTCCGTGGCGCAATTGGCTAGCGCGATCGGCTGTTAACCGAAACGTTGAATGTTCGAGCCCACCCGGTGGTGGTGCGGCGCTTCTTTTTCTTTGGGCTGATAGCTTTGAAGATATGTTCTGATGGTGGAGAAAGTGGAGCAGGACTGTCTCCGTGGCGCAATCGGCTAGCGCGATTGGCTTTTAACCGAAAGGTTGGAGGTTCGAGCCCACCCTGTGGTGGTGCGGTGCTTTTTTTTCTTTGGGCTGATAGCTTTGAAGACATGTTCTGATGGTGGTGAGAGCGGAGCGGGACTGTCTCCGTGGCGGAATTGGCTAGCGCGATCGGCTGTTAACCGAAAGGTTGGAGGTTCGAGCCCTCCCGGGAGTGGTGTGTTGCTTTTTTCTTTGCGCTGATAGCTTTGAAGATATGTTCTGATGGTGGTGAGAGTGGAGCGGGACTGTCTCCGTGGCGCAATTGGCTAGCGCGATCGGTTGTTAACGGAAAAGTTGGAGGTTCGAGCCCTCTCGGGAGTGATGTGTTGCTTTTTTCTTTGCGCTTATAGCTTTTGTTCTGATGGTGGTGAGAGTGGAGCACGACTGTATCCGCGGCGCAATTGGCTAGCGCGATCGGCTGTTAACCGAAAGGTTCGAGGTTCAAGCGCTCCCGGGAGTGGTGTGTTGCTTTTTTCTTTGCGCTGATAGCTTTGAAGATATGTTCTGTTGGTGGTGAGAAAGGAACACGACTATCTCCGTGGCGCCATTGGCTAGCGCGATCGGCTGTTAACCAAAAGGTTGGAGGTTCGAGCCCACCCGGTGGTAGTGCGGCGCTTTTTTCCTTTGGGCTGTTAGCTCTGAAGAATTGTTCTGACGGTGGTGAGAGTGGAGCAGGACTGTCTCCGTGGCGCAATTGGCTAGCGCAATTGGCTGTTAACCGAAAGGTTGGAGGTTCGACCTCTCCCGGGAGTGGTGTGCTGCTTTTTTCTTTGCGCTGATAGCTTTGAAGATATGTTCTGATGGTGGTGGGAGTGGAGCACGACTGTCTCCGTGGCGCAATTGGCTAGCGCGATCGGCTGTTAACCGAAAGGTTGGAGGTTCGAGTCCTCCCGGGAGTGGTGTGTTGCTTTTTTTTCTTTGCGCTGATAGCTTTCCAGATATGTTCTGATGGTGGGGAGAGTGGAGCACGACTGTCTCCGTGGCGTAATTGGCTAACGCGATGGGCTATTAACCGTAAGGTTGGAGGCTCGAGCCCACCCGGTGGTGGTGCGGCGCTTTTTTTCCTTTGGGCTGATAGTTCTGAAGAAATGTTCTGACGGTGGTGCGAGTGGAGAAAGACTGTCTCCGTGGCGCAATTGGCTAGCGCTATCGGCTGTTAACTGAAAAGTTGGAGGTTCGAGCCCTCCCGGGAGTGGTGTGTGGGTTTTTTTTCTTTGGGCTGATAGCTTTGAAGATATGTTCTGATGGTGGTGAGAGTGGAGCAGGACTGTCTCCATGGCGCAATTGGCTAGTGCTATCAGCTGTTAACCGAAAGGTTCGAGCCCACGCGTTGGTGGTGCGGTGCTTTTTTTCTTTGGGCTTATAGCTTTGAAGATATGTTCTGATGGTGGTGAGAGCGGAGCAGGACTGTCTCCGTGGCGGATGTGGCTAGCGCGATCGGCTGTTAACCGAAAGTTTGGAGGTTCGAGCCCACCCGGAAGTGCTGTGTTGCTTTTTTCTTTGCGCTGATAGCTTTGAACATATGTTCTGGTGGTGGTGAGAGTGGAGCGGGACTGTCTCCGTGGCGCAATTGGCTAGCGCGATGGGCTATTAACCGAAAGGTTGGAGGTTCGAGCCCTCCCGGTGGTGGTGCGGCGCTTTTTTTTCTTTGGGCTGATAGCTCTGAAGAAATGTTCTGATGGTGGTGAGAGTGCAGCAGGAATGTCTCCGTGGCGCAATTGGCTAGCGCGATCGGTTGTTAACGGAGAAGTTGGAGGTTCGAGCCCTCTCGGGAGTGGTGTGTTGCTTTTTTCTTTGCGCTTATAGCTTTTGTTCTGATGGTGGTGAGAGTGGAGCACGACTGTATCCGCGGCGCAATTGGCTAGCGCGATCGGCTGTTAACCGAAAGGTTCGAGGTTCAAGCGCTCCCAGGAGTGGTGTGTTTCTTTTTTCTTTGCGCTGATAGCTTTGAAGATATGTTCTGTTGGTGGTGAGAAAGGAACACGACTATCTCCGTGGCGCCATTGGCTAGCGCGATCGGCTGTTAACCAAAAGGCTGGAGGTTCGAGCCCACCCGGAGGTGGTGCGGCGCTTTTTTCCTTTGGGCTGATAGCTCTGAAGAAATGTTCTGATGGAGGTGAGAGTGGAGCAGGACTGTCTCCGTGGCGCAATTGGCTAGCGCAATCGGCTGTTAACTGAAAGGTTTGAGGTTCGACCTCTCCCGGGAGTGGTGTGCTGCTTTTTTCTTTGCACTGATAGCTTTGAAGATATGTTCTTATGGTGGTGGGAGTGGAGCACGACTGTCTCCGTGGCGCAATTGGCTAGCGTGATCGGCTGTTAACCGAAAGGTTGGAGGTTCGAGCCCTCCCGGGAATGGTGTGTTGCTTTTTTTCTTTGCGCTGATAGCTTTGAAGATATGTTCTGATGGTGGTGAGAGCGGAGCACGACTGTCTCCGTGGCGTAATTGGCTAGCGCGATGGGCTATTAACCGAAAGGTTGGAGGTTCGAGCCCACCCGGTGGTAGTCCGGCGCTTTTTTTTCTTTGGGCTGATAGCTCTGAAGAAATGTTCTGACGGTGGTGAGAGTGGAGCATGACTGTCTCCGTGGCGCAATTGGCTAGCGCGATGGGCTGTTAACCGAAAGGTTGGAGGTTTGAGCGCACCCGATGGTGGTGCGGCGATTTTTTTTCTTTGGGCAGATAGCTCTGAAGAAATGCTCTGACGGTGGTGAGAGTGGAGCATGACTGTCTCCGTGGCGCAATTGGCTAGTGCCATGGGCTGTTAACTGAAAGGTTGGAGGTTCGAGCCCACCCAGGAGTGGTGTGTTGCTTTTTTTCTTTGGGTTGATAGCTTTGAAGATATGTTCTGATGGTGGTGAGGGTGGACCAGGACTGTCTCCATGGCACAATTGGCTAGCGCGATCGGCTGTTAAGCGAAAGTTGGAGGTTCGAGCCCACCCGGTGGTGGTGCGGCGCTTTTTTTTGGGCTGATAGCTTTGAAGATATGTTCTGATGGTGGAGAGCGTGGAACAGGACTGCCTCCGTGGCGCAATTGGCTAGCGCGATCGGCTGTTAACCGAAAGGTTGGAGTTTCGAGCCCTCCCGGGAGTGGTGTGTCGCTTTTTTCTTTGCGCTGATAGCTTTGAAGATGTGTTCTGATGGTGGTGAGAAAGGAGCACGACTCTCTCCGTGGCGCAATTGGCTAGCGCGATCGGCTGTTAACCAAAAGGTTGGAGGTTCGAGCCCACCCGGTGGTGGTGCGGCGCTTTTTTCCTTTGGGCTGATAGCTCTGAAGAAATGTTCTGACGGTAGTGAGAGTGGAGCACGACTGTCCCCGTGGCGCAATTGGCTAGCGCGATCGGCTGTTAACCGAAAGGTTGGAGGTTCGAGCCCACCCGATGGTGGTGCAGCGCTTTTTTTTCTTTTGGCTGATAGCTCTGAAGAAATGTTCTGACGGTGGTGAGAGTGGAGCATGACTGTCTCCGTGGCGCAATTGGCTAGCGCGATCGGCTGTTAACCGAAAGGTTGGAAGTTGGAGCCCTCCCGGGAGTGGTGTGTTGCTTTTTTCTTTGTGCTGATAGCTCTAAAGAATTGTTCTGACGGTAGTGAGAGTGGAGCAGGACTGTCTCCGTGGCGCAATTGGCTAGCGCGATGGGCTGTTAACCGAAAGGTTGGAGGTTCGAGCCCACCCGATGGTGGGGCGGCGTTTTTTTTCTTTGGGCTGATAGCTCTGGAGAAATGTTCTGACGGTGGTGAGAGTGGAGTATGACTGTCTCCGTGGCGCAATTGGCTAGCGCGATCGGCTGTTAGCCGAAAGGTTGGAGGTTCGAGCCCTCCCGGGAGTGGTGTGTTGCTTTTTTCTTTGCGCTGATAGCTTTGAAGATATGTTCTGATGGTGGTGAGAGTGGAGCACGACTGTCTCCGTGGCATAATTGGCTAGCGCGATGGGCTATTAACCGAAATGTTGGACGCTCGAGCCCACCCGGTGGTGGTGCGGCGCTTTTTTTCCTTTGGGCTGATAGCTCTGAAGAAATGTTCTGACAGTGGTGAGAGTGGAGCATGACTGTCTCCGTGGCGCAATTGGCTAGCGCGATCGGCTGTTAACCGGAAGGTTGGAGGTTCGAGCCCACCCGGTGGTGGTGCGGGCTTTTTTTTTCTTTGGGCTGATAGCTCTGAAGAAATTATCTGACGGTGGTGAGAGTGGAGCACGACTGTCTCCGTGGCGCAATTGGCTAGCGCGATCGGCTGTTAACCGAAAGGTTGGAGGTTCGAGCTCTCCCGGGAGTGGTGTGTTGCTTTTTTCTTTGCGCTGATAGCTTTGAAGATATGTTCTGATGGTGGTGGGAGTAGAGCACGACTGTCTCCGTGGCGCAATTGGCTAGCGCGATCGGCTGTTAACCAAAAGGTTGGAGGTTCGAGCACTCCCGGGAGTGGTGTGTTGCTTTTTTTTCTTTGCGCCTATAGCTTTGAAGATATGTTCTGATGGTGGTGAGAGTGGAGCACGACTGTCTCCGTGGCGCAGTTGGCTAGCGCAATCGGCTGTTAACCAAAAGGTTGGAGGTTCGAGCCCACCTGGTGGTGGTGCGGCGCTTTTTTTCTTTGGGCTGATAGCTTTGAAGATATGTTCTGATGGTGGTGAGAGTTGAGCACGACTGTCTCCGTGGCGTAATTGGCTAGCGCGATGGGCTAATAACCGAAAGGTTGGACGCTCGAGCCCACCCGGTGGTGGTGCGGCGCTTTTTTCCTTTGGGCTGATAGCTCTGAAGAAATGTTCTGACGGTGGTGGGAGTGGAGCACGACTGTCTCCGTGGCGCAATTGGCTAGCGCGATCGGCTGTTAACTGAAAGGTTGGAGGTTCGAGCCCTCCCGGGAGTGGTGTTTTGTTTTTTTTTCTTTGGGCTGATAGCTTTGAAGATATGTTCTGATTAGGGTGAGAGTGGAGCAGGACTGTCTCCGTGGCGCAATTGGCTAGCGCGATCGGCTGGTAACCGAAAGGTTGGAGGTTCGAGCCCACCTGGTGGTGGTGCGGCGCTTTTTTTTCTTTGGGCTGATGGCTCTGAAGAAATGTTCTGACGGTGGTGAGACTGGAGCACGACTGTCTCCGTGGCACAATTGGCTAGCGCGATAGGCTGTTAACCGAAAGGTTGGAGGTTCGAGCCCACCCGATGGTGGTGCAGCGCTTTTTTTCTTTTGGCTGATAGCTATGAAGAAATGTTCTGACGGTGGTGAGAGTGGAGCATGACTGTCTCCTTGGCGCAATCGGCTAGCACGTTCGGCTGTTAACCGAAAGGTTGGAAGTTCGAGCCCACGTGGTGGTGGTGCGGTGCTTTTTTTCCTTTGGGCTGATAGCTTTGAAGTTATGTTGTGATGGTGGTGAGAGTGGAGCACGGCTGTCTCCGTGGCGCAATTGGCTAGCGCGATGGGCTGTTAACTGAAAGGTTGGAGGTTCGAGCTCTCCCGGGAGTGGTGTGTTGCTTTTTTCTTTGCGCTGATAGCTTTGAAGATATGTTTTGATGGTGGTGAGAGTTGAGCACGACTGTCTCCGTGGCGTAATTGGCTAGCGCGATGGGCTATTAACCGAATGGTTGGACGCTCGAGCCCACCCGGTGGTGGTGCGGCGCTTTTTTCCTTTGGGCTGATAGCTCTGAAGAAATGTTCTGACGGTGGTGGGAGTGGAGCACGACGGTCTCCGTGGCGCAATTGGCTAGCGCGATCGGCTGTTAACTGAAAGGTTGGAGGTTCGAGCCCTCCCGGGAGTGTTGTGTTGCTTTTTTTTCTTTGGGCTGATAGCTTTGAAGATATGTTCTGATGGTGGTGAGAGTGGAGCAGTACTGTCTCCGTGGCGCAATTGGCTAGCGCGATCGGCTGGTAACCGAGAGGTTGGAGGTTCGAGCCCACGCGGTGGCGGGGCGGTGCTTTTTTTTCTTTGGGCTGATAGCTTTGAAGATATGTTGTGATGGTGGTGTGATTGGAGTACGACTCTCTCCGTGGCGCAATCGGCTAGCGCGATGGTCTGTGAACTGAAAGGTTGGAGGTTCGAGCCCACCCGGAAATGGTGTGTTGCTTTTTTTTCGTTGGGCTGATAGCTTTGAAGATATGTTCTGATGGTTGTGAGAGTGGAGCAGGACTGTCTCAATGGCGCAATGGGCTAGCGCGATCGGCTGTTAACCGAAGGGTTGGAGGTTCGAGCCCACCCGATGGTGGTGCAGCGCTTTTTTTCTTCTGGCTGATAGCTCTGAAGAAATGTTCTGACGGTGGTGAGAGTGGAGCATGACTGTCTCCTTGGCGCAATCGGCTAGCACGTTCGGCTATTAACCTAAAGGTTGGAAGTTCGAGCCCACGCGGTGGTGGTGCGGTGCTTTTTTTCCTTTAGGCTGATAGCTTTGAAGATATGTTGTGATGGTGGTGAGAGTGGAGCACGACTGTCTCCGTGGCGCAACTGGCTAGCGCGATGGGCTGTTAACTCAAAGGTTGGAGGTTCGAGCTCTCCCGGGAGTGGTGTGTTGCTTTTTTCTTTGCGCTGATAGCTTTGAAGATATGTTCTGATGGTGGTGGGAGTGGAGCACGGTTGTCTCCGTGGCGCAATTGGCTAGCGCGATCGGCTGTTAACTGAAAGGTTGGAGGTTCGAGCCCTCCCGGGAGTGGTGTGTTGCTTTTTTTCTTTGAGCTTATAGCTTTGAAGATATGTTCTGATGGTGGTGAGAGTGGAGCACGACTGTCTCCGTGGCGTAATTGGCTAGCGCGGTGGGCTGTTAACCGAAAGGTTGGAGGTTCGAGCCCACGTGGTGGTGGTGCGGCGCTTTTTTTGGGCTGATAGCTCTGAAGAAATGTTCTGACGGTGGTGAGAGTGGAGCACGACTGTCTCCGTGGCGCAATTGGCTAGCGCGATCGGATGTTAACCGAAAGGTTGGAGGTTCGAGCCCACGTGGTGGTGGTGCGGTGCTTTTTTTCCTTTGGGCTGATAGCTTTGAAGTTATGTTGTGATGGTGGTGAGAGTGGAGCACGACTGTCTCCGTGGCGCAATTGGCTAGAGCGATGGGCTGTTAACTGAAAGGTTGGAGGTTCGAGCTCTCCCGGGAGTGGTGTGTTGCTTTTTTCTTTGCGCTGACAGCTTTGAAGATATGTTCTGATGATGGTGGGAGTGGAGCACGACTGTCTCCGTGGCGCAATTGGCTAGCGCGATCCGCTGTTAACCGAAAGGTTGGAGGTTCGAGCCCTCCCGGGAGTGGTGTGTTGCTTTTTTTCTTTGCGCTTATAGCTTTGAAGATATGTTCTGATGGTGGTGAGAGTGGAGCACGACTGTCTCCGTGGCGTAATTGGCTAGCACGATGGGCTATTAACCGAAAGGTTGGAGGTTCGGGCCCACCCGGTGGTGGTGCGGCGCTTTCTTTTCTTTAGGCTGATAGCTCTGAAGAAATGTTCTGACGGTGGTGAGAGTGGAGCACGACTGTCTCCGTGGCGCAATTGGCTAGCGCGATCGTCTGTTAACCGAAAGGTTGGAGGTTCGAGCTCTCCCGGGAGTGGTGTGTTGCTGTTTTCTTTGCGCTGATAGCTTTGAAGATATGTTCTGATGGTGGTGAGAGTGGAGCAGGACTGTCTCCGTGGCGCAATTGGCTAGCGCGATCGGCTGGTGACCGAGAGGTTGGAGGTTCGAGCCCACGGGGTGGCGGTGCGGTGCTTTTTATTCTTTGGGCTGATAGCTTTGAAGATATGTTGTGATGGTGGTGTGATTGGAGCACGACTCTCTCCGTGGCGCAATTGGCTAGCGCGATGGGCTGTTAACTGAAAGGTTGGAGGTTCGAGCCCACCCAGGAATGGTGTGTTGCTTTTTTTTCTTTGGGCTGATAGCTTTGAAGATATGTTCTGTTGGTGGTGAGAGTGGAGCAGGACTGTCTCCATGGCGCTATTGGCTAGCTCGATCGGCTGTTAACCGAAAGGTTGGAGGTTCGAGCCCACCTGGTGGTGGTGCGGCGCTTTTTTTTCTTTGGGCTGATAGCTCTGAAGAAATGTTCTGACGGTGGTGAGAGTGGAGCACGACTGTCTCCGTGGCGTAATTGGCTAGCGCGGTGGGCTATTAACCGAAAGGTTGGAGGTTCGAGCCCACCCGATGGTGGTGCAGCGCTTTTTTTCTTTTGGCTGATAGCTATGAAGAAATGTTTTGACGGTGGTGAGAGTGGAGCATGACTGTCTCCTTGGCGCAATCGTCTAGCACGTTCGTCTGTTAACCGAAAGGTTGGAAGTTCGAGCCCACGTGGTGGTGGTGGTGCGGTGCTTTTTTTCCTTTGGGCTGATAGCTTTGAAGTTATGTTGTGATGGTGGTGAGAGTGGAGCACGACTGTCTCCGTGGCGCAATTGGCTAGCGCGATGGGCTGTTAACTGAAAGGTTGGAGGTTCGAGCTCTCCCGGGAGTGGTGTGTTGCTTTTTTCTTTGCGCTGATAGCTTTGAAGATATGTTCTGATGGTGGTGGGAGTGGAGCACGACTGTCTCCGTGGCGCAATTGGCTAGCGCGATCGGCTGTTAACCGAAAGGTTGGAGGTTCGAGCCCTCCCGGGAGTGGTGTGTTGCTTTTTTTCTTTGCGCTTATAGCTTTGAAGATATGTTCTGATGGTGGTGAGAGTGGAGCACGACTGTCTCCGTGGCGTAATTGGCTAGCACGATGGGCTATTAACCGAAAGGTTGGAGGTTCGAGCCCACCCGGTGGTGGTGCGGCGCTTTTTTTTTGTTTGGGCTGATAGCTCTGAAGAAATGTTCTGACGGTGGTGAGAGTGGAGCACGACTGTCTCCGTGGCGCAATTGGCTAGCGCGATCGGCTGTTAACCGAAAGGTTGGAGGTTCGAGCTCTCCCGGGAGTGGTGTGTTGCTTTTTTCTTTGCGCTGATAGCTTTGAAGATATGTTCTGATGGTGGTGGGAGTGGAGCACGACTGTCTCCGTGGCGCAATTGGCTAGCGCGATCGGCTGTTAACCAAAAGATTGGAGGTTCGAGCACTTCCGGGAGTGGTGTGTTGCTTTTTTTTTCTTTGCGCTTATAGCTTTGGAGATATGTTCTGATGGTGGTGAGAGTGGAGCACGACTGTCTCCGTGGCGTAATTGGCTAGCGCGATGGGGTAATAACCGAAAGGTTGGAGGTTTGAGCCCACCCGGTGGTGGTGCGGCGCTTTTTTTCTTTGGGCTGATAGCTCTGAAGAAATGTTCTGAAGCTGGTGAGAGTGGAGCATGACTGTCTCCGTGGCGCAATTGGCTAGCGCGATGGGCTGTTAACCGAAAGGTTGGTGGTTCGAGCCCACCCGATGGTGGTGCAGCGCTTTTTTTTCTTTGGGCTGATAGCTCTGAAGAAATGTTCTGACGGTGGTGAGAGTGGAGCATGACTGTCTCCTTGGCGCAATTGGCTAGCGCGATCGGCTGTTAACCGAAAGGTTGGATGTTCGAGCCCTCCCGGGAGTGGTGTGTTGCTTTTTTCTTTGCGCTGATAGCTTTGAAGATATGTTCTGATGGTGGTGAGGGTTGAGCACGACTGTCTCCGTGGCGTAATTGGCTAGCGCGATGGGCTATTAACTGAAAGTTTGGAGGTTCGAGCCCTCCCGGGAGTGGTGTGTTGCTTTTTTTTCTTTGGGCTGATAGCTTTGAAGATATGTTCTGATGGTGGTGCGAGTGGAGCAGGACTGTCTCCGTGGCGCAATTGGCTTGCGCGATCGGCTGGTGACCGAGAGGTTGGAGGTTCGAGCCCACGCGGTGGCGGTGCGGTGCTTTTTATTCTTTGGGCTGATAGCTTTGAAGATATGTTGTGATGGTGGTGTGATTGGAGCACGACTCTCTCCGTGGCGCAATTGGTTAGCGCGATGGGCTGTTAACTGAAAGGTTGGAGTTTCGAGCCCAGCCAGGAATGGTGTGTTGCTTTTTTTTTCTTTGGGCTGATAGCTTTGAAGATATGTTCTGATGGTGGTGAGAGTGGAGCAGGACTGTCTCCATGGCGCTATTGGCTAGCTCGATCGGCTGTTGACCGAAAGGTTGGAGGTTCGAGCCCACCTGGTGGTGGTGCGGCGCTTTTTTTTCTTTGGGCTGATAGCTCTGAAGAAATGTTCTGACGGTGGTGAGAGTGGAGCACGACTGTCTCCGTGGCACAATTGGCTAGCGCGATTGGCTGTTAACCGAAAGGTTGGAGGTTCGAGCCCACCCGATGGTGGTGCAGCGCTTTTTTTCTTTTGGCTGATATCTCTGAAGAAATGTTCTGACGGTGGTGAGAGTGGAGCATGACTGTCTCCTTGGCGCAATCGGCTAGCGCGATGGGCTGTTAACCGAAAGGTTGGAGGTTCGAGCCCTCCCGGGAGTGGTGTGTTGCTTTTTTTCTTTGCGCTTATAGCTTTGAAGATATGTTCTGATGGTGGTGGGAGTGGAGCACGACTGTCTCTGTGGCGCAATTGGCTAGCGCGATCGGCTGTTACCCAAAAGGTTGGAGGTTCGAGCACTCCCGGGAGTGGTGTGTTGCTTTTTTTTTCTTTGCGCTTATAGCTTTGAAGATATGTTCTGATGGTGGTGGGAGTGGAGCACGACTGTCTCCGTGGCGCAATTGGCTAGCGCGATCGGCTGTTAACCAAAAGGTTGGAGGTTCGAGCACTCCCGGGAGTTGTGTGTTGCTTTTTTTTCTTTGCGCTTATAGCCTTGAAGATATGTTCTGATGGTGGTGAGAGTGGAGCACGACTGTCTCCGTGGCGTAATTGGCTAGAGCGATGGGGTATTAACCGAAAGGTTGGAGGTTTGAGCCCACCCGGTGGTGGTGCGGCGCTTTTTTTTCTTTGGGCTGATAGCTCTGAAGAAATGTTCTGACGGTGGTGAGAGTGGAGCATGACTGTCTCCGTGGCGCAATTGGCTAGCGCGATGGGCTGTTAACCGAAAGGTTGGAGGTTCGAGCTCACCCGATGGTGGTGCAGCGCTTTTTTTTCTTTTGGCTGATAGCTTTGAAGAAATGTTCTGACGGTGGTGAGAGTGGAGCACGACTGTCTCCTTGGCGCAATTGGCTAGCGCGATCGGCTGGTAAACGAAAGGTTGGAGGTTCGAGCCCACCCGATGGTGGTGCAGCGCTTTTTTTCTTTTGGCTGATAGCTATGAAGAAATGTTTTGACGGTGGTGAGAGTGGAGCATGACTGTCTCCTTGGCGCAATCGTCTAGCACGTTCGTCTGTTAACCGAAAGGTTGGAAGTTCGAGCCCACGTGGTGGTGGTGGCGCGGTGCTTTTTTTCCTTTGGGCTGATAGCTTTGAAGTTATGTTGTGATGGTGGTGAGAGTGGAGCACGACTGTCTCCGTGGCGCAATTGGCTAGCGCGATGGGCTGTTAACTGAAAGGTTGGAGGTTCGAGCTCTCCCGGGAGTGGTGTGTTGCTTTTTTCTTTGCGCTGATAGCTTTGAAGATATGTTCTGATGGTGGTGGGAGTGGAGCACGACTGTCTCCGTGGCGCAATTGGCTAGCGCGATCGGCTGTTAACCGAAAGGTTGGAGGTTCGAGCCCTCCCGGGAGTGGTGTGTTGCTTTTTTTCTTTGCGCTTATAGCTTTGAAGATATGTTCTGATGGTGGTGAGAGTGGAGCACGACTGTCTCCGTGGCGTAATTGGCTAGCACGATGGGCTATTAACCGAAAGGTTGGAGGTTCGAGCCCACCCGGTGGTGGTGCGGCGCTTTTTTTTGTTTGGGCTGATAGCTCTGAAGAAATGTTCTGACGGTGGTGAGAGTGGAGCACGACTGTCTCCGTGGCGCAATTGGCTAGCGCGATCGGCTGTTAACCGAAAGGTTGGAGGTTCGAGCTCTCCCAGGAGTGGTGTGTTGCTTTTTTCTTTGCGCTGATAGCTTTGAAGATATGTTCTGATGGTGGTGGGAGTGGAGCACGACTGTCTCCGTGGCGCAATTGGCTAGCGCGATCGGCTGTTAACCAAAAGATTGGAGGTTCGAGCACTCCCGGGAGTGGTGTGTTGCTTTTTTTTTCTTTGCGCTTATAGCTTTGGAGATATGTTCTGATGGTGGTGAGAGTGGAGCACGACTGTCTCCGTGGCGTAATTGGCTAGCGCGATGGGGTAATAACCGAAAGGTTGGAGGTTTGAGCCCACCCGGTGGTGGTGCGGCGCTTTTTTTCTTTGGGCTGATAGCTCTGAAGAAATGTTCTGAAGCTGGTGAGAGTGGAGCATGACTGTCTCCGTGGCGCAATTGGCTAGCGCGATGGGCTGTTAACCGAAAGGTTGGAGGTTCGAGCCCACCCGATGGTGGTGCAGCGCTTTTTTTTCTTTGGGCTGATAGCTCTGAAGAAATGTTCTGACGGTGGTGAGAGTGGAGCATGACTGTCTCCTTGGCGCAATTCGCTAGCGCGATCGGCTGTTAACCGAAAGGTTGGATGTTCGAGCCCTCCCGGGAGTGGTGTGTTGCTTTTTTCTTTGCGCTGATAGCTTTGAAGATATGTTCTGATGGTGGTGAGGGTTGAGCACGACTGTCTCCGTGGCGTAATTGGCTAGCGCGATGGGCTATTAACTGAAAGTTTGGAGGTTCGAGCCCTCCCGGGAGTGGTGTGTTGCTTTTTTTTCTTTGGGCTGATAGCTTTGAAGATATGTTCTGATGGTGGTGCGAGTGGAGCAGGACTGTCTCCGTGGCGCAATTGGCTAGCGCGATCGGCTGGTGACCGAGAGGTTGGAGGTTCCAGCCCACGCGGTGGCGGTGCGGTGCTTTTTATTCTTTGGGCTGATAGCTTTGAAGATATGTTGTGATGGTGGTGTGATTGGAGCACGACTCTCTCCGTGGCGCAATTGGTTAGCGCGATGGGCTGTTAACTGAAAGGTTGGAGTTTCGAGCCCAGCCAGGAATGGTGTGTTGCTTTTTTTTCTTTGGGCTGATAGCTTTGAAGATATGTTCTGATGGTGGTGAGAGTGGAGCAAGACTGTCTCCATGGCGCTATTGGCTAGCTCGATCGGCTGTTAACCGAAAGGTTGGAGGTTCGAGCCCACCTGGTGGTGTTGCGGCGCTTTTTTTTCTTTGGGCTGATAGCTCTGAAGAAATGTTCTGACGGTGGTGAGAGTGGAGCACGACTGTCTCCGTGGCACAATTGGCTAGCGCGATTGGCTGTTAACCGAAAGGTTGGAGGTTCGAGCCCACCCCATGGTGGTGCAGCGCTTTTTTTCTTTTGGCTGATATCTCTGAAGAAATGTTCTGACGGTGGTGAGAGTGGAGCATGACTGTCTCCTTGGCGCAATCGGCTAGCGCGATGGGCTGTTAACCGAAAGGTTGGAGGTTCGAGCCCTCCCGGGAGTGGTGTGTTGCTTTTTTTCTTTGCGCTTATAGCTTTGAAGATATGTTCTGATGGTGGTGGGAGTGGAGCACGACTGTCTCTGTGGCGCAATTGGCTAGCGCGATCGGCTGTTACCCAAAAGGTTGGAGGTTCGAGCACTCCCGGGAGTGGTGTGTTGCTTTTTTTTTCTTTGCGCTTATAGCTTTGAAGATATGTTCTGATGGTGGTGGGAGTGGAGCACGACTGTCTCCGTGGCGCAATTGGCTAGCGCGATCGGCTGTTAACCAAAAGGTTGGAGGTTCGAGCACTCCCGGGAGTTGTGTGTTGCTTTTTTTTCTTTGCGCTTATAGCCTTGAAGATATGTTCTGATGGTGGTGAGAGTGGAGCACGACTGTCTCCGTGGCGTAATTGGCTAGAGCGATGGGGTATTAACCGAAAGGTTGGAGGTTTGAGCCCACCCGGTGGTGGTGCGGCGCTTTTTTTTCTTTGGGCTGATAGCTCTGAAGAAATGTTCTGACGGTGGTGAGAGTGGAGCATGACTGTCTCCGTGGCGCAATTGGCTGGCGCGATGGGCTGTTAACCGAAAGGTTGGAGGTTCGAGCTCACCCGATGGTGGTGCAGCGCTTTTTTTTCTTTTGGCTGATAGCTTTGAAGAAATGTTCTGACGGTGGTGAGAGTGGAGCATGACTGTCTCCTTGGCGCAATTGGCTAGCGCGATCGGCTGGTAAACGAAAGGTTGGAGGTTCGAGCCCTTCCGGGAGTGGTGCGTTGCTTTTTTCTTTGTGCTGATAGCTTTGAGGATATGTTCTGATGGTGGTGAGAGTTGAGCACGACTGTCTCCGTGGCGTAATTGGCTAGCGCGATGGGCTATTAACCGAATGGTTGGACGCTCGAGCCCACCCGGTGGTGGTGCGGCGCTTTTTTCCTTTGGGCTGATAGCTCTGAAGAAATGTTCTGACGGCGGTGGGAGTGGAGCACGACTGTCTCCGTGGCGCAATTGGCTAGCGCGATCGGCTGTTAACTGAAAGGTTGGAGGTTCGAGCCCTCCCGGGAGTGGTGTGTTGCTTTTTTTTCTTTGGGCTGATAGCTTTGAAGATATGTTCTGATGGTGGTGAAAGTGGAGCAGGACTGTCTCCGTGGCGCAATTGGCTAGCGCGATCGGCTGGTAACCGAGAGGTTGGAGGTTCGAGCCCACGCGGTGGCGGGGCGGTGCTTTTTTTTCTTTGGGCTGATAGCTTTGAAGATATGTTGTGATGGTGGTGTGATTGGAGAACGACTCTCTCCGTTGCGCAATTGGCTAGCGCGATGGGCTGTTAACTGAAAGGTTGGAGGTTCGAGCCCACCCAGGAATGGTGTGTTGCTTTTTTTCTTTGGGCTGATAGCTTTGAAGATATGTTCTGATGGTGGTGAGAGTGGAGCAGGACTGTCTCAATGGCGCAATGGGCTAGCGCGATCGGCTGTTAACCGAAAGGTTGGAGGTTCGAGCCCACCTGGTGGTGGTGCGGCGCTTTTTTTTCTTTGGGCTGATAGCTCTGAATAAATGTTCTGACGGTGGTGAGAGTGGAGCACGACTGTCTCCGTGGCACAATTGGCTAGCGCGATTGGCTGTTAACCGAAAGGTTGGAGGTTCGAGCCCACCCGATGGTGGTGCAGCGCTTTTTTTCTTCTGGCTGATAGCTCTGAAGAAATGTTCTGACGGTGGTGAGAGTGGAGCATGACTGTCTCCTTGGCGCAATCGGCTAGCACGTTCGGCTATTAACCGAAAGGTTGGAAGTTCGAGCCCACGCGATGGTGGTGCGGTGCTTTTTTTCCTTTAGGCTGATAGCTTTGAAGATATGTTCTGATGGTGGTGGGAGTGGAGCGCGGCTGTCTACGTGGCGCAATTGGCTAGCGCGATCGGCTGTTAACTGAAAGGTTGGAGGTTCGAGCCCTCCCGGGAGTGGTGTGTTGCTTTTTTTCTTTGAGCTTATAGCTTTGAAGATATGTTCTGATGGTGGTGAGAGTGGAGCACGACTGTCTCCGTGGCGTAATTGGCTAGCGCGGTGGGCTATTAACCGAAAGGTTGGAGGTTCGAGCCCACCCGGTGGTGGTGCGGCGCTTTTTTTTGGGCTGATAGCTCTGAAGAAATGTTCTGACGGTGGTGAGAGTGGAGCACGACTGTCTCCGTGGCGCAATTGGCTAGCGCGATCGGCTGTTAACCGAAAGGTTGGAGGTTCGAGCCCACCCGATGGTGGTGCAGCGCTTTTTTTCTTCTGGCTGATAGCTCTGAAGAAATGTTCTGACGGTGGTGGGAGTGGCGCACGACTGTCTCCGTGGCGCAATTGGCTAGCGCGATCGGCTGTTAACCAAAAGGTTGGAGGTTCGAGCACTACCGGGAGTGGTGTGTTGCTTTTTTTTCTTTGCGCTTATAGCTTTGAAGATATGTTGTGATGGTGGTGAGAGTGGAGCACGACTGTCTCCGTGGCGTAATTGGCTAGCGCGATGGGGTATTAACCGAAAGGTTGGAGGTTTGAGCCCACCCGGTGGTGGTGCGGCGCTTTTTTTTCTTTGGGCTGATAGCTCTGAAGAAATGTTCTGACGGTGGTGAGAGTGGAGCATGACTGTCTCCTTGGCGCAATTGGCTAGCGCGATCGGCTGTTAACCGAAAGGTTGGAGGTTCGAGCCCTCCCGGGAGTGGTGTTTTGCTTTTTTCTTTGCGCTGATAGCTTTGAAGATATGTTCTGATGGTGGTGAGAGTTGAGCACGCCTGTCTCCGTGGCGTAATTGGCTAGCGCGATGGGCTATGAACCAAAAGGTTGGACGCTCGAGCCCACCCGGTGGTGGTGCGGCGCTTTTTTCCTTTGGGCTGATAGCTCTGAAGAAATGTTCTGACGGTGGTGGGAGTGGAGCACGACTGTCTCCGTGGCGCAATTGGCTAGCGCGATCGGCTGTTAACTGAAAGGTTGGACGTTCGAGCCCTCCCGGGAGTGGTGTGTTGCTTTTTTTTCTTTGGGCTGATAGCTTTGAAGATATGTTCTGATGGTGGTGAGAGTGGAGCAGGACTGTCTCCGTGGCGCAATTGGCTAGCGCGATCGGCTGGTAACCGAGAGGTTGGAAGTTCGAGCCCACGCGGTGGGGGTGCGGTGCTTTTTTTTCTTTGGGCTGATAGCTTTGAAGATATGTTGTGATGGTGGTGTGATTGCAGCACGACTCTCTCCGTGGCGCAATTGGCTAGCGCGATGGGCTGTTAACTGAAAGGTTGGAGGTTCGAGCCCACCCAGGAATGGTGTGTTGCTTTTTTTTCTTTGGGCTGATAGCTTTGAAGATATGTTCTGATGGTGGTGAGAGTGGAGCAGGACTGTCTCCATGGCGCTATTGGCTAGCGCGATCGGCTATTAACCGAATGGTTGGAGGTTCGAGCCCACCCGGTGGTGGTGCGGCGCTTTTTTTTCTTTGGGCTGATAGCTCTGAAGAAATGTTCTGACGGTGGTGAGAGTGGAGCACGACTGTCTCCGTGGCACAATTGGCTAGCGCGATTGGCTGTTAACCGAAAGGTTGGAGGTTCGAGCCCACCCGATGGTGGTGCAGCGCTTTTTTTCTTTTGGCTGATATCTCTGAAGAAATGTTCTCACGGTGGTGAGAGTGGAGCATGACTGTCTCCTTGGCGCAATTCGCTAGCGCGATCGGCTGTTAACCGAAAGGTTGGATGTTCGAGCCCTCCCGGGAGTGGTGTGTTGCTTTTTTCTTTGCGCTGATAGCTTTGAAGATATGTTCTGATGGTGGTGAGGGTTGAGCACGACTGTCTCCGTGGCGTAATTGGCTAGCGCGATGGGCTATTAACTGAAAGTTTGGAGGTTCGAGCCCTCCCGGGAGTGGTGTGTTGCTTTTTTTTCTTTGGGCTGATAGCTTTGAAGATATGTTCTGATGGTGGTGCGAGTGGAGCAGGACTGTCTCCGTGGCGCAATTGGCTAGCGCGATCGGCTGGTGACCGAGAGGTTGGAGGTTCCAGCCCACGCGGTGGCGGTGCGGTGCTTTTTATTCTTTGGGCTGATAGCTTTGAAGATATGTTGTGATGGTGGTGTGATTGGAGCACGACTCTCTCCGTGGCGCAATTGGTTAGCGCGATGGGCTGTTAACTGAAAGGTTGGAGTTTCGAGCCCAGCCAGGAATGGTGTGTTGCTTTTTTTTTCTTTGGGCTGATAGCTTTGAAGATATGTTCTGATGGTGGTGAGAGTGGAGCAAGACTGTCTCCATGGCGCTATTGGCTAGCTCGATCGGCTGTTAACCGAAAGGTTGGAGGTTCGAGCCCACCTGGTGGTGTTGCGGCGCTTTTTTTTCTTTGGGCTGATAGCTCTGAAGAAATGTTCTGACGGTGGTGAGAGTGGAGCACGACTGTCTCCGTGGCACAATTGGCTAGCGCGATTGGCTGTTAACCGAAAGGTTGGAGGTTCGAGCCCACCCGATGGTGGTGCAGCGCTTTTTTTCTTTTGGCTGATATCTCTGAAGAAATGTTCTGACGGTGGTGAGAGTGGAGCATGACTGTCTCCTTGGCGCAATCGGCTAGCGCGATGGGCTGTTAACCGAAAGGTTGGAGGTTCGAGCCCTCCCGGGAGTGGTGTGTTGCTTTTTTTCTTTGCGCTTATAGCTTTGAAGATATGTTCTGATGGTGGTGGGAGTGGAGCACGACTGTCTCTGTGGCGCAATTGGCTAGCGCGATCGGCTGTTACCCAAAAGGTTGGAGGTTCGAGCACTCCCGGGAGTGGTGTGTTGCTTTTTTTTTCTTTGCGCTTATAGCTTTGAAGATATGTTCTGATGGTGGTGGGAGTGGAGCACGACTGTCTCCGTGGCGCAATTGGCTAGCGCGATCGGCTGTTAACCAAAAGGTTGGAGGTTCGAGCACTCCCGGGAGTTGTGTGTTGCTTTTTTTTCTTTGCGCTTATAGCCTTGAAGATATGTTCTGATGGTGGTGAGAGTGGAGCACGACTGTCTCCGTGGCGTAATTGGCTAGAGCGATGGGGTATTAACCGAAAGGTTGGAGGTTTGAGCCCACCCGGTGGTGGTGCGGCGCTTTTTTTTCTTTGGGCTGATAGCTCTGAAGAAATGTTCTGACGGTGGTGAGAGTGGAGCATGACTGTCTCCGTGGCGCAATTGGCTAGCGCGATGGGCTGTTAACCGAAAGGTTGGAGGTTCGAGCTCACCCGATGGTGGTGCAGCGCTTTTTTTTTCTTTTGGCTGATAGCTTTGAAGAAATGTTCTGACGGTGGTGAGAGTGGAGCATGACTGTCTCCTTGGCGCAATTGGCTAGCGCGATCGGCTGGTAAACGAAAGGTTGGAGGTTCGAGCCCTTCCGGGAGTGGTGCGTTGCTTTTTTCTTTGTGCTGATAGCTTTGAGGATATGTTCTGATGGTGGTGAGAGTTGAGCACGACTGTCTCCGTGGCGTAATTGGCTAGCGCGATGGGCTATTAACCGAATGGTTGGACGCTCGAGCCCACCCGGTGGTGGTGCGGCGCTTTTTTCCTTTGGGCTGATAGCTCTGAAGAAATGTTCTGACGGCGGTGGGAGTGGAGCACGACTGTCTCCGTGGCGCAATTGGCTAGCGCGATCGGCTGTTAACTGAAAGGTTGGAGGTTCGAGCCCTCCCGGGAGTGGTGTGTTGCTTTTTTTTCTTTGGGCTGATAGCTTTGAAGATATGTTCTGATGGTGGTGAAAGTGGAGCAGGACTGTCTCCGTGGCGCAATTGGCTAGCGCGATCGGCTGGTAACCGAGAGGTTGGAGGTTCGAGCCCACGCGGTGGCGGGGCGGTGCTTTTTTTTCTTTGGGCTGATAGCTTTGAAGATATGTTGTGATGGTGGTGTGATTGGAGAACGACTCTCTCCGTTGCGCAATTGGCTAGCGCGATGGGCTGTTAACTGAAAGGTTGGAGGTTCGAGCCCACCCAGGAATGGTGTGTTGCTTTTTTTCTTTGGGCTGATAGCTTTGAAGATATGTTCTGATGGTGGTGAGAGTGGAGCAGGACTGTCTCAATGGCGCAATGGGCTAGCGCGATCGGCTGTTAACCGAAAGGTTGGAGGTTCGAGCCCACCTGGTGGTGGTGCGGCGCTTTTTTTTCTTTGGGCTGATAGCTCTGAATAAATGTTCTGACGGTGGTGAGAGTGGAGCACGACTGTCTCCGTGGCACAATTGGCTAGCGCGATTGGCTGTTAACCGAAAGGTTGGAGGTTCGAGCCCACCCGATGGTGGTGCAGCGCTTTTTTTCTTCTGGCTGATAGCTCTGAAGAAATGTTCTGACGGTGGTGAGAGTGGAGCATGACTGTCTCCTTGGCGCAATCGGCTAGCACGTTCGGCTATTAACCGAAAGGTTGGAAGTTCGAGCCCACGCGGTGGTGGTGCGGTGCTTTTTTTCCTTTAGGCTGATAGCTTTGAAGATATGTTCTGATGGTGGTGGGAGTGGAGCGCGGCTGTCTCCGTGGCGCAATTGGCTAGCGCGATCGGCTGTTAACTGAAAGGTTGGAGGTTCGAGCCCTCCCGGGAGTGGTGTGTTGCTTTTTTTCTTTGAGCTTATAGCTTTGAAGATATGTTCTGATGGTGGTGAGAGTGGAGCACGACTGTCTCCGTGGCGTAATTGGCTAGCGCGGTGGGCTATTAACCGAAAGGTTGGAGGTTCGAGCCCACCCGGTGGTGGTGCGGCGCTTTTTTTTGGGCTGATAGCTCTGAAGAAATGTTCTGACGGTGGTGAGAGTGGAGCACGACTGTCTCCGTGGCGCAATTGGCTAGCGCGATCGGCTGTTAACCGAAAGGTTGGAGGTTCGAGCCCACCTGATGGTGGTGCAGCGCTTTTTTTCTTCTGGCTGATAGCTCTGAAGAAATGTTCTGACGGTGGTGGGAGTGGCGCACGACTGTCTCCGTGGCGCAATTGGCTAGCGCGATCGGCTGTTAACCAAAAGGTTGGAGGTTCGAGCACTACCGGGAGTGGTGTGTTGCTTTTTTTTCTTTGCGCTTATAGCTTTGAAGATATGTTGTGATGGTGGTGAGAGTGGAGCACGACTGTCTCCGTGGCGTAATTGGCTAGCGCGATGGGGTATTAACCGAAAGGTTGGAGGTTTGAGCCCACCCGGTGGTGGTGCGGCGCTTTTTTTTCTTTGGGCTGATAGCTCTGAAGAAATGTTCTGACGGTGGTGAGAGTGGAGCATGACTGTCTCCTTGGCGCAATTGGCTAGCGCGATCGGCTGTTAACCGAAAGGTTGGAGGTTCGAGCCCTCCCGGGAGTGGTGTTTTGCTTTTTTCTTTGCGCTGATAGCTTTGAAGATATGTTCTGATGGTGGTGAGAGTTGAGCACGCCTGTCTCCGTGGCGTAATTGGCTAGCGCGATGGGCTATGAACCAAAAGGTTGGACGCTCGAGCCCACCCGGTGGTGGTGCGGCGCTTTTTTCCTTTGGGCTGATAGCTCTGAAGAAATGTTCTGACGGTGGTGGGAGTGGAGCACGACTGTCTCCGTGGCGCAATTGGCTAGCGCGATCGGCTGTTAACTGAAAGGTTGGACGTTCGAGCCCTCCCGGGAGTGGTGTGTTGCTTTTTTTTCTTTGGGCTGATAGCTTTGAAGATATGTTCTGATGGTGGTGAGAGTGGAGCAGGACTGTCTCCGTGGCGCAATTGGCTAGCGCGATCGGCTGGTAACCGAGAGGTTGGAAGTTCGAGCCCACGCGGTGGGGGTGCGGTGCTTTTTTTTCTTTGGGCTGATAGCTTTGAAGATATGTTGTGATGGTGGTGTGATTGCAGCACGACTCTCTCCGTGGCGCAATTGGCTAGCGCGATGGGCTGTTAACTGAAAGGTTGGAGGTTCGAGCCCACCCAGGAATGGTGTGTTGCTTTTTTTTCTTTGGGCTGATAGCTTTGAAGATATGTTCTGATGGTGGTGAGAGTGGAGCAGGACTGTCTCCATGGCGCTATTGGCTAGCGCGATCGGCTATTAACCGAATGGTTGGAGGTTCGAGCCCACCCGGTGGTGGTGCGGCGCTTTTTTTTCTTTGGGCTGATAGCTCTGAAGAAATGTTCTGACGGTGGTGAGAGTGGAGCACGACTGTCTCCGTGGCACAATTGGCTAGCGCGATTGGCTGTTAACCGAAAGGTTGGAGGTTCGAGCCCACCCGATGGTGGTGCAGCGCTTTTTTTCTTTTGGCTGATATCTCTGAAGAAATGTTCTGACGGTGGTGAGAGTGAAGCATGACTGTCTCCTTGGCGCAATCGGCTAGCACGTTCCGCTGTTAACCGAAAGGTTGGAAGTTCGAGCCCACGCGGTGGTGGTGCGGTGCTTTTTTTCCTTTGGGCTGATAGCTTTGAAGATATGTTGTGTTGGTGGTGAGAGTGGAGCACGACTGTCTCCGTGGCGCAATTGGCTAGCGCGATGGGCTGTTAACTGAAAGGTTGGTGGTTCGAGCTCTCCCGGGAGTGGTGTGTTGCTTTTTTCTTTGCGCTGATAGCTTTGAAGATATGTTCTGATGGTGGTAGGAGTGGAGCACGACTGTCTCCGTGGCGCAATTGGCTAGCGCGATGGGCTTTTAACCGAAAGGTTGGAGGTTCGAGCCCTCCCGGGATTGGTGTGTTGCTTTTTTTCTTTGCGCTTGTAGCTTTGAAGATATGTTCTGATGGTGGTGGGAGTGGAGCACGACTGTCTCCGTGGCGCAATAGGCTAGCGCAATCGGCTGTTAACCAAAAGGTTGGAGGTTCGAGCACTCCCGGGAGTGGTGTGTTGCTTTTTTTTCTTTGCGCTTATAGCTTTGAAGATATGTTCTGATGGTGGTGAGAGTGGAGCACGACTGTCTCCGTGGCGTAATTGGCTAGCGCGATGGGGTATTAACCGAAAGGTTGGAGGTTTGAGCCCACCCGGTGGTGGTGCGGCGCTTTTTTTTCTTTGGGCTGATAGCCCTGAAGAAATGTTCTGACGGTGGTGAGAGTGAAGCACGACTGTCTCCGTGGCGTAATTGGCTAGCGCGATGGGCTGTTAACCGAAAGGTTGGAGGTTCGAGCCCACCCGATGGTGGTGCAGCGCTTTTTTTTCTTTGGGCTGATAGCTCTGAAGAAATGTTCTGACGGTGGTGAGTGTGGAGCATGACTGTCTCCTTGGCGCAATTGGCTAGCGCAATCGGCTGTTAACCGAAAGGTTGGAGGTTCGAGCCCTCCCGGGAGTGGTGTGTTGCTTTTTTCTTTGCGCTGATAGATTGGAAGATATGTTCTGATGGTGGTGAGAGTTGAGCACGACTGTCTCCGTGGCGTAATTGGCTAGCGCGATGGGCTATTAACCGAAAGGTTGGACGCTCGAGCCCACCCGGTGGTGGTGCGGCGCTTTTTTCTTTTGGGCTGATAGCTCTGAAGAAATGTTCTGACGGTGGTGGGAGTGGAGCACGACTGTCTCCGTGGCGCAATTGGCTCGCGCGATCGGCTGTTAACTGAAAGGTTGGAGGTTCGAGCCCTCCCGGGAGTGGTGTGTTGCTTTTTTTTTCTTTGGGCTGATAGCTTTGAAGGTTCTGATGGTGGTGGGAGTGGCGCATGACTGTCTCCGTGGCGCAATTGGCTAGCGTGATCGGCTGTTAACCAAAAGGTTGGAGGTTCGAGCACTCCCGGGAGTGGTGTGTTGCTTTTTTTTCTTTGCGCTTATAGCTTTGAAGATATGTTCTGATGGTGGTGAGAGTGGAGCACGACTGTCTCCGTGGCGTAATTGGCTAGCGCGATGGGGTATTAACCGAAAGGTTGGAGGTTTGAGCCCACCCGGTGGTGGTGCGGCGCTTTTTTCCTTTGGGCTGATAGCTCTGAAGAAATGTTCTGACGGTGGTGGGAGTGGAGCACGACTGTCTCCGTGGCGCAATTGGCAAGCGCGATCGGCTGTTAACTGAAAGGTTGGAGGTACGAGCCCTCCCGGGAGTGGTGTGTTGCTTTTTTTTCTTTGGGCTGATAGCTTTGAAGATATGTTCTGATGGTGGTGAGAGTGGAGCACGACTGTCTCCGTGGCGTAATTGGCTAGCGCGATGGGATGTTAACCGAAAGGTTGGAGGTTCGAGCCCACCCAAGGATGGTGCAGCGCTTTTTTTTCTTTTGGCTGATAGCTTTGAAGAAATGTTCTGAAGGTGGTGAGAGTGGAGCATGACTGTCTCCTAGGCGCAATTGGCTGGCGCGATCGGCTGTTAACCGAAAGGTTGGAGGTTCGAGCCCTCCCGGGAGTGGTGTGTTGCTATTTTCTTTGTGCTGATAGCTTTGAAGATATGTTCTGATGGTGGTGAGAGTTGAGCACGATTGTCTCCGTGGCGTAATTGGCTAGCGCGATGGGCTATTAACCGAATGGTTGGACGCTCGAGCCCACCCGGTGGTGGTGCGGCGCTTTTTTTCTTTGGGCTGATAGCTCTTAGAAATGTTCTGACGGTGGTGGGAGTGGAGCACGACTGTCTCCGTGGCGCAATTGGCTAGCGCGATCGGCTGTTAACTGAAAGGTTGGAGGTTCGAGCCCTCCCGAGAGTGGTGTGTTGCTTTTTTTTTCTTTGGGCTGATAGCTCTGAAGAAATGTTCTGACGGTGGTGGGAGTGAAGCACGACTGTCTCCGTGGCGTAATTGGCAAGCGCGATGGGCTGTTAACCGAAAGGTTGGAGGTTCGAGCCCACCCAGGAATGGTGTGTTGCTTTTTTTTCTTTGGGCTCATAGCTTTGAAGATATGTTCTGATGGTGGTGAGAGTGGAGCAGGACTGTCTCAATGGCGCAATTGGCTAGCGCGATCGGCTGTTAATCGAAAGGTTGGAGGTTCGAGCCCACCTGATGGTGGTGCGGCGCTTTTTTTTCTTTGGGCTGATAGCTCTGAAGAAATGTTCTGACGGTGGTGAGAGTGGAGCACGACTGTCTCCGTGGCACAATTGGCTAGCGCGATGGGCTATTAACCGAAAGGTTGGACGCTCGAGCCCACCCGGTGGTGGTGCGGCGCTTTTTTCCTTTGGGCTGATAGCTCTGAAGAAATGTTCTGACGGTGGTGGGAGTGGAGCACGACTGTCTCCGTGGCGCAATTGGCTCGCGCGATCGGCTGTTAACTGAAAGGTTGGAGGTTCGAGCCCTCCCGGGAGTGGTGTGTTGCTTTTTTTTTCTTTGGGCTGATAGCTTTGAAGATATGTTCTGATGGTGGTGAGAGGAGCAGGACTGTCTCCGTGGCGCAATTGGCTAGCGCGATCGGCTGGTAACCGAGAGGTTGGAGGTTCGAGCCCACGCGGTGGCGGTGCGGGGTTTTTTTTTTCTTTGGCTGATAGCTTTGAAGATATGTTGTGATGGTGGTGTGATTGGAGCACGACTCTCTCCGTGGCGCAATTGGCTAGCGCGATGGGCTGTTAACTGAAAGGTTGGAGGTTCGAGCCCACCCAGGAATGGTGTGTTGCTTTTTTTTCTATGGGCTGATAGCTTTGAAGATATGTTCTGATGGTGGTGAGAGTGAAGCAGGACTGTCTCCATGGCTCTATTGGCTAGCGCGATCGGCTGTTAACCGAAAGGTTGGAGGTTCGAGCCCACCTGGTGGTGGTGCGGCACTTTTTTTTCTTTGGGCTGATAGCTCTGAACAAATGTTCTGACGGTGGTGAGAGTGGAGCACGACTGTCTCCGTGGCACAATTGGCTAGCGCGATTGGCTGTTAACCGAAAGGTTTGAGGTTCGAGCCCACCCGATGGTGGTGCAGCGCTTTTTTTCTTTTGGCTGATATCTCTGAAGAAATGTTCTGACGGTGGTGGGAGTGGAGCATGACTGTCTCCTTGGCGCAATCGGCTAGCGCGATCGGCTGGTAACCGAGAGGTTGGAGGTTCGAGCCCACGCGGTGGCGGGGCGGTGCTTTTTTTTCTTTGGGCTGATAGCTTTGAAGATATGTTGTGATGGTGGTGTGATTGGAGCACGACTCTCTCCGTGTCGCGATTGGCTAGCGCGATGGGCTGTTAACTGAAAGGTTGGAGGTTCGAGCCCACCCAGGAATGGTGTGTTGCTTTTTTTTCTTTGGGCTGATAGCTTTGAAGATATGTTCTGATGGTGGTGGGAGTGGAGCACGACTGTCTCCGTGGCGCAATTGGCTAGCGCGATCGGCTGTTAACCGAAAGGTTAAAGGTTCAAGCCCTCCCGGGAGTGGTGTGTTGCTTTTTTTCTTTGAGCTTATAGCTTTGAAGATATGTTCTGATGGTGGTGAGAGTGGAGCACGACTGTCTCCGTGGCGAAATTGGCTTGCGCGATGGGCTATTAACCGAAAGGGTGGAGGTTCGAGCCCACCCGGTGGTGGTGCGGCGCTTTTTTTGGGCTGATAGCTCTGAAGAAATGTTCTGACGGTGGTGAGAGTGGAGCACGACTGTCTCCGTGGCGCAATTGGCTAGCGCGATCAGCTGTTAACCGAAAGGTTGGAGGTTCGAGCTCTCCCGGGAGTGGTGTGTTGCTATTTTCTTTGTGCTGATAGCTTTGAAGATATGTTCTGATGGTGGTGAGAGTTGAGCACGATTGTCTCCGTGGCGTAATTGGCTAGCGCGATGGGCTATTAACCGAATGGTTGGACGCTCGAGCCCACCCGGTGGTGGTGCGGCGCTTTTTTTCTTTGGGCTGATAGCTCTTAGAAATGTTCTGACGGTGGTGGGAGTGGAGCACGACTGTCTCCGTGGCGCAATTGGCTAGCGCGATCGGCTGTTAACTGAAAGGTTGGAGGTTCGAGCCCTCCCGAGAGTGGTGTGTTGCTTTTTTTTTCTTTGGGCTGATAGCTCTGAAGAAATGTTCTGACGGTGGTGGGAGTGAAGCACGACTGTCTCCGTGGCGTAATTGGCAAGCGCGATGGGCTGTTAACCGAAAGGTTGGAGGTTCGAGCCCACCCAGGAATGGTGTGTTGCTTTTTTTTCTTTGGGCTCATAGCTTTGAAGATATGTTCTGATGGTGGTGAGAGTGGAGCAGGACTGTCTCAATGGCGCAATTGGCTAGCGCGATCGGCTGTTAATCGAAAGGTTGGAGGTTCGAGCCCACCTGGTGGTGGTGCGGCGCTTTTTTTTCTTTGGGCTGATAGCTCTGAAGAAATGTTCTGACGGTGGTGAGAGTGGAGCACGACTGTCTCCGTGGCACAATTGGCTAGCGCGATGGGCTATTAACCGAAAGGTTGGACGCTCGAGCCCACCCGGTGGTGGTGCGGCGCTTTTTTCCTTTGGGCTGATAGCTCTGAAGAAATGTTCTGACGGTGGTGGGAGTGGAGCACGACTGTCTCCGTGGCGCAATTGGCTCGCGCGATCGGCTGTTAACTGAAAGGTTGGAGGTTCGAGCCCTCCCGGGAGTGGTGTGTTGCTTTTTTTTTCTTTGGGCTGATAGCTTTGAAGATATGTTCTGATGGTGGTGAGAGGAGCAGGACTGTCTCCGTGGCGCAATTGGCTAGCGCGATCGGCTGGTAACCGAGAGGTTGGAGGTTCGAGCCCACGCGGTGGCGGTGCGGGGTTTTTTTTTTCTTTGGCTGATAGCTTTGAAGATATGTTGTGATGGTGGTGTGATTGGAGCACGACTCTCTCCGTGGCGCAATTGGCTAGCGCGATGGGCTGTTAACTGAAAGGTTGGAGGTTCGAGCCCACCCAGGAATGGTGTGTTGCTTTTTTTTCTTTGGGCTGATAGCTTTGAAGATATGTTCTGATGGTGGTGAGAGTGAAGCAGGACTGTCTCCATGGCTCTATTGGCTAGCGCGATCGGCTGTTAACCGAAAGGTTGGAGGTTCGAGCCCACCTGGTGGTGGTGCGGCACTTTTTTTTCTTTGGGCTGATAGCTCTGAACAAATGTTCTGACGGTGGTGAGAGTGGAGCACGACTGTCTCCGTGGCACAATTGGCTAGCGCGATTGGCTGTTAACCGAAAGGTTTGAGGTTCGAGCCCACCCGATGGTGGTGCAGCGCTTTTTTTCTTTTGGCTGATATCTCTGAAGAAATGTTCTGACGGTGGTGGGAGTGGAGCATGACTGTCTCCTTGGCGCAATCGGCTAGCGCGATCGGCTGGTAACCGAGAGGTTGGAGGTTCGAGCCCACGCGGTGGCGGGGCGGTGCTTTTTTTTCTTTGGGCTGATAGCTTTGAAGATATGTTGTGATGGTGGTGTGATTGGAGCACGACTCTCTCCGTGTCGCGATTGGCTAGCGCGATGGGCTGTTAACTGAAAGGTTGGAGGTTCGAGCCCACCCAGGAATGGTGTGTTGCTTTTTTTTCTTTGGGCTGATAGCTTTGAAGATATGTTCTGATGGTGGTGGGAGTGGAGCACGACTGTCTCCGTGGCGCAATTGGCTAGCGCGATCGGCTGTTAACCGAAAGGTTAAAGGTTCAAGCCCTCCCGGGAGTGGTGTGTTGCTTTTTTTCTTTGAGCTTATAGCTTTGAAGATATGTTCTGATGGTGGTGAGAGTGGAGCACGACTGTCTCCGTGGCGAAATTGGCTTGCGCGATGGGCTATTAACCGAAAGGGTGGAGGTTCGAGCCCACCCGGTGGTGGTGCGGCGCTTTTTTTGGGCTGATAGCTCTGAAGAAATGTTCTGACGGTGGTGAGAGTGGAGCACGACTGTCTCCGTGGCGCAATTGGCTAGCGCGATCAGCTGTTAACCGAAAGGTTGGAGGTTCGAGCTCTCCCGGGAGTGGTGTGTTGCTTTTTTCTTTGCGCTGATAGCTTTGAAGTTATGTTCTGATGGTGGTGGGAGTGGCGCATGACTGTCTCCGTGGCGCAATTGGCTAGCGTGATCGGCTGTTAACCAAAAGGTTGGAGGTTCGAGCACTCCCGGGAGTGGTGTGTTGCTTTTTTTTCTTTGAGCTTATAGCTTTGAAGATATGTTCTGATGGTGGTGAGAGTGGAGCACGACTGTCTCCGTGGCGAAATTGGCTTGCGCGATGGGCTATTAACCGAAAGGGTGGAGGTTCGAGCCCACCCGGTGGTGGTGCGGCGCTTTTTTTTGGGCTGATAGCTCTGAAGAAATGTTCTGACGGTGGTGAGAGTGGAGCACGACTGTCTCCGTGGCGCAATTGGCTAGCGCGATCAGCTGTTAACCGAAAGGTTGGAGGTTCGAGCCCACCCAGGAATGGTGTGTTGCTTTTTTTTCTTTGGGCTCATAGCTTTGAAGATATGTTCTGATGGTGGTGAGAGTGGAGCAGGACTGTCTCAATGGCGCAATTGGCTAGCGCGATCGGCTGTTAATCGAAAGGTTGGAGGTTCGAGCCCACCTGGTGGTGGTGCGGCGCTTTTTTTTCTTTGGGCTGATAGCTCTGAAGAAATGTTCTGACGGTGGTGAGAGTGGAGCACGACTGTCTCCGTGGCACAATTGGCTAGCGCGATGGGCTATTAACCGAAAGGTTGGACGCTCGAGCCCACCCGGTGGTGGTGCGGCGCTTTTTTCCTTTGGGCTGATAGCTCTGAAGAAATGTTCTGACGGTGGTGGGAGTGGAGCACGACTGTCTCCGTGGCGCAATTGGCTCGCGCGATCGGCTGTTAACTGAAAGGTTGGAGGTTCGAGCCCTCCCGAGAGTGGTGTGTTGCTTTTTTTTTCTTTGGGCTGATAGCTTTGAAGATATGTTCTGATGGTGGTGAGAGGAGCAGGACTGTCTCCGTGGCGCAATTGGCTAGCGCGATCGGCTGGTAACCGAGAGGTTGGAGGTTCGAGCCCACGCGGTGGCGGTGCGGGGTTTTTTTTTTCTTTGGCTGATAGCTTTGAAGATATGTTGTGATGGTGGTGTGATTGGAGCACGACTCTCTCCGTGGCGCAATTGGCTAGCGCGATGGGCTGTTAACTGAAAGGTTGGAGGTTCGAGCCCACCCAGGAATGGTGTGTTGCTTTTTTTTCTTTGGGCTGATAGCTTTGAAGATATGTTCTGATGGTGGTGAGAGTGAAGCAGGACTGTCTCCATGGCTCTATTGGCTAGCGCGATCGGCTGTTAACCGAAAGGTTGGAGGTTCGAGCCCACCTGGTGGTGGTGCGGCACTTTTTTTTCTTTGGGCTGATAGCTCTGAACAAATGTTCTGACGGTGGTGAGAGTGGAGCACGACTGTCTCCTTGGCACAATTGGCTAGCGCGATTGGCTGTTAACCGAAAGGTTTGAGGTTCGAGCCCACCCGATGGTGGTGCAGCGCTTTTTTTCTTTTGGCTGATATCTCTGAAGAAATGTTCTGACGGTGGTGAGAGTGGAGCATGACTGTCTCCTTGGCGCAATCGGCTAGCGCGATCGGCTGGTAACCGAGAGGTTGGAGGTTCGAGCCCACGCGGTGGCGGGGCGGTGCTTTTTTTTCTTTGGGCTGATAGCTTTGAAGATATGTTGTGATGGTGGTGTGATTGGAGCACGACTCTCTCCGTGTCGCGATTGGCTAGCGCGATGGGCTGTTAACTGAAAGGTTGGAGGTTCGAGCCCACCCAGGAATGGTGTGTTGCTTTTTTTTCTTTGGGCTGATAGCTTTGAAGATATGTTCTGATGGTGGTGGGAGTGGAGCACGACTGTCTCCGTGGCGCAATTGGCTAGCGCGATCGGCTGTTAACCGAAAGGTTAAAGGTTCAAGCCCTCCCGGGAGTGGTGTGTTGCTTTTTTTCTTTGAGCTTATAGCTTTGAAGATATGTTCTGATGGTGGTGAGAGTGGAGCACGACTGTCTCCGTGGCGAAATTGGCTTGCGCGATGGGCTATTAACCGAAAGGGTGGAGGTTCGAGCCCACCCGGTGGTGGTGCGGCGCTTTTTTTTTGGGCTGATAGCTCTGAAGAAATGTTCTGACGGTGGTGAGAGTGGAGCACGACTGTCTCCGTGGCGCAATTGGCTAGCGCGATCAGCTGTTAACCGAAAGGTTGGAGGTTCGAGCTCTCCCGGGAGTGGTGTGTTGCTTTTTTCTTTGCGCTGATAGCTTTGAAGTTATGTTCTGATGGTGGTGGGAGTGGCGCATGACTGTCTCCGTGGCGCAATTGGCTAGCGTGATCGGCTGTTAACCAAAAGGTTGGAGGTTCGAGCACTCCCGGGAGTGGTGTGTTGCTTTTTTTTCTTTGAGCTTATAGCTTTGAAGATATGTTCTGATGGTGGTGAGAGTGGAGCACGACTGTCTCCGTGGAGAAATTGGCTTGCGCGATGGGCTATTAACCGAAAGGGTGGAGGTTCGAGCCCACCCGGTGGTGGTGCGGCGCTTTTTTTTGGGCTGATAGCTCTGAAGAAATGTTCTGACGGTGGTGAGAGTGGAGCACGACTGTCTCCGTGGCGCATTTGGCTAGCGCGATCAGCTGTTAACCGAAAGGTTGGAGGTTCGAGCTCTCCCGGGAGTGGTGTGTTGCTTTTTTCTTTGCGCTGATAGCTTTGAAGTTATGTTCTGATGGTGGTGGGAGTGGCGCATGACTGTCTCCGTGGCGCAATTGGCTAGCGTGATCGGCTGTTAACCAAAAGGTTGGAGGTTCGAGCACTCCCGGGAGTGGTGTGTTGCTTTTTTTTTCTTTGCGCTTATAGCTTTGAAGATATGTTCTGATGGTGGTGAGAGTGGAGCACGACTGTCTCCGTGGCGTAATTGGCTAGCGCGATGGGGTATTAACCGAAAGGTTGGAGGTTTGCGCCCACCCGGTGGTGGTGCGGCGCTTTTTTCCTTTGGGCTGATAGCTCTGAAGAAATGTTCTGACGGTGGTGGGAGTGGAGCACGACTGTCTCCGTGGCGCAATTGGCTAGCGCGATCGGCTGTTAACTGAAAGGTTGGAGGTTCGAGCCCTCCCGGGAGTGGTGTGTTGCTTTTTTTTCTTTGGGCTGATAGCTTTGAAGATATGTTCTGATGGTGGTGAGAGTCGAGCACGACTGTCTCCGTGGCGTAATTGGCTAGAGCGATGGGGTATTAACCGAAAGGTTGGAGGTTTGAGCCCACCCGGTGGTGGTGCGGCGCTTTTTTTTCTTTGGGCTGATAGCTCTGAAGAAATGTTCTGACGGTGGTGAGAGTGGAGCATGACTGTCTCCGTGGCGCACTTGGCTAGCGCAATGGGCTGTTAACCGAAAGGTTGGAGGTTCGAGCCCACCCGATGGTGGTGCAGCGCTTTTTTTCTTTTGGCTGATAGCTTTGAAGAAATGTTCTGACGGTGGTGAGAGTGGAGCATGACTGTCTCCTTGGCGCATTTGGCTAGCGCGATCGGCTGTTAACCGAAAGGTTGGAGGTTCGAGCCCTCCCGGGAGTGGTGTGTTGCTTTTTTCTTTGTGCTGATAGCTTTGAAGATATGTTCTGATGGTGGTGAGAGTTGAGCACGACTGTCTCCGTGGCGTAATTGGCTAGCGCGATGGGCTATTAACCGAATGGTTGGACGCTCGAGCCCACCCGGTGGTGGTGCGGCGCTTTTTTCCTTTGGGCTGATAGCTCTGAAGAAATGTTCTGACGGTGGTGGGAGTGGAGCACGACTGTCTCCGTGGCGCAATTGGCTAGCGCGATCGGCTGTTAACTGAAAGGTTGGAGGTTCGAGCCCTCCCGGGAGTGGTGTGCTGCTTTTTTTTCTTTGGGCTGATAGCTTTGAAGATATGTTCTGATGGTGGTGAGAGTGGAGCAGGACTGTCTCCGTGGCGCAATTGGCTAGCGCGATCGGCTGGTAACCGAGAGGTTGGAGGTTCGAGCCCACGCGGTGGCGGGGCGGTGCTTTTTTTTCTTTGGGCTGATAGCTTTGAAGATATGTTGTGATGGTGGTGTGATTGGAGAACGACTCTCTCCGTTGCGCAATTGGCTAGCGCGATGGGCTGTTAACTGAAAGGTTGGAGGTTCCAGCCCACCCAGGAATGGTGTGTTGCTTTTTTTTCTTTGGGCTGATAGCTTTGAAGATATGTTCTGATGGTGGTGAGAGTGGAGCAGGACTGTCTCAATGGCGCAATGGGCTAGCGCGATCGGCTGTTAACCGAAAGGTTTGAGGTTCGAGCCCACCTGGTGGTGGTGCGGCGCTTTTTTTTCTTTGGGCTGATAGCTCTGAATAAATGTTCTGACGGTGGTGAGATTGGAGCACGACTGTCTCCGTGGCACAATTGGCTAGCGCGATTGGCTGTTAACCGAAAGGTTGGAGGTTCGAGCCCACCCGATGGTGGTGCAGCGCTTTTTTTCTTCTGGCTGATAGCTCTGAAGAAATGTTCTGACGGTGGTGAGAGTGGAGCATGACTGTCTCTTGGCGCAATCGGCTAGCACGTTCGGCTATTAACCGAAAGGTTGGAAGTTCGAGCCCACGCGGTGGTGGTGCGGTGCTTTTTTTCCTTTAGGCTGATAGCTTTGAAGATATGTTGTGATGGTGGTGAGAGTGGAGCACGACTGTCTCCGTGGCGCAATTGGCTAGCGCGATGGGCTGTTAACTCAAAGATTGGAAGTTCGAGCTCTCCCGGGAGTGGTGTGTTGCTTTTTTCTTTGCGCTGATAGCTTTGAAGATATGTTCTGATGGTGGTGGGAGTGGAGCACGGCTGTCTCCGTGGCGCAATTGGCTAGCGCGATCGGCTGTTAACTGAAAGGTTGGAGGTTCTAGCCCTCCCGGGAGTGTTGTGTTGCTTTTTTTCTTTGAGCTTATAGCTTTGAAGATATGTTCTGATGGTGGTGAGAGTGGAGCACGACTGTCTCCGTGGCGTAATTGGCTAGCGCGGTGGGCTATTAACCGAAAGGTTGGAGGTTCGAGCCCACCCGGTGGTGGTGCGGCGCTTTTTTTTTGGGCTGATAGCTCTGAAGAAATGTTCTGACGGTGGTGGGAGTGGCGCACGACTGTCTCCGTGGCGCAATTGGCTAGCGCGATCGGCTGTTAACGAAAAGGTTGGAGGTTCGAGCACTCCCGGGAGTGGTGTGTTGCTTTTTTTTCTTTGCGCTTATAGCTTTGAAGATATGTTCTGATGGTGGTGAGAGTGGAGCACGACTGTCTCCGTGGCGTAATTGGCTAGCGCGATGGGGTATTAACCGAAAGGCTGGAGGTTTGAGCCCACCCGGTGGTGGTGCGGCGCTTTTTTTTCTTTGGGCTGATAGCTCTGAAGAAATGTTCTGACGGTGGTGAGAGTGGAGCATGACTGTCTCCTTGGCGCAATTGGCTAGCGCGATCGGCTGTTAACCGAAAGGTTGGAGGTTCGAGCCCTCCCTGGAGTGGTGTTTTGCTTTTTTCTTTGCGCTGATAGCTTTGAAGATATGTTCTGATGGTGGTGAGAGTTGAGCACGCCTGTCTCCTTGGCGTAATTGGCTAGCGCGATGGGCTATGAACCGAAAGGTTGGACGCTCGAGCCCACCCGGTGGTGGTGCGGCGCTTTTTTCCTTTGGGCTGATAGCTCTGAAGAAATGTTCTGACGGTGGTGGGAGTGGAGCACGACTGTCTCCGTGGCGCAATTGGCTAGCGCGATCGGCTGTTAACTGAAAGGTTGGAGGTTCGAGCCCTCCCCGGAGTGGTGTGTTGCTTTTTTTTTCTTTGGGCTGATAGCTTTGAAGATATGTTCTGATGGTGGTGAGAGTGGAGCAGGACTGTCTCCGTGGCGCAATTGGCTAGCGCGATCGGCTGGTAACCGAGAGGTTGGAAGTTCGAGCCCACGCGGTGGGGGGCCGGTGCTTTTTTTTCTTTGGGCTGATAGCTTTGTAGATATGTTGTGATGGTGGTGTGATTGGAGCACGACTCTCTCCGTGGCGCAATTGGCTAGCGCGATGGGCTGTTAACTGAAAGGTTGGAGGTTCGAGCCCACCCAGGAATGGTGTGTTGCTTTTTTTTCTTTGGGCTGATAGCTTTGAAGATATGTTCTGATGGTGGTGAGAGTGGAGCAGGACTGTCTCTATGGCGCTATTGGCTAGCGCGATCGGCTATTAACCGAATGGTTGGAGGTTCGAGCCCACCCGGTGGTGGTGCGGCGCTTTTTTTTCTTTGGGCTGATAGCTCTGAAGAAATGTTCTGACGGTGGTGAGAGTGGAGCACGACTGTCTCCGTGGCACAATTGGCTAGCGCGATTGGCTGTTAACCGAAAGGTTGGAGGTTCGAGCCCACCCGATGGTGGTGCAGCGCTTTTTTTCTTTTGGCTGATATCTCTGAAGAAATGTTCTGACGGTGGTGAGAGTGGAACACGACTGTCTCCTTGGCGCAATCGGCTAGCACGTTGCGCTGTTAACCGAAAGGTTGGAAGTTCGAGCCCACGCGGTGGTGGTGCGGTGCTTTTTTTCCTTTGGGCTGATAGCTTTGAAGATATGTTGTGTTGGTGGTGAGAGTGGAGCACGACTGTCTCCGTGGCGCAATTGGCTAGCGCGATGGGCTGTTAACTGAAAGGTTGGAGGTTCGAGCTCTCCCGGGAGTGGTGTGTTGCTTTTTTCTTTGCGCTGATAGCTTTGAAAATATGTTCTGATGGTGGTGGGAGTGGAGCACGACTGTCTCCGTGGCGCAATTGGCTAGCGCGATGGGCTTTTAACCGAAAGGTTGGAGGTTCGAGCCCTCCCGGGAGTGGTGTGTTGCTTTTTTTCTTTGCGCTTATAGCTTTGAAGATATGTTCTGATGGTGGTAGGAGTGGAGCACGACTGTCTCCGTGGCGCAATAGGCTAGCGCGATCGGCTGTTAACCAAAAGGTTGGAGATTCGAGCACTCCCGGGAGTGGTGTGTAGCTTTTTTTCTTTGCGCTTATAGCTTTGAAGATATGTTCTGATGGTGGTGAGAGTGGAGAACGACTGTCTCCGTGGCGTAATTGGCTAGCGCGATGGGGTAATAACCGAAAGGTTGGAGGTTTGAGCCCACCCGGTGGTGGTGCGGCGCTTTTTTTTCTTTGGGCTGATAGCTCTGAAGAAATGTTCTGACGGTGGTGAGAGTGAAGCACGACTGTCTCCGTGGCGTAATTGGCTAGCGCGATGGGCTGTTAACCGAAAGGTTGGAGGTTCGAGCCCACCCGATGGTGGTGCAGCGCTTTTTTTTCTTTGGGCTGATAGCTCTGAAGAAATGTTCTGACGGTGGTGAGTGTGGAGCATGACTGTCTCCTTGGCGCAATTGGCTAGCGCAATCGGCTGTTAACCGAAAGGTTGGATGTTCGAGCCCTCCCGGGAGTGGTGTGTTGCTTTTTTCTTTGCGCTGATAGATTTGAAGATATGTTCTGATGGTGGTGAGAGTTGAGCACGACTGTCTCCGTGGCGTAATTGGCTAGCGCGATGGGCTATTAACGGAAAGGTTGGACGCTCGAGCCCACCCGGTGGTGGTGCGGCGCTTTTTTCCTTTGGGCTGATAGCTTTGAAGATATGTTCTGATGGTGGTGGGAGTGGAGCACGACTGTCTCCGTGGCGCAATTGGCTAGCGCGATCGGCTGTTAACCGAAAGGTTAAAGGTTCAAGCCCTCCCGGGAGTGGTGTGTTGCTTTTTTTCTTTGAGCTTATAGCTTTGAAGATATGTTCTGATGGTGGTGAGAGTGGAGCACGACTGTCTCCGTGGCGTAATTGGCTTGCGCGATGGGCTTTTAACCGAAAGGGTGGAGGTTCGAGCCCACCCGGTGGTGGTGCGGCGCTTTTTTTTGGGCTGATAGCTCTGAAGAAATGTTCTGACGGTGGTGAGAGTGGAGCACGACTGTCTCCGTGGCGCAATTGGCTAGCGCGATCAGCTGTTAACCGAAAGGTTGGAGGTTCGAGCTCTCCCGGGAGTGGTGTGTTGCTTTTTTCTTTGCGCTGATAGCTTTGAAGATATGTTCTGATGGTGGTGGGAGTGGCGCATGACTGTCTCCGTGGCGCAATTGGCTAGCGTGATCGGCTGTTAACCAAAAGGTTGGAGGTTCGAGCACTCCCGGGAGTGGTGTGTTGCTTTTTTCTTTGCGCTTATAGCTTTGAAGATATGTTCTGATGGTGGTGAGAGTGGAGCACGATTGTCTCCGTGGCGTAATTGGCTAGCGCGATGGGGTATTAACCGAAAGGTTGGAGGTTTGAGCCCACCCGGTGGTGGTGCGGCGCTTTTTTTTCTTTGGGCTGATAGCTCTGAAGAAATGTTCTGACGGTGGTGTGAGTGAAGCACGACTGTCTCCGTGGCGTAATTGGCTAGCGCGATGGGCTGTTAACCGAAAGGTTGGAGGTTCGAGCCCACCCGATGGTGGTGCAGCGCTTTTTTTTCTTTGGGCTGATAGCTCTGAAGAAATGTTCTGACGGTGGTGAGAGTGGAGCATGACTGTCTCCTTGGCGCAATTGGCTAGCGCAATCGGCTGTTAACCGAAAGGTTGGAGGTTCGAGCCCTCCCGGGAGTGGTGTGTTGCTTTTTTCTTTGCGCTGATAGCTTTGAAGATATGTTCTGATGGTGGTGAGAGTTGAACACGACTGTCTTCGTGGCGTAATTGGCTAGCGCGATGGGCTATTAACCGAAAGGTTGGACGCTCGAGGCCAGCAGGTGGTGGTGCGGCGCTTTTTTCCTTTGGGCTGATAGCTCTGAAGAAATGTTCTGACGGTGGTGGGAGTGGAGCACGACTGTCTCCGTGGCGCAATTGGCTCGCGCGATCGGCTGTTAACTGAAAGGTTGGAGGTTCGAGCCCTCCCGGGAGTGGTGTGTTGCTTTTTTTTTCTTTGGGCTGATAGCTTTGAAGATATGTTCTGATGGTGGTGAGAGTGGAGCAGGACTGTCTCCGTGGCGCAATTGGCTAGCGCGATCGGCTGGTAACCGAGAGGTTGGAGGTTCGAGCCCACGCGGTGGCGGTGCGGTGCTTTTTTTTCTTTGGGCTGATAGCTTTGAAGATATGTTGTGATGGTGGTGTGATTGGAGCACGACTTTCTCCGTGGCGCAATTGGCTAGCGCGATGGGCTGTTAACTGAAAGGTTGGAGGTTCGAGCCCACCCAGGAATGGTGTGTTGCTTTTTTTCTTTGGGCTGATAGCTTTGAAGATATGTTCTGATGGTGGTGAGAGTGGAGCAGGACTGTCTCCATGGCGCTATTGGCTAGCGCGATCGGCTGTTAACCGAAAGGTTGGAGGTTCGAGCCCACCTGGTGGTGATGCGGCGCTTTTTTTTCTTTGGGCTGATAGCTCTGAAGAAATGTTCTGACGGTGGTGAGAGTGGAGCACGACTGTCTCCGTGGCACAATTGGCTAGCGCGATTGGCTGTTAACCGAGAGGTTTGAGGTTCGAGCCCACCCGATGATGGTGCAGCGCTTTTTTTCTTTTGGCTGATATCTCTGAAGAAATGTTCTGACTGTGGTGAGAGTGGAGCATGACTGTCTCCTTGGCGCAATCGGCTAGCACGTTCCGCTGTTAACCGAAAGGTTGGAAGTTCGAGCCCACGCGGTGGTGGTGCGGTGCTTTTTTTCCGTTGGGCTGATAGCTTTGAAGATATGTTGTGATGGTGGTGAGAGTGGAGCACGACTGTCTCCGTGGCGCAATTGGCTAGCACGATGGGCTGTTAACTGAAAGGTTGGAGGTTCGAGCTCTCCCGGGAGTGGTGTGTTGCTTTTTTCTTTGCGCTGATAGCTTTGAAGATATGTTCTGATGGTGGTGGGATTGGAGCACGACTGTCTCCGTGGCGCAATTGGCTAGCGCGATGGGCTGTTAACCGAAAGGTTGGAGGTTCGAGCCCTCCCGGGAGTGGTGTGTTGCTTTTTTTCTTTGCGCTTATAGCTTTGAAGATATGTTCTCATGGTGTTGAGAGTGGAGCACGACTGTCTCCGTGGCGTAATTGGCTAGCGCGATTGGCTATTAACCGAAAGGTTGGAGGTTCGAGCCCACCCCGGTGGTGGTGCGGCGCTTTTTTTTCTTTGCGCTTATAGCTTTGAAGATATGTTCTGATGGTGGTGAGAGTGGAGCACGACTGTCTCCGTGGCGTAATTGGCTAGCGCGATTGGGTATTAACCGAAAGGTTGGAGGTTTGAGCCCACCCGGTGGTAGTGCGGCGCTTTTTTTTCTTTGGGCTGATAGCTCTGAAGAAATGTTCTGACGGTGGTGAGAGTGAAGCACGACTGTCTCCGTGGCGTAATTGGCTAGCGCGATGGGCTGTTAACCGAAAGGTTGGAGGTTCGAGCCCACCCGATGGTGGTGCAGCGCTTTTTTTTCTTTGGGCTGATAGCGCTGAAGAAATGTTCTGACGGTGGTGAGAGTGGAGCATGACTGTCTCCTTGGCGCAATTGGCTAGCGCAATCGGCTGTTAACCGAAAGGTTGGAGGTTCGAGCCCTCCCGGGAGTGGTGTGTTGCTTTTTTCTTTGCGCTGATAGCTTTGAAGATATGTTCTGATGGTGGTGAGAGTTGCGCACGACTGTCTCCGTGGCGTAATTGGCTAGCGCGATGGGCTATTAACCGAAAGGTTGGACGCTCGAGCCCAGCAGGTGGTGGTGCGGCGCTTTTTTCCTTTGGGCTGATAGCTCTGAAGAAATGTTCTGACGGTGGTGGGAGTGGAGCACGACTGTCTCCGTGGCGCAATTGGCTCGCGCGATCGGCTGTTAACTGAAAGGTTGGAGGTTCGAGCCCTCCCGGGAGTGGTGTGTTGCTTTTTTTTCTTTGGGCTGATAGCTTTGAAGATATGTTCTGATGGTGGTGAGAGTGGAGCAGGACTGTCTCCGTGGCGCAATTGGCTAGCGCGATCGGCTGGTAACCGAGAGGTTGGAGGTTCGAGCCCACGCGGTGGCGGTGCGGTGCTTTTTTTTCTTTGGGCTGATAGCTTTGAAGATATGTTGTGATGGTGGTGTGATTGGAGCACGACTCTCTCCGTGGCGCAATTGGCTAGCGCGATGGGCTGTTAACTGAAAGGTTGGATGTTCGAGCCCACCCAGGAATGGTGTGTTGCTTTTTTTCTTTGGGCTGATAGCTTTGAAGATATTGCTACGGGGCGCCACAAATGAACATTGTAGAAAAGAGGACGATGTTTAGGGCGAGCTCGTGCAGACCGGGCTCCATATTGTATGCCTGCCTGTTTACCGAAAGTAAAGGCATTTTTCAGACGCCTTCTCCCCGTAACATTTTGGTGGAGCGTGCGGGTCTTTCTACAGTCAACACCACGACGATTCTACGCAGCGGACGTTCCTTGGCTGCCTGTGCGATGCCTGATCAAGACGAACACGAGGATTCTTCGGAGACTACCCCAACCGTGCTTCGTCCAACTACGCAGCAACCAACAGCACCGCATCCAGCTGCAACTAACCGCACCGTCGTCCTGACTCAACCACGTGACCCAGGCACATTTTCGGGCAGTGACAGTACCGACGTGGAGGAATGGCTTCAGCTGTACGAAAGGGTGAGCGCTCTTTACAACTGGGATCCGACGCTCATGTTGGCCAATATTATTCTCTACCTTGACGGTACAGCTAAAGTTTGGTTTTCCAACCACGAGGAAGATATCACGAGTTGGGACATCTGTAAGCAGAAACTCATCGATCTCTTCGGCAAGCCTATCGGGCGTCGTCGTGCTGCGCAAAAAGAACTAGCATCCCGACTCCAGTCCGGCACCGAGTCATACGTCACATACATACAGCATGTGCTCGCCCTCTGCCGGAAGGTTGATGACAAGATGCCGGAATCTGAAAAGGTCGCGCACATCCTCAAAGGAATCGCCGATGACGCCTTTAATCTCCTCGTATTTCGCAACTCATCGACCGTAGACGACGTTATCAAAGAATGCCGACGCTTCGAAGACGCGAAAAGTCGCCGTATCACTCCACACTTTTCCCGTCTTCCCAACACGGCTGCAACATCAACCTGCGAGGACGCCCGTTTGGCACCAGCCCCTGCTGCTTCCGACAATATCGTGCGCATTGTGCGCCACGAAATCGAGGCAGCATCTCCCCTGTCTGACCAAGTCGAGGCCCCTGACGATTCTCGCGCCACGATTTCTTTAATCAAGAGTGTCGTACGCCAGGAACTGGCCAACGCCGGACTTCAGACGCTATGCCCCGTTAACCGACCTGACTACCGATTGCCCAGTACACCTAATATGTCCCGCGGACTGAACAACCGCCCACGTTACCGGAACCCGGCAGAATGGCGAACTTCCGATGACAGGCCGATCTGCTTCAACTGTGGACGAGTGGGCCATATTTCACGTCATTGCCGCACTTCCTGGGGTTGGCAGCCATGGTCGCATTATGCCAACACCCGACGCCCCCCTTCTGGCTCTCGGATGCCGATCTACACGGCACAAGATGATGCTTCGCCATCCAGGCCCGCCCGACCAAGCCGCTCCCCGTCGCCCTCTGGACGCATGTCCCGCTCAACTAACCGACGTCGCTCCCCCTCACCCTCCTACCACCAGTCCTCGGAAAACTGACGGGCGCAGCTCCTAGAGGTGAGCCTGCTTCGACGACCCGACCCAAAATTCCTCTACAAACGATACCCGGACACAACAACTTGATTAAAGTAAATGTTGACGGTACTTCTGTGGCAGCACTCATTGACACCGGCGCTCACATATCAGTCATGAACTCCAACCTTTGTGCTCGACTCAAGAAAGTGCTCACTCCTGCTCCGATCACTCTTGTCCGAGTAGCTGATGGTGCAACACCAGCGGTCACCGGGATGTGTGCCGCCCGTGTCACTGTTGCTGGACGTCATACCACTGTTCTGTTTTACGTATTGGACCACTGCCCACATGACATCATACTGGGACTCGATTTTCTGTCGGAGCATTCCGCCCTAATTGACTGTTCTGCTGGTGTTGTTCAGCTTGTCCTACCACACGCCGTTGACCCTCCTGATCCTGCGCTGCCAAAGCTATGCTCCGCCGACTTTGTTCGCCTATCTTGTCAAGCTGTGACGTATATCGACGTCTCTTCTGATCCACCTGTGGCTGACGGCGATTATGTCATTTCGCCTAATCCTACAGTACTCTGTTCGCTCAATGTTACGTTCCCCCACACCATCATCACAGTGAAGAACAACGTGGCATGTCTCCCTATTGTAAACTTTGGACTTTGCCCTGAAGTGCTGCCACGAGGAATATCCCTTGCAACCCTTGCCCCGGCCGGCGACTACCACATATCGGCCCTAACAGAGGATACACTGTCATCTGCAAGTATTCAGTCGCGTAGTACACTAGACTGCATAACTGGAATGATTGCCTCTGATCTCCCGGCAGAGCATGTGTCGGCGCTTCGTGGCCTTCTTGCGTCGTATCAAGACGTCTTTGATTTCTGCGACCGACCCCTAGGTCAAACGACCGTCGTAAAGCATCGGATCAACACCGGTGACACAAATCCAGTACACCGGCGACCCTATCGAGTTTCCTCCACCGAGCGCCACGTGATCCAGCAAGAAGTCGACAAGATGCTTGCCCGAGACATCATTGAACCTTCTTCAAGCCCTTGGGCTTCGCCCGTTGTGCTTGTGAGAAAGAAGGATAACAGCTGGCGCTTCTGTGTCGACTACAGAAATCTTAACAAGGTTACAAAAAAAAGACATGTATCCTCTGCCGCGGATAGACGACGCTCTTGACTGCCTTAGTGGAGCAAATTATTTCTCTTCCATCGACCTCCGTTCCGGGTACTGGCAGATATCAGTTGATGATCTGGACCGTGAAAAGACGGCATTTATAACTCCCGACGGGCTCTATCAGTTCAAAGTAATGCCGTTCGGGTTATGCAATGCCCCAGCTACATTCGAACAAATGATGGACGCTCTTCTTCACGGTTTCAAGTGGTCAATCTGCTTATGTTACCTTGATGACGTCATTGTTTTTTCGCCAACTTTAGAAACTCACCTCGAGCGTCTCTCAACAATTCTTTCGGTTTTCCGCAAAGCAGGGCTCCAACTAAACTCGTCCAAATGTCACTTCGGCCGCCGGCAGCTCACTGTCCTTGGACACCTTGTCGGTTCTTCTGGTGTTCGTCCCGATCTTGAGAAAATCCGTGCCGTCAAATATTTCCCTGTGCCGACCTCTGCGAACGATGTTCGAAGCTTTGTGGGCCTTTGTTCTTACTTTCGTAGATTTGTGCGGAATTTTGCTGACGTCGCACGACCACTCACGGAACTACTAAAAAAAAATGTGACTTTTGTGTGGGGACCTGAACAAACCAGAGCATTCGTTGAACTGACGAGTAGACTTACGACGCCACCGATTCTCGGCCACTTTGATATATGCGCTCCAACGGAAATGCGTATCGACGCCAGCGGCCACGGAATCGGAGCCGTTTTGGCACAACGGCAGCATGGCTGCGAGCGCGTTATTGCATACGCTAGCCGTCTTTTATCGCCAGCAGAGCGAAATTACTCCATCACAGAACGCGAATGCCTCGCACTCGTCTGGGCAGTGGCTAAATTTCGGCCGTATTTGCATGGACGCCCGTTCACGGTTGTCACTGATCACCACGCCTTATGCTGGTTGTCGTCCTTAAAAGATCCTTGTGGACGTCTCGGCCGGTGGGCTCTACGGCTACAGGAATATTCCTACACGGTTGTCTACAAATCAGGTCGCCACCATGAGGATGCTGATTGCTTGTCGCGTCATCCAGTAGACCCAGCAGACCTTTCTGAGAGCGATGACGCTACTTGCGTTTTGGCACTTTCCGCGTTTAGCAACATCGGAGATCAGCAACGCCGTGATCCTCACCTCAGAGATATAATCCTTCGGCTTAGTGGTCCCACAACTCCTCCGTCTCTCCGTATGTTCCTGCTCCAAGATGGCGTCTTATATCGCTACAGCATGCATCCTGACGGACCTGAGCTGCTGTTGGTCATACCACAACATATGCGTCAGACTGTCCTTGCACAGCTGCATGATATTCCGACAGCTGGTCACCTGGGAGTTTCAAGAACTTATGACCGCGTTCGACGTCGCTTCTTTTGGCCCGGTATTTACCGATCCGTCTGCCGTTACGTCGCCTCATGCAAATCCTGTCAACACCGCAAAAAACCAGCAACACTTAAAGCGGGACACCTTCAACCCATTCAGATCCCATCCGAACCATTTTATAGGATAGGTGTTGACTTACTAGGACCGTTTCCTTTATCGGCCAGCGGAAACAAGTGGATAGCAGTCGCCACGGATTACACCACTCGGTATGCCATCACACGGGCCCTTCCTACCAGTTGTGCGACCGACGTCGCTGACTTTCTTCTAGAAGACGTCATATTACACCACGGCGCTCCTCGGCAACTGCTTACCGATCGGGGTCGCTACTTTTTATCACAAGTTATCCAAGACATGTTGCACTCTTGCGCTACAAAGCACAAGTTCACAACGGCGTATCATCCTCAAACCAACGGGCTCACGGAGCGGCTGAATAGAACCATCACGGACATGCTCGCCATGTATGTTTCTTCCGACCATCGTGACTGGGACACCGCCCTTCCATTTGTAACATTTGCCTATAATACGTCTCGGCATGACACTGCAGGTTTCTCGCCATTTTTCCTCCTGTACGGACGAGAACCTACGTTGCCTTTCGACCCGCTCCTTCCTGCCGTTGGCCACACGTCAGAATATGCCCGCGATGTGATTTCTAGAGCTCTAGAGGCACGTGAGATTGCTCGCCAGCGTCTGAGCGATTCCCAGGAACGACAACGACAGGTCTACAACGCGTACACTTCAGTCAAGGTGACACAGTCCTTCTCTGGACGCCGTCGCGGCGAGTTGGCCTGTGCGAAAAACTGACTTCACCGTACTCGGGTCCGTACCGTGTGGTGCGCCAAGTCTCCGACGTGACATATGAAATTGAACCTCTTAACGCCACCAGCGCGCGATCGTGTTCTGACGTTGTTCACGTCACTCGCCTGAAACGATATTACTCAGACCAACCAGGCACCGAGACGGTGCCTTCGCCGCCGGGGGTGATGCTACGGGGCGCCACAAATGAACATTGTAGAAAAGAGGACGATGTTTAGGGCGAGCTCGTGCAGACCGGGCTTCATATTGTATGCCTGCCTGTTTACCGAAAGTAAAGGCATTTTTCAGACGCCTTCTCCCCGTAACAATATGTTCTGATGGTGGTGAGAGTGGAGCAGGACTGTCTCCATGGCGCTATTGGCTAGCACGTTCCGCTGTTAACCGAAAGGTTGGAAGTTCGAGCCCACGCGGTGGTGGTGCGGTGCTTTTTTTCCTTTGGGCTGATAGCTTTGAAGATATGTTCTGATGGTGGTGGGATTGGAGCACGACTGTCTCCGTGGCGCAATTGGCTAGCGCGATGGGCTGTTAACCGAAAGGTTGGAGGTTCGGGCCCTCCCGGGAGTGGTGTGTTGCTTTTTTTCTTTGCGCTTATAGCTTTGAAGATATGTTCTGATGGTGGTGAGAGTGGAGCACGACTGTCTCCGTGGCGCAATTGGCTAGCGTGATCGACTGTTAAGCGAAAGGTTGGTGGTTTGAGCCCACCCGGTGGTGGTGCGGCGCTTTTTTTTCTTTGGGCTGATAGCTCTGAAGAAATGTTCTGACTGTAGTGAGAGTGGAGCATGACTGTCTCCGTGGCGCAATTGGCTAGCGTGATGGGCTGTTAACCGAAAGGTTGGAGGTTCGAGCCCACCCGATGGTGGTGCGGCGCTTTTTTTTCTTTGGGCTGATAGCTCTGAAGAAATGTTCTGACGGTGGTGAGAGTGAAGCATGACTGTCTCTTTGGCGCAATTGGCTAGCGCGATCGGCTGTTAACCGAAAGGTTGGAGGTTTGAGCCCTCCCGGGAGTGGTGTGTTGCTTTTTTCTTTGCGCTGATAGCTTTGAAGATATGTTCTGATGGTGGTGAGAGTGGAGCACGACTGTCTCTGTGGCGTAATTGGCTAGCGCGATGGGCTATTAACCGAAAGGTTGGACGCTCGAGCCCACCCGGTGGTGGTGCGGCGCTTTTTTTCCTTTGGGCTGATAGCTCTGAAGCAATGTTCTGACGGTGGTGAGAGTGGAGCATGACTGTCTCCGTGGCGCAATTGGCTAGCGCGATCGGCTGTTAACTGAAAGGTTGGAGGTTCGAGCCCTCCCGGGAGTGGTGTGTTGCTTTTTTTTCTTTGGGCTGATAGCTTTGAAGATATGTTCTGATGGTGGTGAGAGTGGAGCAGGACTGTCTCCGTGGCGCAATCGGCTAGCGCGATCGGCTGGTAACCGAAAGGTTGGAGGTTCGAGCCCATGCGGTGGTGGTGTGGTGCTTTTTTCTTTGGGCTGATAGCTTTGAAGATATGTTGTGATGGTGGTGAGAGTGGAGCAGGACTGTCTCCGTGGCGCAATTGGCTAGCGCGATCGGCTGGTAACCGAGAGGTTGGAGGTTCGAGCCCACGCGGTGGCGGTGCCGTGCTTTTTTTTTCTTTGGGCTGATAGCTTTGAAGATATGTTGTGATGGTGGTGTGATTGGAGCACGACTCTCTCCGTGGCGCAATTGGCTAGCGCGATGGGCTGTTAACTGAAAAGTTGGAGGTTCGAGCTCTCCCGGGAGTGTTGTGTTGCTTTTTTCTTTGCGCTGATACCTTTGAAGATATGTTCTGATGGTGGTGGGAGTGGAGCACGACTGTCTCCGTGGCGCAATTGGCTAGCGCGATGGGCTGTTAACCGAAAGGTTGGAGGTTTGAGCCCTCCCGCGAGTGGTGTGTTGCTTTTTTTCTTTGCGCTTATAGCTTTGAAGATATGTTCTGATGGTGGTGAGAGTGGAGCACGACTGTGTCCGTGGCGTAATTGGCTAGCGCGATGGGCTATTAACCGAAAGGTTGCAGGTTCGAGCCCACCCGGTGGTGGTGCGGCGCTTTTTTTCCTTTGGGCTGATAGCTCTGAAGAAATGTTCTGACGGTGGTGAGAGTGGAGCATGATGTCTCCGTGGCGCAATTGGCTAGCGCGATCGGCTGTTAACCGAAAGGTTGGAGGTTCGAGCCCTCCCGGGAGTGGTGTGTTGCTTTTTTTTCTTTGGGCTGATAGCTTTGAAGATATGTTCTGATGGTGGTGAGAGTGGAGCAGGACTGTCTCCGTGGCGCAATCGGCTAGCGCGATCGGCTGGTAACCGAAAGGTTGGAGGTTCGAGCCCATGCGGTGGTGGCGTGGTGCTTTTTTTTCTTTGGGCTGATAGCTTTGAAGATATGTTGTGATGGTGGTGAGAGTGGAGCACGACTGTCTCCGTGGCGCAATTGGCTAGCGCGATGGGCTGTTAACTGAAAGGTTGGAGGTTCGAGCCCTCCCAGGAGTGGTGTGTTGCTTTTATTTCTTTGGGCTGGTAGCTTTGAAGATATGTTCTGATGGTGGTGAGAGTGGAACAGGATTGTCTCCATGGCGCAATTGGCTAGCGCGATCGGCTGTTAACCGAAAGGTTGGAGGTTCGACCTCTCCCGGGAGTGGTGTGTTGCTTTTTTCTTTGCGCTGATAGCTTTGAAGATATGTTCTGATGGTGGTGGGAGTAGAGCACGACTGTCTCCGTGGCGCAATTGGCTAGCGCGATCGGCTGTTAACCGAAAGGTTGGAGGTTCGAGCCCTCCCGGGAGTGGTGTGTTGCTTTTTTTTATTTGCGCTGATAGCTTTGAAAATATGTTCTGATGGCGGTGAGAGTGGAGCACGACTGTCTCCATGGCGCAATTGGCTAGCGTGATCGACTGTTAAGCGAAAGGTTGGTGGTTTGAGCCCACCCGGTGGTGGTGCGGCGCTTTTTTTTCTTTGGGCTGATAGCTCTGAAGAAATGTTCTGACTGTAGTGAGAGTGGAGCATGACTGTCTCCGTGGCGCAATTGGCTAGCGTGATGGGCTGTTAACTGAAAGGTTGGAGGTTCGAGCCCACCCGATGGTGGTGCGGCGCTTTTTTTTCTTTGGGCTGATAGCTCTGAAGAAATGTTCTGACGGTGGTGAAAGTGAAGCATGACTGTCTCTTTGGCGCAATTGGCTAGCGCGATCGGCTGTTAACCGAAAGGTTGGAGGTTCGAGCCCTCCCGGGAGTGGTGTGTTGCTTTTTTCTTTGCGCTGATAGCTTTGAAGATATGTTCTGATGGTGGTGAGAGTGGAGCACGACTGTCTCTGTGGCGTAATTGGCTAGCGCGATGGGCTATTAACCGAAAGGTTGGACGCTCGAGCCCACCCGGTGGTGGTGCGGCGCTTTTTTTCCTTTGGGCTGATAGCTCTGAAGCAATGTTCTGACGGTGGTGAGAGTGGAGCATGACTGTCTCCGTGGCGCAATTGGCTAGCGCGATCGGCTGTTAACTGAAATGTTGGAGGTTCGAGCCCTCCCGGGAGTGGTGTGTTGCTTTTTTTTCTTTGGGCTGATAGCTTTGAAGATATGTTCTGATGGTGGTGAGAGTGGAGCAGGACTGTCGCCGTGGCGCAATCGGCTAGCGCGATCGGCTGGTAACCGAAAGGTTGGAGGTTCGAGCCCATGCGGTGGTGGTGTGGTGCTTTTTTCTTTGGGCTGATAGCTTTGAAGATATGTTGTGATGGTGGTGAGAGTGGAGCAGGACTGTCTCCGTGGCGCAATTGGCTAGCGCGATCGGCTGGTAACCGAGAGGTTGGAGGTTCGAGCCCACGCGGTGGCGGTGCCGTGCTTTTTTTTTCTTTGGGATGATAGCTTTGAAGATATGTTGTGATGGTGGTGTGATTGGAGCACGACTCTCTCCGTGGCGCAATTGGCTAGCGCGATGGGCTGTTAACTGAAAGGTTGGAGGTTCGAGCTCTCCCGGGAGTGTTGTGTTGGTTTTTTCTTTGCGCTGATACCTTTGAAGATATGTTCTGATGGTGGTGGGAGTGGAGCACGACTGTCTCCGTGGCGCAATTGGCTAGCGCGATGGGCTGTTAACCGAAAGGTTGGAGGTTTGAGCCCTCCCGGGAGTGGTGTGTTGCTTTTTTTCTTTGCGCTTATAGCTTTGAAGATATGTTCTGATGGTGGTGAGAGTGGAGCACGACTGTGTCCGTGGCGTAATTGGCTAGCGCGATGGGCTATTAACCGAAAGGTTGCAGGTTCGAGCCCACCCGGTGGTGGTGCGGCGCTTTTTTTCTTTGGGCTGATAGCTCTGAAGAAATGTTCTGACGGTGGTGAGAGTGGAGCATGACTCTCTCCGTGGCGCAATTGGCTAGCGCGATCGGGTGTTAACCAAAAGGTTGGAGGTTCGAGCCCACCCAGTGGTGGTGCGGCGCTTTTTTTCCTTTGGGCTGATAGCTCTGAAGAATTGTTCTGACGGTGGTGAGAGTGGAGCAGGACTGTCTCCGTGGCGCAATCGGCTAGCGCAATCGGCTGTTAACCGAAAGGGTGGAGGTTCGACCTCTCCCGGGAGTGGTGTGTTGCTTTTTTCTTTGCGCTGATAGCTTTGAAGATATGTTCTGATGGTGGTGGGAGTGGAGCACGACTGTCTCCGTGGCGCAATTGGCTAGCGCGATGGGCTGTTAACCGAAATGTTGGAGGTTCGAGCCCTCCCGGGAGTGGTGTGTTGCTTTTTTTCTTTGCGCTTATAGCTTTGAAGATATGTTCTGATGGTGGTGAGAGTAGAGCACGACTGTCTCCGTGGCGTAATTGGCTAGCGCGATGGGCTATTAACCGAAAGGTTGGAGGTTCGAGCCCACCCGGTGGTGGTGTGGCGCTTTTTTTTCTTTGGGCTGATAGCTCTGAAGAAATGTTCTGACGGGTGTGAGAGGGGAGCATGACTGTCTCCTTGGCGCAATTGGCTAGCGCGATCGGCTGTTAACCGAAGGGTTGGAGGTTCGAGCCCACCCGATGGTGGTGCGGCGCTTTTTTTCTTTGGGCTGATAGCTCTGAAGAAATGTTCTGAGGGTGGTGAGAGTGGAGCAGGACTGTCTCCGTGTCGCAATTGGCTGGCGCGATCGGTTGTTAACCGAAAGGTTGGAGGTTCGAGCTCTCCCGGGAATGGTGTGTTGCTTTTTTCTTTGCGCTGATAGCTTTGAAAATATGTTCTGATGGTGGTGGAAGTGGAGCACGACTGTCTCCGTGGCGCAATTGGCTAGCGCGATCGGCTGTTAACCGAATAGTTGGAGGTTCGAGCCCACCCGTTGGTGGTGCGGCGCTTCTTTTTCTTCGGGCTGATAGCTCTGAAGAAATGTTCTGACGTGAAGGAGGGTGGAGCACGACTGTCTCCGTGGCGCAATTGGCTGGCGCGATCGGCTGTTAACCGAAAGGTTGGAGGTTCGAGCCCACTCGGTGGTGGTGCGGCGCTTTTTTTTCTTTGGGCTGATAGCTTTGAAGATATGTTCTGATGGTGGTGAGAGTGGAGCAGGATTGTCTCCGTGGCGCAATTGGCTAGCGAGATCGGCTGTTAACCGAAAGGTTGGAGGTTCGAGCCCTCCCGAGAGTGGTGTGTTGCTTTTTTTTATTTGCGCTGATAGCTTTGAAGATATGTTCTGATGGTGGTGAGAGTGGAGCACGACTGTCTCCATGGCGCAATTGGCTAGCGTGATCAACTGTTAAGCGAAAGGTTGGAGGTTTGAGCCCACCCGGTGGTGGTGCGGCGCTATTTTTTCTTTGGGCTGATAGCTCTGAAGAAATGTTCTGACGGTGGTGAGAGTGGAGCATGACTGTCTCCGTGGCGCAACTGGCTAGCGCGATGGCCTGTTAACCGAAAGGTTGGAGGTTCGAGCCCACCCGATGGTGGTGCGGCGCTTTTTTTTCTTTGGGCTGATAGCTCTGAAGAAATGTTCTGACGGTGGTGAGAGTGAAGCATGACTGTCTCCTTGGCGCAATTGGCTAGCGCGATCGGCTGTTAACCGAAAGGTTGGAGGTTCGAGCCCTCCCGGGAGTGGTGTGTTGCTTTTTTCTTTGCGCTGATAGCTTTGAAGATATGTTCTGATGGTGGTGAGAGTGGCGCACGACTGTCTCCGTGGCGTAATTGGCTAGCGCGATGGGGTATTAACCGAAAGGTTGGAGGTTTGAGCCCACCCGGTGGTGGTGCGGCGCTTTTTTTTTCTTTGGGCTGATAGCTCTGAAGAAATGTTCTGACGGTGGTGAGAGTGGAGCATGACTGTCTCCGTGGCGCAATTGGCTAGCGCGATGGGCTGTTAACCGAAAGGTTGGAGGTTCGAGCCCACCCGATGGTGGTGCAGCGCTTTTTTTTCTTTGGGCTGATAGCTCTGAAGAAATGTTCTGACGGTGGTGAGAGTGGAGCATGACTGTCTAATTGGCGCAATTGCCTAGCGCGATCGGCTGTTAACCGAAAGGTTGGAGGTTCGAGCCCTCCCGGGAGTGGTGTGTTGCTTTTTTCTTTGCGCTGATAGCTCTGAAGAAATGTTCTGACGGTGGTGAGAGTGGAGCATGACTGTCTCCGTGGCGCAATTGGCTAGCGCGACGGGCTGTTAACCGAAAGGTTGGAGGTTCGAGCCCACCCGATGGTGGTGCGGCGCTTTTTTTTCTTTGGGCTGATAGCTCTGAAGAAATGTTCTGATGGTGGTGAGAGTGGAGCATGACTGTCTCCGTGGCGCAATTGGCTAGCGCGATGGGGTATTAACCGAAATGTTGGAGGTTTGAGCCCACCCGGTGGTGGTGCGGCGCTTTTTTTTATTTGCGCTGATAGCTTTGAAGATATGTTCTGATGGTGGTGAGAGTGGAGCACGACTGTCTCCATGGCGCAATTGGCTAGCGTGCTCAACTGTTAAGCGAAAGATTGGAGGTTTGAGCCCACCCGGTGGTGGTGTGGCGCTATTTTTTCTTTGGGCTGATAGCTCTGAAGAAATGTTCTGACGGTGGTGAGAGTGGAGCATGACTGTCTCCGTGGCGCAACTGGCTAGCGCGATGGGCTGTTAACCGAAAGGTTGGAGGTTCGAGCCCACCCGATGGTGGTGCGGCGCTTTTTTTTCTTTGGGCTGATAGCTCTGAAGAAATGTTCTGACGGTGGTGAGAGTGAAGCATGACTGTCTCCTTGGCGCAATTGGCTAGCGCGATCGGCTGTTAACCGAAAGGTTGGAGGTTCGAGCCCTCCCGGGAGTGGTGTGTTGCTTTTTTCTTTGCGCTGATAGCTCTGAAGAAATGTTCTGACGGTGGTGAGAGTGGAGCATGACTGTCTCCGTGGCGCAATTGGCTAGCGCGATGGGGTATTAACCGAAAGGTTGGAGGTTTGAGCCCACCCGGTGGTGGTGCGGCGCTTTTTTTTCTTTGGGCTGATAGCTCTGAAGAAATGTTCTGACGGTGGTGAGAGTGGAGCATGACTGTCTCCGTGGCGCAATTGGCTAGCGCGATGGGCTGTTAACCGAAAGGTTGGAGGTTCGAGCCCACCCGATGGTGGTGCAGCGCTTTTTTTTCTTTGCGCTGATAGCTCTGAAGAAATGTTCTGACGGTGGTGAGAGTGGAGCATGACTGTCTCCGTGGCGCAACTGGCTAGCGCGATGGGCTGTTAACCGAAAGGTTGGAGGTTCGAGCCCACCCGATGGTGGTGCGGCGCTTTTTTTTCTTTGGGCTGATAGCTCTGAAGAAATGTTCTGACGGTGGTGAGCGTGAAGCATGACTGTCTCCTTGGCGCAATTGGCTAGCGCGATCGGCTGTTAACCGAAAGGTTGGAGGTTCGAGCCCTCCCGGGAGTGGTGTGTTGCTTTTTTCTTTGCGCTGATAGCTCTGAAGAAATGTTCTGACGGTGGTGAGAGTGGAGCATGACTGTCTCCGTGGCGCAATTGGCTAGCGCGATGGGGTATTAACCGAAAGGTTGGAGGTTTGAGCCCACCCGGTGGTGGTGCGGCGCTTTTTTTTCTTTGGGCTGATAGCTCTGAAGAAATGTTCTGACGGTGGTGAGAGTGGAGCATGACTGTCTCCGTGGCGCAATTGGCTAGCGTGAGCGACTGTTAACCGAAAGGTTGGAGGTTCGAGCCCTCCCGGGAGTGGTGTGTTGCTTTTTTTCTTTGCGCTTATAGCTTTGAAGATATGTTCTGATGGTGGTGAGAGTGGAGCACGACTGTGTCCGTGGCGTAATTGGCTAGCGCGATGGGCTATTAACCGAAAGGTTGGAGGTTCGAGCCCACCCGGTGGTGGTGCGGCGCTTTTTTTCTTTGGGCTGATAGCTCTGAAGAAATGTTCTGACGGTGGTGAGAGTGGAGCATGACTCTCTCTGTGGCGCAATTGGCTAGCGCGATGGGCTGTTAACCGAAAGGTTGGAGGTTCGAGCCCACCCGATGGTGGTGCGGCGCTTTTTTTGGGCTGATAGCTCTGAAGAAATGTTCTGACGGTGGTGAGAGTGGAGCAGGACTGTCTCCGTGTCGCAATTGGCTAGCGCGATGGGCTGTTAACCGAATGGTTGGAGGTTCGAGCTCTCCCGGGAGTGGTGTGTTGCTTTTTTCTTTGCGCTGATAGCTTTGAAGATATGTTCTGACGGTGGTGGAAGTGGAGCACGACTGTCTCCGTGGCGCGATTGGATAGCGCGATCGGCTGTTAACCGAATAGTTGGAGGTTCGAGCCCACCCGGTGGTGGTGCGGCGCTTGTTTTTTTCTTGGGCTGATAGCTCTGAAGAAATGTTCTGACGGGGAGGAGGGTGGAGCACGACTGTCTCCGTGGCGCAATTGGCTGGCGCGATCGGCTGTTAACCGAAAGGTTGGAGGTTCGAGCCCACTCGGTGGTGGTGCGGCGCTTTTTTTTCTTTGGGCTGATAGCTCTGAAGAATTGTTCTGACGGTGGTGAGAGTGGAGCAGGACTGTCTCCGTGGCGTAATCGGCTAGCGCAATCGGCTGTTAACCGAAAGGTTAGAGGTTTGACCTCTCCCGGGAGTGGTGTGTTGCTTTTGTCTTTGCGCTGATAGCTTTGAAGATATGTTCTGATGGTGGTGGGAGTGGAGCACGACTGTCTCCGTGGCGCAATTGGCTAGCGCGATCGGCTGTTAACCGAAAGGTTGGAGGTTCGAGCCCTCCCGGGAGTGGTGTGTTGCTTTTTTTTATTTGCGCTGATAGCTTTGAAGATATGTTCTGATGGTGGTGAGAGTGGAGCACGACTGTCTCCATGGCGCAATTGGCTAGCGTGATCGACTGTTAAGCGAAAGGTTGGAGGTTTGAGCCCACCCGGTGGTGGTGCGGCGCTTTTTTTTCTTTGGGATGATAGCTCTGAAGAAATGTTCTGACTGTAGTGAGAGTGGAGCATGACTGTCTCCGTGGCGCAATTGGCTAGCGCGATGGGCTGGTAACTGAAAGGTTGGAGGTTCGAGCCCACCGGATGGTGGTGCGGCGCTTTTTTTTCTTTGGGCTGATAGCTCTGAAGAAATGTTCTGACGGTGGTGAGAGTGAAGAATGACGGTCTCCTTGGCGCAATTGGCTAGCGCGATCGGCTGTTAACCGAAAGGTTGGAGGTTCGAGCCCTCCCGGGAGTGGTGTGTTGCTTTTTTCTTTGCGCTGATAGCTTTGAAGATATGTTCTGATGGTGGTGAGAGTGGAGCACGACTGTCTCTGTGGCGTAATTGGCTAGCGCGATGAGCTATTAACTGAAAGGTTGGACGCTCAAGCCCACCCGGTGGTGGTGCGGCGCTTTTTTTCCTTTGGGCTGATAGCTCTGAAGAAATGTTCTGACGGTGGTGAGAGTGGAGCATGACTGTCTCCGTGGCGCAATTGGCTAGCGCGATCGGCTGTTAACCGAAAGGTTGGAGGTTCGAGCCCTCCCGGGAGTGGTGTGTTGCTTTTTTTTCTTTGGGCTGATAGCTTTGAAGATATGTTCTGATGGTGGTGAGAGTGGAGCAGGACTGTCTCCGTGGCGCAATCGGCTAGCGCGATCGGCTGGTAACCGAAAGGTTGGAGGTTCGAGCCCATGCGGTGGTGGCGTGGTGCTTTTTTTTCTTTGGGCTGATAGCTTTGAAGATATGTTGTGATGGTGGTGAGAGTGGAGCACGACTGTCTCCGTGGCGCAATTGGCTAGCGCGATGGGCTGTTAACTGAAAGGTTGGAGGTTCGAGCCCTCCCAGGAGTGGTGTGTTGCTTTTATTTCTTTGGGCTGATAGCTTTGAAGATATGTTCTGATGGTGGTGAGAGTGGAACAGGATTGTCTCCATGGCGCAATTGGCTAGCGCGATCGGCTGTTAACCGAAAGGTTGGAGGTTCGACCTCTCCCGGGAGTGGTGTGTTGCTTTTTTCTTTGCGCTGATAGCTTTGAAGATATGTTCTGATGGTGGTGGGAGTAGAGCACGACTGTCTCCGTGGCGCAATTGGCTAGCGCGATCGGCTGTTAACCGAAAGGTTGGAGGTTCGAGCCCTCCCGGGAGTGGTGTGTTGCTTTTTTTTATTTGCGCTGATAGCTTTGAAAATATGTTCTGATGGCGGTGAGAGTGGAGCACGACTGTCTCCATGGCGCAATTGGCTAGCGTGATCGACTGTTAAGCGAAAGGTTGGCTGTTTGAGCCCACCCGGTGGTGGTGCGGCGCTTTTTTTTCTTTGGGCTGATAGCTCTGAAGAAATGTTCTGACTGTAGTGAGAGTGGAGCATGACTGTCTCCGTGGCGCAATTGGCTAGCGTGATGGGCTGTTAACCGAAAGGTTGGAGGTTCGAGCCCACCCGATGGTGGTGCGGCGCTTTTTTTTCTTTGGGCTGATAGCTCTGAAGAAATGTTCTGACGGTGGTGAGAGTGAAGCATGACTGTCTCTTTGGCGCAATTGGCTAGCGCGATCGGCTGTTAACCGAAAGGTTGGAGGTTCGAGCCCTCCCGGGAGTGGTGTGTTGCTTTTTTCTTTGCGCTGATAGCTTTGAAGATATGTTCTGATGGTGGTGAGAGTGGAGCACGACTGTCTCTGTGGCGTAATTGGCTAGCGCGATGGGCTATTAACCGAAAGGTTGGACGCTCGAGCCCACCCGGTGGTGGTGCGGCGCTTTTTTTCCTTTGGGCTGATAGCTCTGAAGCAATGTTCTGACGGTGGTGAGAGTGGAGCATGACTGTCTCCGTGGCGCAATTGGCTAGCGCGATCGGCTGTTAACTGAAAGGTTGGAGGTTCGAGCCCTCCCGGGAGTGGTGTGTTGCTTTTTTTTCTTTGGGCTGATAGCTTTGAAGATATGTTCTGATGGTGGTGAGAGTGGAGCAGGACTGTCTCCGTGGCGCAATCGGCTAGCGCGATCGGCTGGTAACCGAAAGGTTGGAGGTTCGAGCCCATGCGGTGGTGGTGTGGTGCTTTTTTCTTTGGGCTGATAGCTTTGAAGATATGTTGTGATGGTGGTGAGAGTGGAGCAGGACTGTCTCCGTGGCGCAATTGGCTAGCGCGATCGGCTGGTAACCGAGAGGTTGGAGGTTCGAGCCCACGCGGTGGCGGTGCCGTGCTTTTTTTTTCTTTGGGCTGATAGCTTTGAAGATATGTTGTGATGGTGGTGTGATTGGAGCACGACTCTCTCCGTGGCGCAATTGGCTAGCGCGATGGGCTGTTAACTGAAAGGTTGGAGGTTCGAGCTCTCCCGGGAGTGTTGTGTTGCTTTTTTCTTTGCGCTGATACCTTTGAAGATATGTTCTGATGGTGGTGGGAGTGGAGCACGACTGTCTCCGTGGCGCAATTGGCTAGCGCGATGGGCTGTTAACCGAAAGGTTGGAGGTTTGAGCCCTCCCGGGAGTGGTGTGTTGCTTTTTTTCTTTGCGCTTATAGCTTTGAAGATATGTTCTGATGGTGGTGAGAGTGGAGCACGACTGTGTCCGTGGCGTAATTGGCTAGCGCGATGGGCTATTAACCGAAAGGTTGCAGGTTCGAGCCCACCCGGTGGTGGTGCGGCGCTTTTTTTCCTTTGGGCTGATAGCTCTGAAGAAATGTTCTGACGGTGGTGAGAGTGGAGCATGACTGTCTCCGTGGCGCAATTGGCTAGCGCGATCGGCTGTTAACCGAAAGGTTGGAGGTTCGAGCCCTCCCGGGAGTGGTGTGTTGCTTTTTTTTCTTTGGGCTGATAGCTTTGAAGATATGTTCTGATGGTGGTGAGAGTGGAGCAGGACTGTCTCCGTGGCGCAATCGGCTAGCGCGATCGGCTGGTAACCGAAAGGTTGGAGGTTCGAGCCCATGCGGTGGTGGCGTGGTGCTTTTTTTTCTTTGGGCTGATAGCTTTGAAGATATGTTGTGATGGTGGTGAGAGTGGAGCACGACTGTCTCCGTGGCGCAATTGGCTAGCGCGATGGGCTGTTAACTGAAAGGTTGGAGGTTCGAGCCCTCCCAGGAGTGGTGTGTTGCTTTTATTTCTTTGGGCTGATAGCTTTGAAGATATGTTCTGATGGTGGTGAGAGTGGAACAGGATTGTCTCCATGGCGCAATTGGCTAGCGCGATCGGCTGTTAACCGAAAGGTTGGAGGTTCGACCTCTCCCGGGAGTGGTGTGTTGCTTTTTTCTTTGCGCTGATAGCTTTGAAGATATGTTCTGATGGTGGTGGGAGTAGAGCACGACTGTCTCCGTGGCGCAATTGGCTAGCGCGATCGGCTGTTAAGCGAAAGGTTGGTGGTTTGAGCCCACCCGGTGGTGGTGCGGCGCTTTTTTTTCTTTGGGCTGATAGCTCTGAAGAAATGTTCTGACTGTAGTGAGAGTGGAGCATGACTGTCTCCGTGGCGCAATTGGCTAGCTTGATGGGCTGTTAACTGAAAGGTTGGAGGTTCGAGCCCACCCGATGGTGGTGCGGCGCTTTTTTTTCTTTGGGCTGATAGCTCTGAAGAAATGTTCTGACGGTGGTGAGAGTGAAGCATGACTGTCTCTTTGGCGCAATTGGCTAGCGCGATCGGCTGTTAACCGAAAGGTTGGAGGTTCGAGCCCTCCCGGGAGTGGTGTGTTGCTTTTTTCTTTGCGCTGATAGCTTTGAAGATATGTTCTGATGGTGGTGAGAGTGGAGCACGACTGTCTCTGTGGCGTAATTGGCTAGCGCGATGGGCTATTAACCGAAAGGTTGGACGCTCGAGCCCACCCGGTGGTGGTGCGGCGCTTTTTTTCCTTTGGGCTGATAGCTCTGAAGCAATGTTCTGACGGTGGTGAGAGTGGAGCATGACTGTCTCCGTGGCGCAATTGGCTAGCGCGATCGGCTGTTAACTGAAAGGTTGGAGGTTCGAGCCCTCCCGGGAGTGGTGTGTTGCTTTTTTTTCTTTGGGCTGATAGCTTTGAAGATATGTTCTGATGGTGGTGAGAGTGGAGCAGGACTGTCGGCGTGGCGCAATCGGCTAGCGCGATCGGCTGGTAACCGAAAGGTTGGAGGTTCGAGCCCATGCGGTGGTGGTGTGGTGCTTTTTTCTTTGGGCTGATAGCTTTGAAGATATGTTGTGATGGTGGTGAGAGTGGAGCAGGACTGTCTCCGTGGCGCAATTGGCTAGCGCGATCGGCTGGTAACCGAGAGGTTGGAGGTTCGAGCCCACGCGGTGGCGGTGCCGTGCTTTTTTTTTCTTTGGGCTGATAGCTTTGAAGATATGTTGTGATGGTGGTGTGATTGGAGCACGACTCTCTCCGTGGCGCAATTGGCTAGCGCGATGGGCTGTTAACTGAAAGGTTGGAGGTTCGAGCTCTCCCGGGAGTGTTGTGTTGCTTTTTTCTTTGCGCTGATACCTTTGAAGATATGTTCTGATGGTGGTGGGAGTGGAGCACGACTGTCTCCGTGGCGCAATTGGCTAGCGCGATGGGCTGTTAACCGAAAGGTTGGAGGTTTGAGCCCTCCCGGGAGTGGTGTGTTGCTTTTTTTCTTTGCGCTTATAGCTTTGAAGATATGTTCTGATGGTGGTGAGAGTGGAGCACGACTGTGTCCGTGGCGTAATTGGCTAGCGCGATGGGCTATTAACCGAAAGGTTGCAGGTTCGAGCCCACCCGGTGGTGGTGCGGCGCTTTTTTTCTTTGGGCTGATAGCTCTGAAGAAATGTTCTGACGGTGGTGAGAGTGGAGCATGACTCTCTCCGTGGGGCAATTGGCTAGCGCGATGGGCTGTTAACCGAAAGGTTGGAGGTTCGAGCCCACCCGATGGTGGTGCGGCGCTTTTTTTTCTTTGGGCTGATAGCTCTGAAGAAATGTTCTGACGGTGATGAGAGTGGAGCAGGACTGTCTCCGTGTCGCAATTGGCTAGTGCGATCGGCTGTTAACCGAAAGGTTGGAGGTTGGAGCTCTCCCGGGAGTGGTGTGTTGCTTTTTTCTTTGGGCTGATAGCTTTGAAGATATGTTCTGATGGTGGTGAGAGTGGAGCAGGACTGTCTCCGTGGCGCAATCGGCTAGCGCAATCGGCTGTTAACCGAAAGGTTGGAGGTTCGACCTCTCCCGGGAGTGGTGTGTTGCTTTTTTCTTTGCGCTGATAGGTTTGAAGATATGTTCTGATGGTGGTGGGAGTGGAGCACGACTGTCTCCGTGGCGCAATTGGCTAGCGCGATCGGCTGTTAACCGAAAGGTTGGAGGTTCGAGCCCTCCCGGGAGTGGTGTGTTGCTTTTTTTATTTGCGCTGATAGCTTTGAAGATATGTTCTGATGGTGGTGAGAGTGGAGCACGACTGTCTCCATGGCGCAATTGGCTAGCGTGAGCGACTGTTAAGCGAAAGGTTGGAGGTTTGAGCCCACCCGGTGGTGGTGCGGCGCTTTTTTTTCTTTGGGCTGATAGCTCTGAAGAAATGTTCTGACTGTAGTGAGAGTGGAGCATGACTGTCTTCGTGGCGCAATTGGCTAGCGCGATGGGCTGTTAACCGAAAGGTTGGAGGTTCGAGCCCACCCGATGGTGGTGCGGCGCTTTTTTTTCTTTGGGCTGATAGCTCTGAAGAAATGTTCTGACGGTGGTGAGAGTGAAGCATGACTGTCTCCTTGGCGCAATTGGCTAGCGCGATCGGCTGTTAACCGAAAGGTTGGAGGTTCGGAGCCCTCCCGGGAGTGGTGTGTTGCTTTTTTCTTTGCGCTGATAGCTTTGAAGATATGTTCTGATGGTGGTGAGAGTGGAGCACGACTGTCTCTGTGGCGTAATTGGCTAGCGCGATGGGCTATTAACCGAAACGTTGGACGCTCGAGCCCACCCGGTGGTGTTGCGGCGCTTTTTTTCCTTTGGGCTGATAGCTCTGAAGAAATGTTCTGACGGTGGTGTGAGTGGAGCATGACTGTCTCCGTGGCGCAATTGGCTAGCGCGATCGGCTGTTAACCGAAAGGTTGGAGGTTCGAGCCCTCCCTGGAGTGGTGTGTTGCTTTTTTTCTTTGCGCTTATAGCTTTGAAGATATGTTCTGATGGTGGTGAGAGTGGAGCACGACTGTGTCCGTGGCGTAATTGGCTAGCGCGATGGGCTATTAACCGAAAGGTTGGAGGTTCGAGCCCACCCGGTGGTGGTGCGGCGCTTTTTTTCTTTGGGCTGATAGCTCTGAAGAAATGTTCTGACGGTGGTGAGAGTGGAGCATGACTCTCTCTGTGGCGCAATTGGCTAGCGCGATGGGCTGTTAACCGAAAGGTTGGAGGTTCGAGCCCACCCGATGGTGGTGCGGCGCTTTTTTTTGGGCTGATAGCTCTGAAGAAATGTTCTGACGGTGGTGAGAGTGGAGCAGGACTGTCTCCGTGTCGCAATTGGCTAGCGCGATGGGCTGTTAACCGAATGGTTGGAGGTTCGAGCTCTCCCGGGAGTGGTGTGTTGCTTTTTTCTTTGCGCTGATAGCTTTGAAGATATGTTCTGACGGTGGTGGAAGTGGAGCACGACTGTCTCCGTGGCGCAATTGGATAGCGCGATCGGCTGTTAACCGAATAGTTGGAGGTTCGAGCCCACCCGGTGGTGGTGCGGCGCTTGTTTTTTTCTTGGGCTGATAGCTCTGAAGAAATGTTCTGACGGGGAGGAGGGTGGAGCACGACTGTCTCCGTGGCGCAATTGGCTGGCGCGATCGGCTGTTAACCGAAATGTTGGAGGTTCGAGCCCACTCGGTGGTGGTGCAGCGCTTTTTTTTCTTTGGGCTGATAGCTTTGAAGATATGTTCTGTTGGTGGTGAGAGTAGAGCACGACTCTCTCCGTTGCGCAATTGGCTAGCGCGATCGGGTGTTAACCAAAAGGTTGGAGGTTCGAGCCCACCCAGTGGTGGTGCGGCGCTTTTTTTCCTTTGGGCTGATAGCTCTGAAGAATTGTTCTGACGGTGGTGAGAGTGGAGCAGGACTGTCTCCGTGGCGCAATCGGCTAGCGCAATCGGCTGTTAACCGAAAGGTTGGAGGTTTGACCTCTCCCGGGAGTGGTGTGTTGCTTTTGTCTTTGCGCTGATAGCTTTGAAGATATGTTCTGATGGTGGTGGGAGTGGAGCACGACTGTCTCCGTGGCGCAATTGGCTAGCGCGATCGGCTGTTAACCGAAAGGTTGGAGGTTCGAGCCCTCCCGGGAGTGGTGTGTTGCTTTTTTTTATTTGCGCTGATAGCTTTGAAGATATGTTCTGATGGTGGTGAGAGTGGAGCACGACTGTCTCCATGGCGCAATTGGCTAGCGTGATCGACTGTTAAGCGAAAGGTTGGAGGTTTGAGCCCACCCGGTGGTGGTGCGGCGCTTTTTTTTTCTTTGGGATGATAGCTCTGAAGAAATGTTCTGACTGTAGTGAGAGTGGAGCATGACTGTCTCCGTGGCGCAATTGGCTAGCGCGATGGGCTGGTAACTGAAAGGTTGGAGGTTCGAGCCCACCGGATGGTGGTGCGGCGCTTTTTTTTCTTTGGGCTGATAGCTCTGAAGAAATGTTCTGACGGTGGTGAGAGTGAAGAATGACTGTCTCCTTGGCGCAATTGGCTAGCGCGATCGGCTGTTAACCGAAAGGTTGGAGGTTCGAGCCCTCCAGGGAGTGGTGTGTTGCTTTTTTCTTTGCGCTGATAGCTTTGAAGATATGTTCTGATGGTGGTGAGAGTGGAGCACGACTGTCTCTGTGGCGTAATTGGCTAGCGCGATGAGCTATTAACTGAAAGGTTGGACGCTCGAGCCCACCCGGTGGTGGTGCGGCGCTTTTTTTCCTTTGGGCTGATAGCTCTGAAGAAATGTTCTGACGGTGGTGAGAGTGGAGCATGACTGTCTCCGTGGCGCAATTGGCTAGCGCGATCGGCTGTTAACCGAAAGGTTGGAGGTTCGAGCCCTCCCGGGAGTGGTGTGTTGCTTTTTTTTCTTTGGGCTGATAGCTTTGAAGATATGTTCTGATGGTGGTGAGAGTGGAGCAGGACTGTCTCCGTGGCGCAATCGGCTAGCGCGATCGGCTGGTAACCGAAAGGTTGGAGGTTCGAGCCCATGCGGTGGTGGCGTGGTGCTTTTTTTTCTTTGGGCTGATAGCTTTGAAGATATGTTGTGATGGTGGTGAGAGTGGAGCACGACTGTCTCCGTGGCGCAATTGGCTAGCGCGATGGGCTGTTAACTGAAAGGTTGGAGGTTCGAGCCCTCCCAGGAGTGGTGTGTTGCTTTTATTTCTTTGGGCTGATAGCTTTGAAGATATGTTCAGATGGTGGTGAGAGTGGAACAGGATTGTCTCCATGGCGCAATTGGCTAGCGCGATCGGCTGTTAACCGAAAGGTTGGAGGTTCGACCTCTCCCGGGAGTGGTGTGTTGCTTTTTTCTTTGCGCTGATAGCTTTGAAGATATGTTCTGATGGTGGTGGGAGTGGAGCACGACTGTCTCCGTGGCGCAATTGGCTAGCGCGATCGGCTGTTAACCGAAAGGTTGGAGGTTCGAGCCCTCCCGGGAGTGGTGTGTTGCTTTTTTTTATTTGCGCTGATAGCTTTGAAAATATGTTCTGATGGTGGTGAGAGTGGAGCACGACTGTCTCCATGGCGCAATTGGCTAGCGTGATCGACTGTTAAGCGAAAGGTTGGTGGTTTGAGCCCACCCGGTGGTGGTGCGGCGCTTTTTTTTCTTTGGGCTGATAGCTCTGAAGAAACGTTCTGACTGTAGTGAGAGTGGAGCATGACTGTCTCCGTGGCGCAATTGGCTAGCGTGATGGGCTGTTAACCGAAAGGTTGGAGGTTCGAGCCCACCCGATGGTGGTGCGTCGCTTTTTTTCTTTGGGCTGATAGCTCTGAAGAAATGTTCTGACGGTGGTGAGAGTGAAGCATGACAGTCTCCTTGGCGCAATTGGCTAGCGCGATCGGCTGTTAACCGAAAGGTTGGAGGTTCGAGCCCTCCCGGGAGTGGTGTGTTGCTTTTTTCTTTGCGCTGATAGCTTTGAAGATATGTTCTGATGGTGGTGAGAGTGGAGCACGACTGTCTCTGTGGCGTTATTGGCTAGCGCGATGGGCTATTAACCGAAAGGTTGGACGCTCGAGCCCACCCGGTGGTGGTGCGGCGCTTTTTTTCCTTTGGGCTGATAGCTCTGAAGAATTGTTCTGATGGTGGTGAGAGTGGAGCAGGACTGTCTCCGTGGCGCAATCGGCTAGCGCAATCGGCTGTTAACCGAAAGGTTGGAGGTTCGACCTCTCCCGGGAGTGGTGTGTTGCTTTTTTCTTTGCGCTGATAGCTTTGAAGATATGTTCTGATGGTGGTGGGAGTGGAGCACGACTGTCTCTGTGGCGCAATTGGCTAGCGCAATGGGCTGTTAACCGAAAGGTTGGAGGTTCGAGCCCTCCCGGGAGTGGTGTGTTGCTTTTTTTCTTTGCGCTTATAGCTTTGAAGATATGTTCTGATGGTGGTGAGAGTGGAGCACGACTGTCTCCGTGGCGTAATTGGCTAGCGCGATGGGCTATTAACCGAAAGTTTGGAGGTTCGAGCCCACCTGGTGGTGGTGCGGCGCTTTTTTTTCTTTGGGCTGATAGCTCTGAAGAAATGTTCTGACGGTGGTGAGAGTGGAGCATGACTCTCTCCGTGGCGCAATTGGCTAGCGCGATGGGCTGTTAACCGAAAGGTTAGAGGTTCGAGCCCACCTGCTGGTGGTGCGGCGCTTTTTTTTCTTTGGGCTGATAGCTCTGAAGAAATGTTCTGACGGTGGTGAGAGTGGAGCAGGACTGTCTCCGTGTCGCAATTGGCTAGCGCGATCGGCTGTTAACCGAAAGGTTGGAGGTTCGAGCTCTCCCGGGAGTGTTGTGTTGCTTTTTTCGTTGCGCTGATAGCTTTGAAGATATGTTCTGATGGTGGTGGAAGTGGAGCACGACTGTCTCCGTGGCGCAATTGGCTAGCGTGATCGGCTGTTAACCGAATAGTTGGAGGTTCGAGCCCACCCGGTGGTGGTGCGGCGCTTCTTTTTCTTTGGGCTGATAGCTCTGAAGAAATGTTCGGACGGGGAGGAGGGTGGAGCACGACTGTCTCCGTGGCGCAATTGGCTGGCGCGATCGGCTGTTAACCGAAAGGTTGGAGGTTCGAGCCCACTCGGTGGTGTTGCAGCGCTTTTTTTTCTTTGGGCTGATAGCTTTGAAGATATGTTCTGATGATGGTGAGAGTGGAGCAGGACTGTCTCCGTGGCGCAATTGGCTAGCGAAATCGGCTGTTAACCGAAAGGTTCGAGGTTCAAGCCCTCCCGGGAGTGGTGTGTTGCTTTTTTCTTTGCGCTGATAGCTTTGAAGATATGTTCTGTTGGTGGTGAGAGTAGAGCACGACTCTCTCCGTTGCGCAATTGGCTAGCGCGATCGGGTGTTAACCAAAAGGTTGGAGGTTCGAGCCCACCCAGTGGTGGTTCGGCGCTATTTTTCCTTTGGGCTGATAGCTCTGAAGAATTGTTCTGACGGTGGTGAGAGTGGAGCAGGATTGTCTCCATGGCGCAATTGGCTAGCGCGATCGGCTGTTAACCGAAAGGTTGGAGGTTCGACCTCTCCCGGGAGTGGTGTGTTGCTTTTTTCTTTGCGCTGATAGCTTTGAAGATATGTTCTGATGGTGGTGGGAGTGGAGCACGACTGTCTCCGTGGCGCAATTGGCTAGCGCGATCGGCTGTTAACCGAAAGGTTGGAGGTTCGAGCCCTCCCGGGAGTGGTGTGTTGCTTTTTTTTATTTGCGCTGATAGCTTTGAAAATATGTTCTGATGGTGGTGAGAGTGGAGCACGACTGTCCCCTTGGCGCAATTGGCTAGCGCGATGGGCTGTTAACTGAAAGGTTGGAGGTTCGAGCCCACCGGATGGTGGTGCGGCGCTTTTTTTTCTTTGGGCTGATAGCTCTGAAGAAATGTTCTGACGGTGGTGAGAGTGAAGAATGACTGTCTCCTTAGCGCAATTGGCTAGCGCGATCGGCTGTTAACCGAAAGGTTGGAGGTTCGAGCCCTCCCGGGAGTGGTGTGTTGCTTTTTTCTTTGCGCTGATAGCTTTGAAGATATGTTCTGATGGTGGTGAGAGTGAAGCACGACTGTCTCTGTGGCGTAATTGGCTAGCGCGATGAGCTACTAACCGAAAGGTTGGACGCTCGAGCCCACCCGGTGGTGGTGCGGCGCTTTTTTTCCTTTGGGCTGATAGCTCTGAAGAAATGTTCTGACGGTGGTGAGAGTGGAGCATGACTGTCTCTGTGGCGCAATTGGCTAGCGCGATCGGCTGTTAACCGAAAGGTTGGAGGTTCGAGCCCTCCCGGGAGTGGTGTGTTGCTTTTTTTTCTTTGGGCTGATAGCTTTGAAGATATGTTCTGATGGTGGTGAGAGTGGAGCAGGACTGTCTCCGTGGCGCAATCGGCTAGCGCGATCGGCTGGTAACCGAAAGGTTGGAGGTTCGAGCCCATGCGGTGGTGGCGTGGTGCTTTTTTTTCTTTGGGCTGATAGCTTTGAAGATATGTTGTGATGGTGGTGAGAGTGGAGCACGACTGTCTCAGTGGCGCAATTGGCTAGCGCGATGGGCTGTTAACTGAAAGGTTGGAGGTTCGAGCCCTCCCAGGAGTGGTGTGTTGCTTTTATTTCTTTGGGCTGATAGCTTTGAAGATATGTTCTGATGGTGGTGAGAGTGGAACAGGATTGTCTCCATGGCGCAATTGGCTAGCACGATCGGCTGTTAACCGAAAGGTTGGAGGTTCGACCTCTCCCGGGAGTGGTGTGTTGCTTTTTTCTTTGCGCTGATAGCTTTGAAGATATGTTCTGATGGTGGTGGGAGTGGAGCACGACTGTCTCTGTGGCGCAATTGGCTAGCGCGATCGGCTGTTAACCGAAAGGTTGGAGGTTCGAGCTCTCCCGGGAGTGGTGTGTTGCTTTTTTTTATTTGCGCTGATAGCTTTGAAAATATGTTCTGATGGTGGCGAGAGTGGAGCACGACTGTCTCCATGGCGCAATTGGCTAGCGTGATCGACTGTTAAGCGAAAGGTTGGTGGTTTGAGCCCACCCGGTGGTGGTGCGGCGCTTTTTTTTCTTTGGGCTGATAGCTCTGAAGAAATGTTCTGACTGTAGTGAGAGTGGAGCATGACTCTCTCCGTGGCGCAATTGGCTAGCGCGATGGGCTGTTAACTGAAAGGTTGGAGGTTCGAGCTCTCCCGGGAGTGTTGTGTTGCTTTTTTCTTTGCGCTGATACCTTTGAAGATATGTTCTGATGGTGGTGGGAGTGGAGCACGACTGTCTCCGTGGCGCAATTGGCTAGCGCGATGGGCTGTTAACCGAAAGGTTGGAGGTTTGAGCCCTCCCGGGAGTGGTGTGTTGCTTTTTTTCTTTGCGCTTATAGCTTTGAAGATATGTTCTGATGGTGGTGAGAGTGAAGCACGACTGTGTCCGTGGCGTAATTGGCTAGCGCGATGGGCTATTAACCGAAAGGTTGCAGGTTCGAGCCCACCCGGTGGTGGTGCGGCGCTTTTTTTCTTTGGGCTGATAGCTCTGAAGAAATGTTCTGACGGTGGTGAGAGTGGAGCATGACTCTCTCCGTGGGGCAATTGGCTAGCGCGATGGGCTGTTAACCGAAAGGTTGGAGGTTCGAGCCCACCCGATGGTGGTGCGGCGCTTTTTTTTCTTTGGGCTGATAGCTCTGAAGAAATGTTCTGACGGTGATGAGAGTGGAGCAGGACTGTCTCCGTGTCGCAATTGGCTAGTGCGATCGGCTGTTAACCGAAAGGTTGGAGGTTGGAGCTCTCCCGGGAGTGGTGTGTTGCTTTTTTCTTTGGGCTGATAGCTTTGAAGATATGTTCTGATGGTGGTGAGAGTGGAGCAGGACTGTCTCCGTGGCGCAATCGGCTAGCGCAATCGGCTGTTAACCGAAAGGTTGGAGGTTCGACCTCTCCCGGGAGTGGTGTGTTGCTTTTTTCTTTGCGCTGATAGGTTTGAAGATATGTTCTGATGGTGGTGGGAGTGGAGCACGACTGTCTCCGTGGCGCAATTGGCTAGCGCGATCGGCTGTTAACCGAAAGGTTGGAGGTTCCAGCCCTCCCGGGAGTGGTGTGTTGCTTTTTTTATTTGCGCTGATAGCTTTGAAGATATGTTCTGATGGTGGTGAGAGTGGAGCACGACTGTCTCCATGGCGCAATTGGCTAGCGTGAGCGACTGTTAAGCGAAAGGTTGGAGGTTTGAGCCCACCCGGTGGTGGTGCGGCGCTTTTTTTTCTTTGGGCTGATAGCTCTGAAGAAATGTTCTGACTGTAGTGAGAGTGGAGCATGACTGTCTTCGTGGCGCAATTGGCTAGCGCGATGGGCTGTTAACCGAAAGGTTGGAGGTTCGAGCCCACCCGATGGTGGTGCGGCGCTTTTTTTTCTTTGGGCTGATAGCTCTGAAGAAATGTTCTGACGGTGGTGAGAGTGAAGCATGACTGTCTCCTTGGCGCAATTGGCTAGCGCGATCGGCTGTTAACCGAAAGGTTGGAGGTTCGGAGCCCTCCCGGGAGTGGTGTGTTGCTTTTTTCTTTGCGCTGATAGCTTTGAAGATATGTTCTGATGGTGGTGAGAGTGGAGCACGACTGTCTCTGTGGCGTAATTGGCTAGCGCGATGGGCTATTAACCGAAACGTTGGACGCTCGAGCCCACCCGGTGGTGTTGCGGCGCTTTTTTTCCTTTGGGCTGATAGCTCTGAAGAAATGTTCTGACGGTGGTGTGAGTGGAGCATGACTGTCTCCGTGGCGCAATTGGCTAGCGCGATCGGCTGTTAACCGAAAGGTTGGAGGTTCGAGCCCTCCCTGGAGTGGTGTGTTGCTTTTTTTCTTTGCGCTTATAGCTTTGAAGATATGTTCTGATGGTGGTGAGAGTGGAGCACGACTGTGTCCGTGGCGTAATTGGCTAGCGCGATGGGCTATTAACCGAAAGGTTGGAGGTTCGAGCCCACCCGGTGGTGGTGCGGCGCTTTTTTTCTTTGGGCTGATAGCTCTGAAGAAATGTTCTGACGGTGGTGAGAGTGGAGCATGACTCTCTCTGTGGCGCAATTGGCTAGCGCGATGGGCTGTTAACCGAAAGGTTGGAGGTTCGAGCCCACCCGATGGTGGTGCGGCGCTTTTTTTTGGGCTGATAGCTCTGAAGAAATGTTCTGACGGTGGTGAGAGTGGAGCAGGACTGTCTCCGTGTCGCAATTGGCTAGCGCGATGGGCTGTTAACCGAATGGTTGGAGGTTCGAGCTCTCCCGGGAGTGGTGTGTTGCTTTTTTCTTTGCGCTGATAGCTTTGAAGATATGTTCTGACGGTGGTGGAAGTGGAGCACGACTGTCTCCGTGGCGCAATTGGCTAGCGCGATCGGCTGTTAACCGAATAGTTGGAGGTTCGAGCCCACCCGGTGGTGGTGCGGCGCTTGTTTTTTTCTTGGGCTGATAGCTCTGAAGAAATGTTCTGACGGGGAGGAGGGTGGAGCACGACTGTCTCCGTGGCGCAATTGGCTGGCGCGATCGGCTGTTAACCGAAATGTTGGAGGTTCGAGCCCACTCGGTGGTGGTGCGGCGCTTTTTTTTCTTTGGGCTGATAGCTTTGAAGATATGTTCTGTTGGTGGTGAGAGTAGAGCACGACTCTCTCCGTTGCGCAATTGGCTAGCG